>NW_012267235.1:3701436-3707019 GCF_000151885.1 Dipodomys ordii
AAGTTGAGCTGTGGCTCAAATGGTAGAGTACTAGCTCTGTGCAAAAAAGCTCAGAGACAGCATCCAGGCCCTGAGTTCAAGCCCCAGGACTGGCACAAACCAAAAAGATTAAGAATGTAGTGTGCTGTGTATGAATATATTTTTTAATAAGGCAGACAAACAAGAGACAGACAGGCATTTTTCCATGCCAAAGCAGTTCCCTCACAACTGATAAAGCATTCTTAAAGACTGGAGTTGTTTGCACAACATCTGTAACATCAATTAATAGCCTAATCCACCATCTATATTCAGAAGTCAAGTAAGCTTCCCAAAGGCAAAATTTCCAATTTGTTTTGTCTGGAAAGTTCAGGGTAAAGGTAATAAAACCAAGACTCCTCTGCTGATTCACTGGGAAAACATGTGTTTGCCTCACTCCTTCACTAGGAACAAAAGGAGTCAGTGGTAAGTCTGGAATGTGATTCATTGGGAATATCTGGATGATAAATAAATGAAAGAAGATGATAAATGACTGCCTGTAGGACTTGCCAAAGCATTTTCCCCCCATCAGTTGAGGGCCTTGAACTAGGCCTGGGCACTGTCTCTGAGTTCTTTTGCTCAAGGCTGGCACTACCACTGTGAGCCACAGTACTACTACTGAGTTTTGACCGGTTAGCTGGAGATAAAGAGTCACAGGGACTTTTTTGCACCAGCTGGCTTTGAACGATGATCCTCAGATCTCAGCTCCCTAAGAGGCTAGGGTTACAGGCACATGAGGCACTGGTACCCAACCTTTTATTTTTTAATAACAGAAAAGAGTTCGACTTTTTTAGGACTTCAGAAACCCTTTTTCATACATAGGAATTCTACTCCTCAAGTTTTTAAACCATTGTTTTCATCAGTATCAAAAAACAACTTATTTAGGATTGTGGTCCATAGCAATAATTCTAGAAGGCTAGAGTATAAAACTACTGCTTCCGAGAGGAGGGAAGGGGGAGGATTTAAAAAAAAAAAACAAAAAACTACTGCTTCCAAGTGAGCCCTGAAAAGTTGACCGACTGCTCATATTTTGTAAAGATTCAAGTTACACCTCTTATCCCTCTCTATAAAAATGCCCAGTTTATTGCAGTTAGATACATTGGGTTTCCTAAATCCATTAGTAATTTCATAGGTATAAAATTCCATCTCATCTTTCTCATTTAATAAAATGCCTAAGAATATAATAATGTCTGTGTTATCACAGAGCAAGAATATAAGATCACAGAATAAAACACATAAATAGAAAACAAAAGTATAAATTCTGTAGTATCTGATTATGATCCAAGTTACAATGTATTATTTTAAGCCATTTTTTATTATACTGGATTAGCCTATATCTTGTATGTTTTATCTTTCTTTAAACAAATAACCAGACTGGAGGCATGGCTCAAGTGGTAGAGTGTCAGCCTTGAGGAAAAAGGCAAGTGAGAGTGTAAGGCCCTGAATTGTTTTTTTGTTTTTGGTGCTGGAGCTTGATCTCAGGGATTGGATACTGTCCCTTAGTTTTTTTGCTCAAGCTTGGAGCCCTATAGCTTGAACCACAACTCTACTTCTAGCTCTTTGGAGGTTAATTGGAGATAAGAGTCTCACCAACTTTTCTGCTTAGGCTGATTTGGAACCCTGATCCTCAGATCTCATCTCAGCCTCCTGAGGATTACAGGCATTGAGCCACTGGCACCCTACTTAAAAATTGTTTTCCCCAAAACAATTGTGTCAACAATAATTATGTGATATTTTGTTACATTTATACATTGTAGACTGGTCAATTGAAGATGTTTAGGCTATGTATCACTTCAAAGATCTATTATTAAACCTTAGCAATTTGCTCACAAGGCTCTTCTAAGTGTTCAGGAGCAATGGACTACATATTAACAAAGATAATTATTTTAAAAGGTTATAAGCTGGATGCCAGTAGTTCACACCTATAACCCTAGCTATAATCTATCTGGAGGATCACAGTCAGTCTATAGAAAAAAGCTTGTGAGTCTCTGTCCCCAAAATAACCAGAAAAAAAGCAAGGGGTTAGAGGCACAGTTCAAATGGTAAGAGTGCTATGTTGCCAAGAAAGTGGAACAAGTGAGCAAGTATGAAGGTTCTGAGTTCAAATCCTCAGTACTAGAAAAGAAAAAAAAATCAAAATTGTTCAAAGTTTATACCTATCAAAATAAATTTAAATGGAGTTTTTTTTATCTTTCATTTAGAACACATTAATAAATAGTGACTTAAAAGCAGGAAATTATCCAGTCTGCATACCTCTTTCACTTGGCAAAAACCTAGTCCTGGAGATCTTGACTTCTTTTGATGTGTTGGTACTCATAAGAGTTAAAACATGAGTCATTACTTGGGAAAAGAGCTAGTCTGCTCCCATCAAACAAAAGGCAAACATATCTTTTCTCAGAAGGGCCTGTTGCTCTTCCCACAAGAGCCCTGAGTCACTACATGCTTATAGCCACAGTCATCGGCCTATAGAAATCAACATTAAGTCATACCAGAACCTGAAGTTTTGGCAATTTCCTCCTTGTTTTGTCTTAAAGGAAGATACATAGGTAAGCAATGAAGCATTAATAACAAGTCAAACAGAAATGATAGTGATAACGTTTGTTTTTTTCTGTGTGTAAGTGTGTCAGTCCTAGGGCTTAAATTCAGAGCATGGGCACTATCCCTGAGCTTTTTTGCTCAAGGCTAGCACTATACCACTTGAACCACAGCTTTACTTCTGGCTTTTTGGGGGATGTTTCACAGACTTTCCTGCCTGGACTGGCTTTGAACTACAATCCTTAAATCTCAGCTTTCTGAGTTACTAGAATTAGAGGTATGAGCCACTGGTTCCCAGCCCTAATTCTTAAAATAAACAAACCCCTCTCATTTGTATTCCTAAATTTGAGAAAATCCAATGGTCAAAATATGTGAAAGAGAAATATTGTCAAACATATTCAGTCTTCTATTTATAGTCAAGAGCTTGGATGCTTTTAAAAATTACAAAGTAAATATTGATAATCTTCTATTCTTCACTTGTTTAGGAGCTGGGCTTATTTGAAAGGGATATAGTATGTCTTTGTTAAACCTTTCTCCAGGAAACTGCTCCTCCTAGTGTCAAAAACTGCACACACCATACTATATGGGACTGAATTGTTATCCAATGGATCAATTCTGTTTGTCATTATTAAACAGAAGACTTTATAAACCATTAATGGAACACATAGTTTAGAAATTGTTCTTTAATCTTATCAGAGCTATATTTGAATCATAATATATGTGCACATAAAGGGGTATACTTGAGATACATTTCTTGTTAAGTAGCAAAATTTGTTTTAGCCTAGTTGTTACAGAATTATCAGTACTAACATGCTGTTAATGGTAAATAAATACAGGATCTAATGAGTGCTAGCTTAGCATAAATCTGGCCCAGATTTCAGGAGCTGACATGGAAGAGAAGAGTGCTAGCTTAGAATGAAATCTTAGTAGCTTATATTATTTGCCAGGCAAAACTTGCTCACACAGTGATAACATGCCTCCATAAGAAAGAAAAACAGAAGTGATGCCGTGGCCCAAGTGGTAGGGTGCTCGCCTTGAGCTGAAGAGCTCAGGGACAGCACCAAGGCCCAGAATTCAAGCCCCATAACCAACACGGATGTACACACACAAAACAACAACAACAACAACAAAAACAGAAGAATTATAGTTTGCACATGCGATTTACTCCCTAATTGTTGTTTATTAAACTACAATATGGGCAAATCAAATGATAAGCACATTGATACTGAATAAAGTGATAAAAAAAATCACATCTTAAATCATGGAACCTGTTCGTCTAAATTAAGCAAACCCAAATGCTAACAGTCTGTTTTAGGGATACACTATTTGGTGAAGCAAAATTATTTTATTACAAGAATGATATTTTAATTAGCTTTAAGTAGAGTTTATAGCACTAGAGATAAAGGGTTGTTAACAAACATAGTAATAGTAACAAATGGACATATGATTAGTCTGAGGCATTATCCTGTAAACATATTTTTTGTGTAGATTCAGTTCATAACATTTACACAAAGCACAATGTAAGGGTATCTTATTACACTGTAGCACAAAGTAAGAGTATCTGAAGAGGCTAAATCAGAATGAAATATATATATATATATATATATATTTTTTTTTTTGTCGTTCATGGGGCTTGAACTCTGGGCCTGGGGGCTGTCCCTCAGCTCTTCAGCTCAAGGCAAGCGCTCTACCACTTGAGCTACAGCGCCACTTCCGGTTTTCTAGTGGTTTACTGGAGATAGGAGTCTCTCATAGTCTTTCCTGCCCGGGTTGGCTTTGAACTGCGATTCTCAGATCTCAGCCTCCCGAGTAGCTAGGATTACAGGCGTGAGCCACCGGCGCCCGGCTTCAGAATGATATTTTGTTTTTTGTTTTGTTTTTTTTTTTTGGTGTTGATCCTAGGGCTTGAACTCAGGGCCTGGCTACTGTATTTGAGCTTTTTGTTTGCTCAAAACTAGCAGTGTACAACTTGAGCCACAGTTTCACTTTCAGCTTTTTTTTTTTTCCTTAGTAGTTGGAGACAAAGAGTCTCACAGGCGTTCTTGCTTGTGCTGGCCTCAAACCACCATCCTCAGATCTCAGCAAACTAAGTAGCTAGGACTACAGACTTGAGTAATCGGTGCCCAGCTAATTTTTTCATTCATATATTCTATATGAAAATGAACTGAATTTCTGAACTGGCAAGCAGAAGATGAACACTACTGCTGAACACTACTAATATGTCTGACTACTAATATGTCTCTAAGCTAATGCACACACTTTAGTTCGGTTCTACCCCTCCACGTGAATGAATGATACATTAACAGAATTTAAAGTTAAATGAGGAAATTTGCAGCAATTATAGTTATCGTTAAGAACACATGCACAAATTTTCAAAAACTAAAAATGTAACTTATTTCCTACTTTTATTTTTTAAAGCCATGTTCAGCATTTTAAATTATGCTATGATTGCCAGGCACTGATGGCTCAAGGCTGTAATCCTAGCTACTCAGGCAGGTGAGATCTCAGGATCATGGTGCAAAGCCAGCCCCAGCAGAAAAGTCCCCATGAGACTCTTATCTCTAATTAACTACTCAAAAACTGGAAATGACACTATGGCTCTAGTGGTAGACTGCTACTGTTGAATATAAAGAGGCTCAGGGACAAAGTTCAGGCCCTGAATTCAAGTCCCAAAATGGACAAAAATAAAATAAAAATAAATTATGCTATGACATAGGCTATATTAAAATTAAGTACAATAAATGGTCATTTTGGGGCTGGGAAGGTGGCTCAGTGGTAGAGCGCTTGCCTTGCATGCCTGAGGCCCTGGGTTCCATTCCCCAGCACCACATAAGCAAAGAGAAAAAAAGCCGGAAGTGGTGCTATGGCTCAAGTGGTAGAGCGCTAGCCTTGAGCTGAAGAGCTGAGGGACAGTGCCCAGGCCCAGAGTTCAGGCCCCGCTACCGGACCCCCCCCCAAAAAAAAAAAACTAGACTCTTCCAAAATTCTTCACCTGGACTGGCCTTGAAACATGATCCTCCTAATCTGAACTTC
>NW_012267235.1:3707069-3718100 GCF_000151885.1 Dipodomys ordii
GTTCAGGCCCCACGACCGGACCCCCCCCCAAAAAAAAAGAAATGGTCATTTTTAGAGTAAGAGCTAAAGCACAGAAATTGAAAATTATTGCTTGCTTAAAAAATTATTGTAAGAGCAATGATACAACCACATACTGTCAATCTTATATGTACTAGGTACTATGCTGAGTAATAAAAATGCACTATTTCATTTATTCCTGTAACTAGCCTTTGGAGATAGGTGCTATTATTATCACTTCCATTTATTGTTAATAAACTGGGTTTAAATGTTAAGATATTTGCCAAATATTATACAGCTATTAATACTGGAATACATTCCAACCCAGCTATTTTATGAATATTCTCAATAATCTAAATATTCTCTACATCCTCTCATGATAGGAATCTGTATATATATGTGTACATGTGTGTGTATATACATTCCCCCTCCCCAGTACCAAAGTTTGAGCTCAGGGCATTTTGCTTGCTGAGCTAGCTTGCCTGGCTGGCACTCTAGTACTTGAGTCATGCTTCCAGCCTGACCTTATTTTTGGTGGTTGTGGGGCTTGAAGCCAGGCACTGTCCCTGAGTTCTTCAGCTCAAGGCTAGTGCTTTACCACCTGCGTCACAGCACCACTTCCAGTATTCTGGTGGTTAATTGGAGATAAGAGTCTCATGGACTTTACTGCCTGAGCTGGCTTTGAAGGGCAATCTTCAAATCTCAGCCTCCTGAGTAGTTAGGATTACAGGCGTGAGCCACCAGCACCTGCCTGGCTCAGCCTGACTTTTTACTTGTCACTCTGGAGTTGGAGTTTCTCAGTCTTTTGTGCCCAGGCTTCCTTTGATCCTCTCCATCTTAGCTTACTGAGTAGCTAGGACTACTGGTTAGTAGTAATGTGAGCCACTAATGCACTGCTTGCATATTTTTTATTTGTTTTTCCAGTGCTAGGAATCAAATTCTGGGCTTTGTACTTGCTAGGCAAGTTCTCTACCGTGGAGCTACATTCCCAGCCCAGCATATTCTCGAATATTAATGAAAAGATGGAACTATTCTTACCACTGAACCTGACACTGGGCATGCTATGGGAGTTATATCCTACATGTAAATATGTAGGTCACAATGGTAAAAGGGTGGTAACTGCTGAACTAATGAATACATGTAGAAAACTATTAAGAAAAGTATTTTCACTCACATGTACTAATTGATCTTATATTGACAAAATTAATAGGCATAAATATGAAAATAATAGAATATGTCTATAAGCTAAGTAGAGCCATTCTGTTTTTCACTGAAGTTGCTCTAAATATATATTTATCCAAAACAGAACCTGCAAATATAGTACAATGTATTGTTTGTACTAGCAATGCCACCTAGTGGTGGCCAAATATAGGCGCAGTTCAAAACAGTTTCAGAAGAGCCTTTTTAAAAATAATTGATTACAGTACTTTACAGAATGTGACAAATGCTATCAATTCCTTTTTAATTGTTTGCCAGAAAAAAATTGTTGTACTTAAAGACATACTAGTCAAGTCTAGTGTTTTGAGATTTACAGATATTCTGAAGCCCATTTACTAAACATTAAAATTACCAGAATTTACAAGTGTGAAGCCTGAGTTCAAACTCCAGAACCACAAAAACAAACAAACAAAATAGATAAATGAATGAATGAACAAATGAATCCAACAAACCAACTATAAAATTATAAAATTAGCAGAACAAACCGACTAACCTCTAGGTCCAATTAGCAATGAACTATGAAACTATCAGCTAGAAATGTGTCATTCAATGGTAGAGCACAAGGCTGTCATATGTAAGACTCTGAGTTCAATTCCCAGTAGTGAAACAAAAAACAAAATAAAAGAATACCAAAATACCCATCCCAGTGCATGTGTGGCATCTGTGGACCCAAATCTCTTTTGATGAACAATAGATGAACAAGTGTACAAATTATAAACCTTACATGTAATTTTGTATACTTAACATTAATTTCAACTACTAAAATAATAATTGTATAAGCAACAGAATCATTACTCAAAATCTGGAGGGCAGAAAATGTTCCTGACTAATTTAAATTTATAACATTATTTGTTTAACTGGTTATTTTTCTTGTCTCTTTTTAAATCCTCAGGAAAGCCACACAAATTCCAAACCAAACTTAAAAGTAATGATAAGAAACTGGAAGAGAGGAAGGGAAGGGGTGACACTGTCCAAAAAGAAATGCACTCATTACCTGACTTATGTAACTGTAACCCCTTGGTACACCACCTTTACAGTAACAATTAAAATTTAAAGTAATGATTTGAGGATCTGGATGCTTGCAAAACACAATCCTAAGATTTTAACTTCTGAAGTAAAAGCCTCAATAAGAAGAAAAATCTTTTTTGTTCATTAAAGTTCTTACCAGATAAAGCAGAAAGGTATGCAGCCCTGTTCCAAGCCCAACAGAGGACAAAATCCCCAAGCCTATCCAATAGGCATACAAAAGGAACTGTTTCTCTATACGTTGCACATACTGAAAAACAAAAGGGATGAGATAAAAAACAGATATTTACGCAGCCATGTGATATGTACATACTATTGACAAAATTAAACAAACTGTTAAAATAAGTTTCAATTAGGGAGAAAGTATTAAGAATAAAATCTTTACAAAGAAGCCTAATATTTTAGTATAAGACAGCAAGATGAGGGGAAATTATATATACCTGAAATAAAGCTGATATAGCAATAGCAAAACAGCAAAGTAAGGTTAAGGTATTATAAGACTGAAAAGTCGGGTCCTAGTGGCTCACACGTGTAATTCTAGCTACTCAGGATGAGGAGATCTGAGGATTTTGGTTCAGGCAGGAAAGTCCAAATAAACCACCAAACCAACCCAAACAAAACTGGAAGTAGAACTGTGGCTCAATGTGGTAGAGCATTAACCTTGAGCATAAAGGTCCAGGGACAGTGCCCAGGCATTGACTTCAAGCCCCATGATCGACAAAAAAAAAAAAAAAAAAAAAAGAATTAAAAATTTGGAGCTATCTACAACTTACAAAATTTTATGTAACAAAATATATAGTAGTAGGAAAGGGGTGATTATATAATATTTGTGAATCTAATACATTTTTTCAGTAAAAAAATTTTGTATATTTAAGACCAGTATGTTTTCCAAAAGAGCAAAATGAAGTCTAGTGAGAAACTTGTTGAAGAAATATAGACTTATTTCTAGAGAAGTTTTCCAGTTTGGGTAAGGATACTCAGAAAGCTATTTCATCGCAAATTCTTAGTAAATGCATAAAAATTATTTAAAAGGAAGGGGTGGGATTTGGAAAGATGTGGAAGAATGATAGAAGGGGTGACATCAATCTAGATGCATTGTACTTGAAATGCATATAAAACTATAAAACCCGGGGCTGGGAAGGTGGCTCAGTAGTAGAGCGTTTGCCTTGCATGCTCGAGGCCCTGGGTTCAATTCCTCAGCACCACATAAGCAAAAAGAAAAAAGCTGGGAGTGGCACTGTGGCTCAAGTGGTAGAGAGCTAGCCTTGAGCTGAAGAGCTGAGGGACAGCGCCCAGGCCCAGAGTTCAGGCCCCACGACCGGACATTAAAAACAAAACAAAAACAAAAACCTATAAAACCCCAAAAGTAAATTGCTTCAAATATAAAACAATTACCACTTTAGAAGCATTTCTTCTTATAGCAGATTAATAATGTTTGTTTATTTAATGTAAGGTAGTAACAATTTCCTATTTTTCCATTACGAATACATTTATAGACTTCAAGCAAGAGAACTTAATTTTTCATACAAATAAAACCTAACCCTCAACTCAGGACAAGTCCCATCTATTTGAATATATCATACAAGGTATAGTGTAACTTGGGTGTTAAAGTGGCTTACTCTAGTGGCTTAATTCTAGCTATTTGAAAAGCTAAGAATGAAAGGATTGTGGTTTGAGGTCAGATGGGGCAGAAAAGTTAGTGAAGCCCATTCCCCATTGATAGCTAGGCACAGCCGTGTGCACCTATCATTCCTAAGGTAGGTGGGAGGCTGAGATCAGGCCAGATTAGATAGAAAAACTCTGTGAGACTGTTCCATGGAGTGAAGCTGGACACATTAGTTTGAACCTGTGACCCCAGCAATGCTGAGAAACCTAAAGCAGGTGGATCAAAGCAAAAGCCAGATAATTAAGACTTTGGTAGAGATGAAAGGATTTATGCTGCTTTGACTGAATGGTTTTAAAAGGTATTAACCCTGGGACCCTGGCTCACTCCTATAATCCTAGTTACTCAGGAGGCTGAGATCTGAGGCTCATGGTTCAAAGTCAGCCCAGGAAGGACAGGTCTGTGAGACTCTTACCACCAATTAGCCAACAAAAAGCCAGAAGTGAAGCTGTAGCTCAAGTGGCAGAGCACTACCTTTGAGCAAAAAAAGCTCAGGGGCAGTGCCCCAGGTCATGACTGGTAAAAAAAGAAAATAATAACAACAACAAAAGAAAAACACATAAAGCATGGCTTAATAGGAGAATGCTTGCCTAACAAGCACAAGCCCCTGAGTTCAAGTCCTGGTACAGTGAAAAAAAATTAAGGTATCAGTTATGAGAAATTAAAAATACAAACCTAATTCTTAAAATGTTGATTATAGAAAAATCTATAACGCATTTATTTCATTCTGAAACTTTCTGGGGTCAACAGAATGTGTAAGACTAGAAAAAAACTTGCTAAATCTCTTACCTGTTGATGTGCTCCTTCAACATAATACGTAGCTATGAGCACAGCAAGCAGCAGTAAAAAAGACACCACAAGGCTTTGACGATGCCATAATCTTAAAAAACAAATTAAAGAATAAAAATAAAATCTCACATTTATCTCACTTTGAAGAACCAACCACCATTCTCAACATAATTATTAAAGCAGACTTGGGGATAAAGGAAGGATTCAAAGAAAGACTTCTGAGCGTAGAACCTATTCTACCATAAACCCCATTATAGCCGTTTTCCAAGTCTAATCTTGTCTACATTTTAAATTGTAAATGAAACAGCACTGACATTCAGTCAGAGGCACTGAGCCAGAAATCTTTAGTGCTTTTAGCAAGTTCAAGACACTTAACCTATTCTATTAACCTAACCTATACTTATTTTGGTTCTTCATGTTGTTCCTAAATGAGCTGAACATGTTTTAAAATATTTTATAAAACTTAAGTACAATAAAAGTATATGATAATAATATAGATAACTTTGTGTGGTAGTAGTACAGATAACTTGGAAGGCAAGCAAGAAAATTATAGGATGTGTAAAGTTCAACTTGCTTATGATATCTGAAACAGGGTTTATAAGTACTAAGTTTAAAGACAGAAGACATTATCATGGTAGAGTCCTTCTTCATTGGTTCAATCTATCAGTAAACTGCCACGTATCCTGAACCTTGTCCTGCGATAGACTCAGTGTATCTAATGTGTACAAGCCTGATTTCTGTTGAGGGCAAAATCAGGAGGAAAATTACTATCATATTTTCCCTTGAAAGATTCAACATTAGACAGTAGAAAACTATAAAAGTCCACTAAACAAATTCCAACATATAGCCTCATCTATTTTTCTTTGAACAAAATTCCCTAATCTGTTTTTTTTCAAAATATAGGAAAGAAAATAAATATGTTCTTATGATAATATTCTAAACTTAATCTACTTTGAGGAAGCAGTTGGCAGGGAGCAGGAGATGATGAGGACTTCTTAACTTAGACAATAGGTTTATAAAAAAAAAAGAAAAAAAGATTCTTTACTTTGAGGTCCATTCCTTCAAGATTACAAGAGTTTCCAAAGAAAAATACTGCAAGGTAATGAGTGGCTGTCTCCATAGGACAATATTTTGTCTTTCTTCTCGATCCCTCCTCTTCTTTTCATTCACTGTTGAGGGATCTGAAAAATATTAGCAGAAATGTTGAAATGGAATTCTTAGCACTCTTTTTCAAACTAATTATGAATTCATCCATCTTCCTATCCTATACTTGAAAGACTACATATAAAACCTCAAAAGCAGAAGCATGAGTCACATGTAGGTCATGAAAGTTTAAACAGCAAGAACTAAGGTAAACTGGCACTGGTGGCACACACCTGTAATACTAGCTACTCAGAATTTCTGGCTGAGATTTGAGGATTACAGTTTGAAGTCAGTAGGAAAGTCCCTGAGACTCCTTATCTTCAATTAACCACAGAAAAGCTGGAAGTGAAGCTGTAGCTCAAGTGATACAGTGCCAGCCTAGAGCAGAAAAAGCAAGGGAGAGGATCCAGACCTTGAGTTCAAGTCCTACTACCAATAACAACAACAACAACAAAAAACCGAATAAAAACAAACAACAACTAAGCTGAGATCACCCCTTCTGTAGAGGAGGCAACCTTTGGAACACAATACTAATGAACAAAAGTGGTCCAGTGTAAGCGTATCTAAACTCTACAACACAAAGCCAAGATTTGTGATCGATTCTTGTAACTTAAGCCTCAGTGGTATTTGCCTTTACATTTGCCTGTCTCTACCCTGTTAGTAGAAATATGATTTCTATTGAATGAATTCTTTTCTCATGTCTTGGAGAGGGGTGGTACGATGTATGAGTGCTTAAGAGAGATGTACCCATATCCTGGGTAACCATTAAAGTTAAGTCCTTTAATCTTGAAAAACAGCAACTAGTCCAGACGCATCAATACCTACTAGTTCAGAAAGGAAATGCATAATCATAATTACTACTCTTATTTTGATGCTAGGGATTGAATCTGGGTCCACATGTATGCTATACACGTATTCTACCACTGAATTTCACCCCCAAACTATAGCTATCACTTTTAAATCAGTGTTAAGAGAACAACTGAGGCTACAAAGTTTAAGGACCCCTGCCACTCTCCCAAAACAAAACAAAAACCCACCAGGCTTTCCTTTGCCAGTTCCTCCTTCTGACAGATTAAAAAAACCTCTGGGGAGAAAGTGTCCAAAATTAATAATACCAAAAATTTCAGCAGCGTTGAACAACAGATTTTTAGGAAAGAGCAAGTGTGGACTAAGTGCTTCTGCCCAATCTTAACATTATTCTGGTGATTATTTTACTGTCAGAACACAGGTTCTACTCTTTTATGTTACTGGAGGTCTAAATTGGTCTACCTTCTTTCTATAAAAGGTATTATTTGAATTTAACATCATACTACAGATCATACCATAGTTTAGATCTCAAAATGTGAAGGCACACTACTTAGTTCCAAATCCAGGCTCTGCCAGGTATCTTTTTTGGTGCCAGTCCTGCAGCTTGAATTCAGGACCTGGGCCTGATCCTTAGATCTCAGCCTCCTGAGTAGCTAGAATTACAGGCATGAACCACCAGTGCCTGGCAGCCAGGTACCATTTATGTGATCTTGAACAAGTTAGTGAACATTGCTGTGCTTCAGTTTTCTCTTCTGTAAAGTGGAAGATAACAAGTACCTAGTTTTCAGGGTTAGTATAAGGATTAAGTAAGTTAATATATGTAAAATTCTCAGAAGAGTTGGACATTTAGTAAGACCCTACCTATGATTTGTTATTATTGGTTAACTCTGATGGCTCATGCTGATAATCCTAGACACTTGTGGTCAGGAAAACTGAGATTTGATGACACCGTAGGAAGAAAAGCTCATGAGATCCTGTCATCTTCTATATGATGATCTAGGGATGTGCCTAGGGAGGAAATAAAACCCTATCTTAAAATAACCAGAGCACAATGAGGACAAGGTAGGGAAATGGCTTAGAGGCATACTGCCTGGCTAGCAAAGAGGCTCTGAGTTCAAATCCCAATCCTGAAAGAAAAAGATTTTGTTATTGCTGCCATCTAGACTTTACCTGTAAAATTTCCATTATGCTGTTCCTTGTTCATTGCTACACGTCTCTGGTCACAATTTTTTCCATTCTCTGCCATTTCATGGATCAGTAACTCTTGAGGAGCTAGTATGGCAAAATAAAACCCATCAATACATTATATTTTACTTTGCAGCTGAGATAGAATAAAACTACAGGAATAACATAGCAATATAAATATTTGTATGTTTATACTTTATTTTCTTCTTTTTATAACCAAAATTTGAATGAGTAATTTGTATAAAAATTCTAGCACAATCTAAATGCTTTTAGTTACAAATGGAGGAAATTTATTCACATTAGAGTAAGGATTTCAGGCACTAGAACTCTCAAATATCAATTCAAAAGATATCTTTTCATCAGTTCCATCTTTTAAACATTTTTTTTTTGTGTGTGCCAGTTCCAGGACTTGAACTTAGGGTTTGGGTGTTCTCCCTGAAAGCTAGCACTTCACCTGAGCTACAGCACCACTTCAGCTTTTTTTTTTTGTTTTTGTAGTTGGTTAGAGATAAGAGTCTCAGGAACTTTCCTGCTCAAACTGGAAATCCTCAGATCTCAGTCTCCTGAGTAAGTTTGGATTATAGGCATGAGCTACCAATGCTTGATTATCGTTTAAGTATTTTGTCTTTCATAGTTCTTTCAGTGTTATTAGAGAAAATATAGACTATATTAACAAAGCTATCAGGTATGTTGACTGCTATATCTAAGGCCAAAGATTAGGGGTTTCCTTTTTTTCCCCCCTGTAGGAACTAAGGGTTTAAGCTTAGAACCTTGTACTCTTGCTTGACTTTTTGCTAATGGCCAGCATTCTACCACTTGAGTCACAGGAGTTACTTGATTATTTCCAGCATTTTGCTAGCTAACTGGAGATAAGAGTCTTGAGAATTTGTTCAGACAGACTTTGAACCTCTATCCTCAAATCTCAGCCTCTTGAGTAGCTAGAATTATTGGTAAGAGCCACTGGCACCCAGTTTCATATTAGTTTTCTGTAGGAAACAATGCTATGGAATTAGGCATAGAAAATAAAAATAATTAAATGTTTAAAATACATTAAGTGCACTCTATAACTTTTCATATTATATGTGTTTTTACCTTAGGATTTTTAAAAAACTTTTTGAAGTGTTGGTAATTGAATCCAAGACTACATACATCAGGGATGGGAATGTGGCTTAGTGGTAGAGTGCTTGCCTAGAGCACATGAAGCCCTGGGTTTGATTCCTCCGTACCATATATTCAGAAAAAGTTGTAAGTGGTACTATGGCTAAAGTGGTAGAGTGCTAGCCTTGAGCAAAAGCAGCTCAGGGACAGTGCCCAGACCCTGAGTTCAAGCCCTAGGACTGGCCAAAAAGAAAAAAAAGAAAAAAAGATTACATACATGCTAGACAAAAGCTCTATCACTGAGTTATACACCTAACTCCAATTTTTACTTTAAAACATTGCCATGGCTGAGCACCAGTGGCTTAGGCTTGTAATCCTAGCTACTTGCCCGAGGTCAAGCTTTGTGTTGGTCACAAAAAAGTCACTTTAATACAACATGCACCAACATTCAATGACTGTCATGCCTAAAGTACACTTTTCTTGTCAAAAATTACCTCATTACAATGCTGAGTTCCTTTTAATTTTTTTTTTTTGGTTGGTCATGGGGCTTGAGGCACACTGTCCCTGAGCTCTTCAGCTCAAAGCTAGCACTCTACTACTTCAGCCACAGTGCCACTTCCGATTTTCTAGTGGTTTACTGGAGGCAAGAGTCTCACAGACTTTCTTGTCTAGGCTGGCTTTGAACCGTGATCCTCAGATCTCAGCCTCCTGAGTAGCGAGGATTACAGGTATGAGCCACCAGCGCCTGGCTCAAGCTGAGTTCTTAATGTAGCAATAGTATGTTTAATATAGCTTTTCCAGACTTTCCTAAAAAGACAACTGAGAACTAGGGATGTGGCTCAGTAGGAGACTACCTACCTAACATGTAAGAGGCTCTGGGTTGGAATCCCAGCACAGAAAAAAAGGTAAATAATAAGAAAGTTGTTATAATTACATTTATGTTACAAAGCACATCATCAAGAAAATAAAAAGGGCTGGGAAGGTGGCTCAGTGGTAGAGTGCTTGCCTTGCATGCATGAGGCCCTGGGTTCGATCCCTCAGCACCACATAAGAAGAAAAAAAAAGCTGTAAGTGGGGCTGTGGCTCAAGTGGTAGACTGTGGTAACAATAAATAAATGTGAGTATACTAACATTAATTGAATAATGTTTAGTTAGTTCTTTATATCTGTGCTGAGTACCAAACTCGGTACGATACATACTAGCCAAATACTCTAAGCATGCCCTGAATTGTACAATTTAAATAGGTGAATTGTATAGTATGCAAATTATACTTCAGTGTTGTTATCTAAGAAAAAAGTCATCAATGGAAACAAAGTATCAAAACATCAAATAGTCATACAGAAAATCATTTTAGTAAATGCTTTTCATTTTCTCTATACTTAATAATAGCTCCAAGCTTAAAGATATTTTCATGATCAAGTAGTTCAATTTTTTATTTTTTTCTGACTCAGTGATAATCTGAATTAAATTAGACTGTGAGTTTGGGGGGAATATTAAGAAGTGCAAAACTTCAAATCCAAGGTAAAATTAAAAAAAAACCCACAATAAATCATTTTATAAGATATTTATGTAACTTTTCTTACTTTCAATTCAGCAATTATTCTGGCAGTACTGAACAAACCAAGAGTCTTGTGAATACTAGACCAAGTGCTTTATTACTGAGCTATATACATATACTTTCTGCCTCTTAATTCAACTATGTTAACTAAAGATTATGTATACTAAGAATCACAACAGATTTGAAGTCAGCTTATCAAAAGATGATAGTCTAAGGCTGCTATCTGGGAATAGCTTATTAGGTCTAATTATCATTTTGTTTTATTTTGTTTTGACAGTCTTCCCATGTAAATTAGGTTGACTTCAAACTAACTATGTAGACAGGTTAGCTTCAGAACTTTTTATCTCCTGCCTCACTCTCCCAAGTTCAGAGATTATAGATGGGCTTCACATGTCTGGCTCTAACTATAATTATTTCTAATAACTCATGTAAAAAAAGAACAAGTGAAAGACTATATAAAAGCATACATTTATTCACTATGATGTCAGGAAAATGAACCGTTAGATGTGTATTTTAATGTTTTTTTCTTTCATGCATGTGTTTCTAA
>NW_012267235.1:3718958-3722954 GCF_000151885.1 Dipodomys ordii
CACCACATAAGCAAAAAGAAAAAAGCCGGAAGTGGCACTGTGGCTCAAGTGGTAGAGCGCTAGCCTTGAGCTGAGGGATAGTGCCCAGGCCCAGAGTTCAGGCCCCACGACTGGACCCCCCCAAAAAAAAAAACACAAAAGAAAAAAAAAGCACAAGTTTCTGTTGGTAAGCCTGGTCTAGTCTGCATGACTTAAAGTTTGAATGTCTAGATTTGCATCCTCGTCTAGCTGTATGATCATGAGCAAATTTCATTTTCTTTTGGCCTTGATTTTCTAGAACTACAAAATGAAGACAATAATTGCCACTTTATTAGGATGATAGTTGGATAAAATAGTATGCACGCATATACATATTTGTGTGTACATTTATGTGCAATTATAAATGTAGGAGGTATATAAAGCAATCAACCTGGAAACTACCTAAACTAGAAAAACAACTTACAGCACATGCTACTGCTCTTCATTTTCCTAGAAGATTTTAGAGTTTAACAGAACTATGTTTTAATTGAAGCTTAACATGAAACTATTCCATGAAATTTGGATGAGTTTGTAAATCTCTCCAAATCTCAGCTTTTTTTTTTTTTTGGGTTGGTCATGGGGCCTGAACTCTGGGCCTGGGCACTGTCCCTCAGCTCTTCAGCTCAAGGCTAGTTCTCTGCCACTTGAGCCATAGTGCCACTTCTGGCCTTTCCTGCTTATGTGGTGCTGAGGAATCGAACCCAGGGCCTCTGGATGCAAGGCAAGCACTCTACTACTGAGCTACCTTCTAAGTCCAAATATCAGCTTTTTTAATCTGTAAAACAGGAATAACATGATACATATTACAGGGAAATTATGAATATTAAAAAGGCAATATATGCAAAACACATTATCTCATCACATATTGCCTCAACTTCACACAATGATGATGATGACAATGTAATAGATATTATGGAAGATCAGGACCACTCGTTCAAGAGTTCTTAGAATCACAAAGTCTAATTAATTCTACAAATGTAACTAGTTATTTTGTGAAAACACGTAAGATTATAGCATCACAACAGGTTTACAGAATTGAAGTCTACTCCACAAATATGGATTTTACTTTCTTTTTTATCAGTCATGAGGCTTGAACTCAGGGGCTGGTAGCTATCCTGAGCTCTTCTGCTCAAGGCTAGTACTCCACCACTTTGAGCCACAACTCCCACTTCCAGTTTTCTGGTGGCTAATTGGGAAATAAGAGTCTCATGGACTTTGCTGCCTTCTACTCTGGACTGTCTTCAAACCGTGATCTTAAGATCTCAGCCTCCTGAGTAGCTGGATTATAGGTGTAAGCCACCAGTGTCCAGTCTGGATTTTATTAAATAAAATAAAAGGTGTTTGAAATAGATCCATATAATGGAATTAAAGATTTTCTACCTTCCAGTCACTTATCCTTAAGTTATAATTAAGTTTTATAAATACTTAACAAAACATATGCTCATATTTAGCAATTTCTTTTGGAGATTAAAAGCCATTAACCTAATCACAATAAGTAAAATTTATATAATTTGTGGTGAAAAGAAGAACAGGGCACAAAAAGGCTATGAAGCAAACTATATACTTTATACTTATCTTTCTTTCTTTTTTTTGCCAATCATGGGGCTAAACTCTGGGCCTGGGTGCTGTCCCTCAGCTCTTCAGCTCAAGGCTAGTGCTCTACCCCTTGAACCATAGCGCCACTTCCAGCTTTTTCTGTTTATGTGGTGCTGAGGAATCGAACCCAGGGACTCATGCATGCAAGGCAAGCACTCTACCACTAAGCCACCTTCCCAGCCCCTATACTTATCTTTCTAACTAAAAAGTTAAAAAAACCAAAACTCTGCTAATTCCCCTTCTCCCCCCAATGACTATTTCCCAGAACACTATTTTTAAGAGGTACAAGACTTTTATCCCAAACAACTTTGGTCCATTTGAGATTGAATATACAATAATGGCTTCACATAATTATTTAGCAGTTTTGTTTTTAAGACATTACAACAGAGCCAGGCACTAGTGGCTCACCCTTGTAATCTTAGCTATTCAGGAGGCTAAGATCTGAAGATCATGATTCAAAGCCAGCCTGGGCAGGAAAGTCCATGAGACTCATCTCCAATTAACCACCAGAAAATGAGAAGTAGAGCAGTGGCTCAAGTGGTAGAGCATTACCCTTGTACAAAAGAGCTGAGAGACAGAACCCAGGCCCTGATTCAAGCCCTATAACTAATTAAAAAACATTACAACAGGAATTTTTATTTGAGAAAATATGTTCTTACAAAATGTGCTAATAATCAAAGAATAGCCTACTGTCATTGTCTTCTAAAAATTATCTCCAGAAAACATGATAGTCTAGAATTTTGTTAAGAAATAATCTAGGGCCCTGAGTTATTTTTGTATAATCAGCCTACTTCCACACATATAAAATAAATCCAGTTTTAAAAAAAAACTTTCAGGGAATATGGCTCAAGTACTCAAGTGTTGCCAAATGAAAGATTCTGATTTCAATCATCAGTATTGAAAAATAACAAACTAAAAAAGGTTTAGCAGGGCACTGTGGGTGGCTTTCATCTGCAATCCTAGCTACTTAAGAGGCTGAAATCTGAGGATCCTGGTTTGAAGCCAACCTGGGCACAAAAGTCCATGAGACTCTTAACTATAATTAAGCACCCAAAAAGCTGTAAGTGAAGCTGTGGCTCACATGTTAGAGCATTAACCTTTAGTAAAAAAGCTTAGAGAAGCCGGGCTCCTGTGGCTCACGCCTGTAATCCTAGCTACTCAGGAGGCTGAGATCTGAGGACTGTGGTTCAAAGCAGCCTGGCCAGGAAAGTTCTGAGACTCTTATCTCCAATAAAACCCTAGAAAACTGGAAGTGGTGCTGTGGCTCAAGCGGTAGAGTGCTAGTCTTGAGCTGAAGAGCACAAGGACAGCGCCCAAGCACAGAGTTCAAGCCCCACGACAAAAAAAAAAAAAAAGCTTAGAGACAGGGCTGGGAAGGTGGCTCAGTGGTAGAGCGCTTGCCTTGCATGCATAAGGCCCTGAATTCGATTCCTCAGCACCACATAAGCAAAAAAGGAAAGAAAAGCCAGAAGTGGTGCTGAGCCTCAAGTGGTAGAGCACTAGCCTTGAGCTGAAGAGCTGAGGGACAGCACCTAGGCTCAGAGTTCAGGCCCCATGACCGGATCCCCCCCACCCAAAAAAAAAGCTTAGAGACAGTACCCTAAGTTCAAGCTCCAGGACCAGTGCGCGCACACACACACACACACACACAGTTTGCACACACACACACACACACACACAGTTTGCCATTTCCCAAAAAAGAAACCATAATAATATATATGTATAATCCAAGAAAAGAACCACCAGAGTTCTGAACAATTAAGCTTATAAAAACACGAAAACTGTCTATATTTTGACTATTTAGCTATTTTGCATTTTAAACATTTTCTAAAGAGTCTTATTTCTTACAGAGCACTGGTGGCTCATGCCTGTAATCCTAGCTACTTAGGAAACTGAGATCTGAGCCAGAATGTCCCTGAAACTCATTTCTCCAATTAACATCAGAAAACCTGGCATCGAGGCTTAAAGTGGCAGAGCGCTGGCCTTAAGCAAAAGAGCTAAGGGACAGCACATAGCCCCACAACTGATCCCCTCCCCCCAAATAAGTCTTTTCTTGCCTTTTTTTTTTGGGGGGGGGAAGATACTAATACTGGTGCTTGAACTCAGGGACACTAGTAGACTCTTGCTCAGGTTTTTCCATTCATGGTTGAGCCACACATAAGTTTTTGTTATTGTTTTTTGGTAAATGGTGATGAATCTCCTGAATTTGTCTGCCGAGGCTGGCTTTGAACCTCAATCCTCAGATCTTGGCTTCCTTAATATCAAGGATTATAAAAGTAAGCCAGTGGCAACTGACTTACTAGCCATACAACAGACAAGGGTCTCATATCTAAAATATACCTGGAACTCAAAAAATTAAATCCCCCAACAACAAATCCTCAA
>NW_012267235.1:3724289-3744411 GCF_000151885.1 Dipodomys ordii
GAAAAATGAACTTTACAACTTTGGTGGGGGATGGGGGAAGATGGGAAGGGTTAGGAAGGGGAAACAAAGGAGGCAGCAACAATGCTTGATAAGAAATGTATACTCATCTTGCCCATGTAATTGTAACTCCTCTGTACGATATTTTCACAATAAAAAAAATTTAAAGAAAAAAACTAATTCATGATATCAGAAATATGAACAACAAATGCTGGCAAAGATGTCTGGAGAAAAAAAAGAACACTATTATATTGTTGGGGAATGTGAATGCAACTGCTATGGAATTCAGTATGGAGACTTCGAAAAACAAATGAAAATAGAACTACTCTTTGATGCAGCAATATCACTCTTGGGTATTTATCCAAAACAATAAGTCATTATCTAATAATTGTGTGTATGTGTGTACGTGCATGCCCTCATGCATGTGTGTATCACACACAATGGAATTTGATTAATCTATTAGGAAGAATAAAATTATATCATTTGCATAAAAATATATGGATATGGAAAAAATCATATTGAGTATAATAAAATAAGCTCAGAAAGGCAAAGGTTTTTTTTTTCTCATACATAGAATTCAGATCTAAAATATAAACATTAATACAAATATGTACAGGGTCATATGCATAAAGTATCAAATTGACTAAAGTATGTTATATACAGGAGTTAGATTATATGATATAATCCCTCTGAACAATTAAAAGACAATTTAACAAAATGATTATAAGAAGATGAAGCATGTCTTGTCTGTGGGGGAGGTGAAGACTATTTCAAAGGGGACAGTAGATGAATATGGGCAAAGACTTTTTATGTGTGTGTATGTGTGTTGTGTATGAGAGAGAGAGAGAGAGAGAGAGAGAAAGAAAAAGAGAGAGACAGAATGGAACCAGAAAATGTAATGAGACTGGTAGGGGAAGGTGTAAGTGGTGGTGGTAGAAGAAGGGGTGATTCTCATCAAGATACATTATATATGTGAGTGAAAATGTTCAGTTTTGGGGCTGGGAAGGTGGCTCAGTGGTAGAGCGCTTGCCTTGCATACCTGAGGCCCTGGGTTCAATTCCTCAGAACCACATAAACAAAAAGAAAAAAGCCGGAAGTGGCGCTGTGGTTCAAGTGGTACAGCGCTAGCCTTGAGCTGAAGAGCTGAGGGACAGCGCCCAGGCCCAGAGTTCAGGCCTCACGACCGGACCAAAAAAAAAAAAAAAAAAAAAAGTTCAGTTTTAACCCCCTTGTACAATTATTTGAAGATAATAAAAATTTCCCTTGAAAACATTTCTGCCTCTTTTTCAATCCCAACAACTGTAAAAACAGGCAAAATCCTAACCTTAAAACTGTTTTTATTAAGATCTATATGAACAGCTGAACGTAGCTGGAGAAAAATGATCAAAACTATATAGAACCACTTAAAATTCATTTATTAATTCGATGCATATTTATCAATTGTCCATTAGGAATTCGTTTTGTGTTTTGTTTGTGTAGGTGCTAGCGTTTGTACTCAGAGCCCCTGGTTCTTACTTGGTACGACATTCTACCACTTACTGCCACAACTCTACTTCTGGCTTTTTGCTAGTTAATCGAAGACAAGAGTCAGCTTGGACTGACTTCAAACAGCTGTGTAGGTAGATTATAGGCATGAGCCACTTGTGCACAGTTGTCAGGTTTTTTCCCCTTTTCTTCCTCCTAGTTTTTTTTCTTTTTCTTTTTTGGGGGGGAGTTGGTTGTGGGGCTTGAATTCAGGGCCTGGTCACACCTGAGCTCTTTTGCTCAAGGCTAGTGCTCTACCACTACTACTACTTCTTCCTCTTCCTTCTTCCTGCTCAAGGCAAGTGCTCAACCACCACTACTTCTTCCTCCCCCACCCCCTGCTTCCCCCTCCTCCTCCTCCTCCTGTCAGTCATGGGACTTAACTCTGGGCTGGGCACAGTCCCACAGCTCTTCAGCTCAAGGAGAGCACTCTAAACATTTGAGCCACAGCACCACTTCCAGTTTTCTGGTAGTTAATTGGAGATAAGAGTCTCACAGACTTTCCTGCCCAGGCTGGCTTTGAACCTCAGTTCTCATACACCTGAGTAGCTAGGATTACAGTCGTGAGCCCCCAATGCCGGGCTTGCTCTACCACTTCTAGCCACAGCACCAACATTCTTTGTTCTCTCTTCTCAAACTGCTTCCCATTTTCTCCTTTTCTACTCAGCTGCTTAGTTGCATTCTTTTTGGGGGGAGGGGGGAGTGCCAGGCCTTGGGCTTGAACTTAGGGTCTGTTCCTGAGCTTTTTTGCTCAGTGCTAGTGCTCTACTACTTTCAGCTTTTTGCCGGTTAATTGGAGATAAATAAAAGTGTCTAGATTTTACTGCCCAAGCTGGTTTTGAACCTTGATCCTAAAGTCTCAGTTGCTAGGACTGCAGGTATGAGCCATAGTTGCCAGGCTTGTTTTTTGTTTTTTAAATTAAGTACAATTCTATTGTTTTTAAGTGTTGTACAGAGGGGTTACCATTTCATAAGGCAGGTAATGAGTACATTGTTTCTTTCCTTTCTTTTTTCTTTTTTTTTTTGGGTACAGTTGTGGCGCCTGAACTCTGGGCCTGGGCACTGTCCCTCAGCTCTTCAGCTCAAGGCTAGCGCTCTACCACTTGAGCCACAGCACCACTTCTGGCTTTTTTCTTTTTGCTTATGCGGTGCTGAGGAATCGAACCCAGTGCCTCATGCGTGCAAGGCAAGCACTCTACCTCTGAGCCACCTTCCCAGCCCAGTATAATATTTTTTTTGAACAATGTCACCCCTTCCTTTGCTTTTCAGTTTCCTCCTCCTAGCCCTGCCCACAAGTTGCATAGTTCATTTCCCACATAATGTATACTGAATAGCATAATTGCATTTATTCACCTCTGGCTTGTTTTATAAAGACAAAAGAAGAGGGGAATTTTTTTTTTGGGTCTGGCTGTGGGGCCTGAACTCTGGGCCTGGGTGCTGTCCCTCAGCTCTTCAGCTCAAGGCTAGCGCTCTACCACTTGAGCCACAGTGCCACTTCTGGCTTTTTTTCTTTTTGCTTATGTGGTGCTGAGGAATTGAACCCAGGGCCTCAAGCATGCAAGGCAAGCGCTCAACCACTGAGCCACCTTCCCAGCCCAAGAGGGGAATTTTTTAATCCTACTAAACTTAGGAAAAGATGTACACCTTTACCTTTATGAACATTCTCCTTTTTATTCCTAAGGCAGAGTCCTCTACTTGCCAAAGGCTGGCAGGCAACTCTCAGGCACTTAGCTCCTACAGTTCTCACCATCAGCAATCTTTCCTTTATTCTCAACAACAAATAAGCATTATCTAGTCCTTCCCATTTCTGTACTTCACAGATACATTTCTTAAGAGTTGCATATATATATGGCCATGTACTGGTGGCCCACAGCTGTAATCCTAGCTACTCAGCAGGCTAAGATCTGAGGGTATTGGTTTGAAGCCACCCTGGGCAAGAAAGTCCCACCACTAGAAAACTGGGAAGTGGCACTGAAGCTCAAGCGATAGAGTGCTCACCTTGAGCTGAAGAGCGCAGGGACAGCACCCAAGCCCAGAGTTCAAGACCCACCACCGACCAAAAAAAAAAAAAAAGAGTTGCATATATGCATGCACACAGTATCCCCTTTAATCACCAAATCTCTACTCAACTCATTGCAACATAACTCCTAACTCAATAAATAAAAGGACATTTCTTTTGTCAAGATCACTAGATGATCATGTTGCCAAATCCCAAGGACACATCTTACTGAACTTCTCACTTTCACCGAAAACAAGTAATCACTTTCTTTTTAAAATATTCTGTTTTTCTTCCCATTTCTCTGGCTACTCCATTGGTAGGTCCCCTGGTCTACTTCTTGGATTTCTTCAGATTCTGATCTTAGCTTCCTTTTTGTTTTCTCCTTATACTCTATCCCTAATGAAGTCATCATGTCACTCAGCCTTAAATAACTTCTGCATACTGATAATCCTCTTTCTTTCAAAAGAGGTATGAAGTTCCCAAGACTGTCCTATCAATATTTGGTAAAAACAAACAGGAAAGAAGAATGGACCTTACAGAGTATTCAAGCTTAACCTCCTCCTGTAATTTATAGATAAGCATTAAGAGGTAAAGTGAGCCGGGCACAGGTGGCTCACACCTGTAATCCTAATTACTCAGGAGGCTGAGATCTGAGGATCACAGTTCAAAGCCAGCCCAGGCAGAAAAGTCTGTGAGACTCTGATCTCCAATAAACAATTAGAAAACCAGAAGTGGCGCTATGGCTCAAGTGGTAGAGTGCTTGCCTTGAGCTGAAGAGCTGAGGGACAGTACCCAAGCCCAGAGTTCAAGCCCCAGGACCACGACCATGACCACCACCACCAACAAAAAAAAGAGGTAAAGTGATTTAATAATGTCATGGAACAAATTAATGAGAAATCTAGAGACAAGACCTAGATGCCAAATGGTCCTAAAATAATAATATAAAATGTGTTGGCATGTGGGTAAGATAACTTCTTCCCCAACTTAATCTAAGATTATTTTTCTGAGAATTTAGAAAGGGAAAAACTCAATCTATAGAGCGCTTCCCTTTGCAATATTAGAAAACTGACACTGTGGTTTGCAAATCTGAGCAGAATAATTTTATCCCCTAGTCTATTCAGCAGTGTTTTCTCATTCAAAATTTGAAACTACAAAGCTGAAGATACCCTGAGAAAACAGTTTGGACAGACTATCTTCTATTCAGGAAATACCCTATGTACTTTGTTTGCCAATGCTTTCAACAGTAATTATCTAACTGTCTGCGTTCACAGTGACTAAACTACCTCATCTAGTATTAACTCAACCTGTTTCTCTCACTCATTATCTCTTCATATTGACAGAAGTTGGTATCTGAATGCTGCCAATTTGTTTTGAGTGATAGAAGGCTACACCAAGGCAAAACACATTTGGACCACTGCACCCCAAGACAGAAACACATTCACCCTATCCTAATTCTGTTCTACCTGTCAGCTCAAGTAGTTAAAAACAAACAAAAATCCTACCATCACTTATTAGTTAGGTCATCTTGATAAGTAGTTTAGACCTTTGCATTTGAATATATTTGTATACTATCCCCATCTTGAGGATTGGTTCTTGAGGATTGATTTTGTTTTGCTTTTGGGGACTGTCAGTAATTTAGCTTCTCTACTATAAAAGAAATCACATGTAAGTGCCCAGTTAATGTTTGGCACATTGCAGCCACTTTCTCCAAGCTCTTTTAATGTCATCATTTTCCAAAATAATCACATGACTCCTGAGTATTCATTTATAAGCACTTGCTTTCTATGCTGCCTAAGAGCTTAGATGATTGGTTTTCACAGCCTATGTTACAGAAGCATTCACACAAAGAACTCTTAGTTTGTTGTGTTGGATAGCAAAATTGATTTATTTTCATACAATCTGACTACTGTAATGTGTACTTAAAAGAAGTATTCTAAAAGTTATAGGGAACAATGGATAGTGCCCTGCACTTCTAAAAGTTATGGGGTAAAAGGGCTCTAGTCTCTACAGCTAGAGTAATTTAAAATAATCATTTTTACGAAAAGCAACTATTTACAACTCATTGAAGTTGTATCTGTTTTGGTACTTTATCATGAAATAAGGCCAGTCAAATGCTGAATGTGGGAATAAGTCCCAAGTATTCTTAGTCTAAGACTGAAATGTCAGCCAGGTGCTGGTGGCTCATGCCTGTAAATCCTAGCTACTCAGGAAGCTGAGATCTGAGGATGGCAGTTCAAAGCCAGCCCGGGCAGGAGAGACCGTGAGACTCCTATCTCCCTCCAATAAACCACCAGAAAACCGGAAGTGGCGCTGTAGCTCAAGTGGTAGAGTGCTTGCCTTGAGCTGAAGAGCTGAGGGACAGCACCCAGGCCCAGAGTTCAAGCCCCATGACCGACCAAAAAAAAAAAAAAAAGACTGAAATGTCCTCAAGGAGAATTCCAACATATATACATGTAAGCTAGTTTTGCTTAAAAGAGACAGTTAAAAAAATACCTTCATAACCAGGTGCTGGTGGCTCACACCTGTTATCCTAGCTACTCAGGAGGCTGAGATCTGAGGATGGCAGTTCAAAGCCAGTTGGGGCAGGAAAGACTGTGAAACTCTTATCCAATCAACTACCAGAAAACTGGAAGTGGCTCTGTGGCACAAAGTGGTAAAGCACTAGTCTTGAATAAAAAGAGCCCAGGTACAGAGCCCTGAGTTCAAGCCCTATAACTGGAAAAAACAACAAACACCTTTATGTTATTTGTAATAAAGTAATTTATAACTCAAATTCCAAATAACAATGTTCACTATAAACACAGATATGAGAAATACTAAAAAAAAATGTGGGTTTTTTTGGTTTGTTTGTTTCTGGCAGAAATGCTTAGAAAGCACTGCTGAAATTAGCTTATAAAGGTCCTTTGTAGACAATACATCCAGTGTGAAGACTAAAATACTCTATTCATTTTAAACATTAGCAAAAACAAAGTGAAGCTAGATTGCTTAATCCTCCAAAGGACAAAAAAAAAAGAAAACTGACATAATAACTCAAACCCTTAGAGTAAGAGTTTTGGTAGTTATTAAGAAGGTAAAAAGGAAGAGACATTAAAAAAGTCATTGATTGCATTTCATTATTCCAAAATGAAATGAACATCTTTATTTTAGATCACCCCAGTTGGTGAAGTGGTAAATGAAAAAAAATCCAAAGGAATTCTACTTTTTTTTTGTACCAGTACTAGGGCTCAAACTAAACTAAAAGCCTCTTGCTCTTGCTTGCCTTAGCTTTTTTTTTTTTTTTTGGTGGGTCCTGGGCTCTTCAGCTTAAGGCTAGTGCTCTACCACTTGAGCCACAATGCCACTTTCGGCTTTTTCTGCTTATGTGGTCCCAAGGAATCGAACTCAGGGCCTCACCCATGCAAGGCAGGCACTTGACCATGGAATCACCTTCCCAGCCCTTGGCTTAGCTTTTTTGAATCATGCCTTAGCCCAAATTCAACTTTTTTACAAAAAAAACAGTAAGTTTCCTTCCTTCCTTCCTGTCAGTTATGGGGCTTGAACTTAGGATCTGAGTACTGTCCTTGAGCTTTTTTGTTCAAGGCTAGTACTCTATCACTTTGAGCAGGACCACTTCTAGTTTTTATGTGGTTAATTTGAAATAAGGATCTCACAAGGGCTTTTCTGTCTGGGCTGATTTTCAATTGTCATCCTCAGATCTCAGCCTCCAGAGTAATTACGGTGTTAGCTACCAGCACCTGACTCAAGTAAGTTTTCTTAATCAAATACATTATTCTTCACTCAAGGCATACAAAAACAGTCAATGAAAATGTTACACCTTTCAATAACCTTTCTAGCTTTCAGAACTATCCACTGTTAATTAGATTTAGTACATCCACTTACTGGACACTGAAAAAAGATTAAGGAATTTCAATTTACCCTTCAAAACTGAAAAGACGATTTAAGTCTCACACACACATACACACACATATATACACATATACACACCAAATTATATATTATCTATCACTTAATTATGGTAATGGATTGTTCCCTGAAAATCCATTATGGTCTGAATGGGAATATTTCTAAAAAGTCCTTTAAAAAAAAATTTGGTTTCAGTACTGGGCCTTGAACTCAGCATGGCCTTGTGCTCTTGCTTAGCTTTTTCATTCAAGGCTAGTGCCACACCTCCACTTCTGGCTTTTTTGCTGGCTAATTGGAGATAATGCATTTTGTCTTCCCAGGCTAGCTTCAAACCAGGAGCCTAAGATCTCAGCCTCCTGAGTAGCTACAATTACAGTGTGAGTCACTGAAGCCTGGCTTTTTTTTTTTTTGGGGGGGGGTTGTAGGGCTTGAACTCGGGTCTGGGCGCTGTCCCTCAGCTCTTCAGCTCAAGGCTAGCGCTCAACCACTAGTGGCTCTAGCCACTTCCCATTTTCTGGTTGTTTATTGGAGATAAAGAGTCTCAGGAACTTTCCTGCCTGGGCTGGCTTTGAAACACAATGGTCAGATCTCAGCCACCTGAGTAGCTAGGATTACAGGTGTGAGCTACCGGCACCCAGACCTAGTTTCTTTTTTAACTTTAACTTTATAAAGTACTTAGGGAATTAGACCAACTAAAACCTCAAATTAGGAAATAATTTAAAAGCTTTATTCAAAGATCTCTACATATCTTCCAACAATGGGTTAGCAAGTTAGTAGGGTACATATTTCTGGCCTAAAATCTCTCACTTTATTTTTTTTGGGTCGGTCATGGGGCTTGAACTCTGGGCCTGGGCGCTGTCCCTCAGCTCTTCAGCTCAAGGCGAGCGCTCTACCACTTGAGCCACAGCGCCACTTCTGGTTTTCTGGTGGTTTAATGGAGATAGGAGTCTCATGGTCTCTCCTGCCCGGGCTGGCTTTGAACTGTGATCCTCAGATCTCAGCCTCCTGAGTAGCTAGGATTACAGGCGTGAGCCACCAGCGCCCGGCTCCCCTTTTATTTTTTGAGATAGGGTCTTGCTGTTTACCACAGGATAACCTGGATGTCCTTATAAACCCAAGCTGGCTTGGAACTTGTGATTCTCCTGCCTCAGGCTACTGAGTGCTAAAAAGTGTGTGCCCTCATATCAGAGGGAAGTTTCTTCACCACAATTATATACATAACGTTTTATGATCCTTTACATTAGCACATTTTTTTTCATATAAAAAATGTACAAGTTAGGTCTGGGAAGGTGGCTCAGTGGTAGAGTGCTTGCCTTGCATGCCTGAGGCCCTGGTTTCGATTCCTCAGCACCACATAAGCAAAAAGAAGTGGCACTGTGGCTCAAGTGGTAGAGCGCTAGCCTTGAGCTGAAGAGCTGAGGGACACGCCCAGGCCCAGAGTTCAAGCCCCACGACCGACCAAAAAAAAAAAGTACAATTTATAAAACTACAGTCTGAAAAAAATTCTATTTCTCATAAATCTATTTCTGAAAGTTCATGTAGTTTTCATAACTAGTGCAATCTTAGCAACACAGATGGAGGAGTTAAGTAAGTATAAGGTAAAGAATTAAGATAGTGAAAAGAATGCTAAACTAGAGTTGGGAGACTTATAAACTTGCCCCAAGGAAAGGTTCAAAGTTCCTCAGGACAGAAGTCCTCCCCCCCACCCCCCACCACAATGACTTATTTATCCAGACAAGACAGCTCCTTCAAAGGTCATTCCCCTGGAGCCCTTTCCAAAACAAAGACTACCAACCAGAATACAGGAGAGACTGGGCAGACTTAACAATGCATACCTTTCACACATATACCTCCCCAATTCTTTTTCTACTTGAACCTAAAGCCCATTCAGGTAACCAAAAGATGGCTGAAGTGCTTTCTACCTGACATTTCCTGAGCCATGTAATAAACCTATTTTCTTCTGCCATTCACTCTATCTCAATCTGGCATGTGGTGGAAAAGTGACAGGACCTGACAAGTGTTAACCTAGGAGTTCAGGCCTGGAGTATACAACTCTGGTTCGATATTTTTACACCTGAATTGCATGTAACCCTTTAACAAAAACAAAGATCAGCTAAATTACACAAGAAAGAATCTTACCTTAAAGAGATCCAGGCCACTTATGATTACTTAATAACAAGAAAATTCCTCTGTCTACTAATCAATCAGCCGTAGATAACCACAAGTTCTGCATTCATAGATTTAACCAGCTTCTTTTTGAAAATACTAGGAAAGGAAGTGGCGCTGTGGCTCAAGCGGTAGAGCGCTCGCCTTGAGCTGAAGAGCTGAGGGACAGCACCCAGGCCCAGAGTTCAAGCCCCACGACCGACAAAAAAAAGAAAATACTAGGAAAAAACTTGCATTTAAACATGCACTGATTTTTTTCTTCTTTTCTTTTTTTTTTTGTCGGTTGTGGGGCCTGAACTCTGAGCCTGGGCACTGTCCCTCAGCTCTTTAGTTGTAGGCTAGCACTCTACCACTTGAGCCTCAGCCCCACTTCCGGCTTTTTTCTGCTTTTGTGTTGCTGAGGAATCGAACCAAAGGCCTCCTGCCTGCAAGGCAAGCATTCTACCACTGAGCCACCTTCCCAGCCCCTTTTTCCTTGTTTTCATTCCCTAAACTATGTAGCAAATAACAATTTATACAATGCACCGTATTAGGTATTATAAATAATCTAGAGATAACTTTTAAAATACACAGGAAGATGCATATGGGTTCTATGCACCCATTGATTTAGTATCTGAAGGCGCTTTTGGAACCAATCCCCATGGGTACCAATGGACAACTGTACTGTAATCTTCTATAAATAGACCTTAACATTTTTATGATGGGGGCTGGGAATGTGGCTTAGTGGTAGAGTGCTTGGCTAGCATGTATGAAAGCCCGGGGCTTGATACCTCAGTCCACATAAACAGAAAAAGCTGGAAGGGGCACTGTGGCTCAAGTGGTAAAGTGCTAGCCTTGAACAAAAGAAGATGAGGGACAGTGCCCAGGTCCTGAGTTGCAGGACTGGAAAAAAAATTATGATGGAAACCTTCCGTACTCTTTTCATGAAAGCCTTTTTAATGGCTTTAAATTGAATTCCAGAAGGACTTCACTTGAACACTAAGAAGTAGTTCATCAAACAATTTCATTTCACTGAATTTCATTTTGTCCTCAGCTAAATCAGACAGCAATAGCAACTTGATTCTTAAAAGAATCAAGTTTTTACTTGATCAAGTTTTGACTATATTATTACTTTTGAAATCTCTCCTCTCAAAGAGTGATAAAAGAAATATCCATTTATTAAAATTGCAGACTGATAAAATCTTCTAAAATCATCTGGCTTCAGTAAAACATTTTTCACCTGCAGAAGGCTGCTACATTATAGGCATATTGCTTCTCAGCTTTCAGTCAGCTGTACTTGCTCCATATACCTCATTATATAACCCATTTTTATTTCCCATTGAAGAGAAAATGGGGCTTGGGACAAACAACAATCTATAGATACTTCCTGAAGGCTGATGGATGAGACCATATCCTCAAGACCAATTCACTGGTAAATACAGCAATGCATTAAATTGTTTTAAAAATCTTGCTGTAGGGGGCTGGGAAGGTGGCTCAGTGGTAGAGCGCTTGCCTTGCATGCATGAGGCCCTGGGTTTGATTCCTCAGCACCATATAAGCAGAAAAAAATAAAACCGCTGGAAGTGGCGCTGTGGCTCAAGTGGTAGCATACTAGCCTTGAGCTGAAGAGCTGAGGGACAGCGCCCAGGCCCAGAGTTCAGGCCCCATGACTAGACCCCCCCCCCAAAAAAAAAGAAATCTTGCTGTAGCCGGCGCTGGTGGCTCATGCCTATAATCCTAGCTACTCAGGACGCTGAGATCTGATAGTCAGGGTTCAAAGCCAGCCCGGGCAGGAAAGACCATGAAACTCCTTTCTCCAATAAATAAACCACCAGAAAACCAGAAGTGGCGGTATAGCTCAGTGGTAGAGCGCTGGCCTTGAGCTGAAAAGCTGAGGGGCAGTGCCCAGGCCCAGAGTTCAAACCCCACGACTGGCAAAAAAAAAAAAAATCTTGCTGTCTTCTATCCCAGAATATTGAATAATATTAAGAATATTAATTAATTAATTAAGATATTCCAAGTGCCTTGATGTTTTATCAGTCTTGATGGATAGAGGAGGAACTATGGTAGCCTCTGAAAGACATGCCCTTTTATATAGTATGTAAGTATATAGGTAAAGCCATGTGGTAAAGCCGACTTAGGTATTTAATGTAACGAAGAGTGGGGTTTCTCGACAGCACATGTGATTAGTATGAATCCTTTCCTTGATCCTGTTTTTGAAATAAACGTTACTACAATACTGAAAAAATTATCCTCCCCGTTCCCCCACTCCCGCTGGTCCTGAGGCTTGAACTCAGAGCCTGGATGCTGTCCCTGAGCCACTTTGTGCTCAAGGCTGGCATTCTACCACTTGAGTCACAGCGTCACTTCTGGTTTTTTGAGTAGTTTACTGGAGATAAGAGTCTCAGGAGGCCGGGCGCCAGTGGCTCATGCTTGTAGTACTAACTACTCAGGAGACTGAGATCTGAGGATCACAGTTCAAAGCCAGCATGGGCAGGAAAGTCCGGGAGACTCTTATCTCCAATAAAGCACTAGAAAACCAGAAGTGGTGCTGTGGCTCAAGTGGTAGAGTGCTTGCCTTGAGCTGAAGAGCTGAGGGATAGCGCCCAAGGCCAGAGTTCAACCTCCACAACTGGCCAAAAAAAAAAAAAAAAAAAAAGTCTCATGAGGACTTTCTGCCCAAACTGGCTTCAAAAACTGCAATCCTCAGATCTTAGCCTCCTGACTAGCTAGGATTACAGGCATGAGCCACCAGTGCTGGGCTAAGTAAACATTTTATATGCTTAAAAAAAAAAAGTTCCCCTGTCTCTTGTTTACCTAGTATTCGCACTGCTAAATATAATTTCTATATTAGTTTTATGTAGCTGACCTCCATGCCCCCCAAGCCCTCCCCCAAGCCAACCTTTCTCCTTTATTTAAATGGGTCCCTCTCCTCTAGCTCTTCAAATAACTCATCTGGTTCTGGGATTAAAATATTCTTGAATTTGTGTTTTGGGTTCTGTCTAGTTATATGTCTAATAGTACCATTAGGATGTTTTTTAAGTATCTCAAATTTAACATACTCTTTCTTCCCAATACCTATCCATCTTTTTTTTTCTGTTTATGTGTTGCTGAGGAATTGAACCCAGGGCCTCAGGCATGCAAGGCAAGCACTCTACCACTGAGCCACCTTCCCAGCCCCACTATCTTATTACACAAACAAAACCTATTCCTCTCCAAATTTTCCCTCACAAAGTATCTGGAACAAGCACCCATCCAGTTACTAAAGCTAGAAACATAGTCATTCTTAACTTTTCTCTTTTCCTCATCACTTATCTAAGGCAGGATCCAGTCCTGTTTCAAATACATTTAGTAACTACACACTTCTCTACATTCTCTGCCACCTCTCTAGTTCAGAACACCTTTATCTTCCACTTGGACTATGTGAGAGATGACAAGTGATTCTTTTTTTTTGTTGTTGTTGGTTGTGGGCCTGAACTCTGGGCCTGGGCGCTGTCCCTCAGCTCTTCAGCTCAAGGTTAGCCCTCTACCACTTGAGCCACAGCACCACTTCCAGCTTTTTCTGCTTATGTGGAGCTGAAGAATCGAACCCAGGGCCTCATGCCTGCAAGGCAAGCACTCTACCACTGAGCCACCTTCCCAGCCCGGACAAGTGATTCTTAAGGCTAAGAATCAAGTTCTTATTAATCATATTACTCTTCTATTTAGAATTACAGAATTATTTCTTAGTAAACTTAAAATCAAAATATCAAGATATGCAAACTCATTCTCGTGATCTGCAAAGCTCTAGGTGATTTGGACTCTGCATATCTTTTCTACTTTACCTCGTGTCACTATAATAAGTCCACTTGTGTTCCAACCCTTAAGGCACATATCCAAATTGTTAACACTGCCTCGAAGATGGCGGAGAAGCTGGAGGCTAAACAAGCTCTCGCATAGAAAGCAGTTTTAGTGTTCCAGTGAACAGTCCTAGGCCAGAGAAACACTGCCTCAAACCTTTGCCTGTACCTTTCATAACATTTATTTTGTATTGTTTTTTCTAGAACCAAGGATAAGATCTAGGACACAAGATATTTGTTCATTGATGGAATGAAGAGATAAGGCAACATATGTCACTGAGAAATAAACTTTCTGTGCAAAGGAAATAAGATATTAATTGTCAACAGTTGCTTTCAATTTCTAAATTCTGTGTTAGGATTTACAAAAATAATGTAAACTACTAATAGGGATCTGGAAATGTAGCTCAAGTGGCAAAGTGCTTGCCTAGCACATGTAACACCCTGGATCAGATCTTCAGCATTAGAGAAAAAAACAAAACAAAACAAATAAACCTTAATAATAATACCAAAAAGTTAAGGAATAGCTATAAGGATATCTCCTTTGGTTAAAGAGCCCATGTGCGTTATAAAATATTCATGAAATGAAATGTATGTTGAGGTATTTATTTACTGAAACATCATTAATAATGAGTAAACAATAATTATGTCAGCAACAACACAAAGATGCTTTCAAAAGAAGGTTGAGAAAGAGTTCTTGAAAAAAGCTCAGGGGTCAACACGATGATAATTATTATAATCATGGCTAACTATATACTAGGCTGTGTTCTAAAAGGCTTTCTTTAAATGTATTTATTGAATACTAACAATAAAGGTGCTGTCTACAAGGAAACTGCCATAGCAAAAAGTTAAGTAAGTCACTTAGTAATAGAACTGGAATCTGAACCAAGGCTTCTTTGTCCTAGTTCTTTATCTGTTTGGTCCTTCCAGATAATGTAGAAAGGCCAAAATTAACATGGAAGAATCTTCAATACAAAACTAGACATGTTTTCCCTACAGAAAAAGAAAATTGGGAATTAATAACTTTCACAGGTATAGATAGACTGGGTTAGAACTACTCAAGGGATTGCCTGAGCTTGACTTAAATATACTTAAAACTTACAAATATCCCTACTTATTTACTTACATGTGCTCTACTACTTTAACCAAGCCTCTCGACAAAGTATCATCTTTAATACAATACAGAAACATTATTTCTTGTTCAAATTTTCAAGCAGCACAATGTTTTAAAATTGGCTTTATAAAAGGGTTCACAAACTATGACTAAAGTCATATTGTATATGGATGCAATACCTAGCCATACACACACATAAAATCTACTCTCAAAAAGGTTTACATACATCTGTGAAGGCAAATTTGCTAATATCAACTATCAGAACCATAACAAATTTACCACTTCAATTAATGCTGTTTGTCAGGATTTGCTAATCTATACTTCACAATAAAAGAGACACACAAAGGCACTTGAGCATGAACAATAGTGATAGTCACTATTATCAGCTCAAAAAGAGACAGAACAGGTCTTATGAAATCAATAAAAATAAAGTTTCCAACAAGGTTAAAAATTTACTCTTGGGGGGGGAGGGGGGAAGGAGAAGGATTGGGATGGGGGGGAGGGGGGAGGCTGGGAAGGGATGGGAAGGGTAAACAAAGGAGGAGGCTGCAATGCTTGGTAAGAAATGTACGCATTATCCTGCCCATGCAATTGTAACCCCTCTGTACAGTTTGTTCACAAATAAAATAAAATAAAACTTAAAAAAAAAATTTACTCTTCGCCGGGCGCTGGTGGCTCACGCCTGTAATCCTAGCTACTCAGGAGGCTGAGATCTGAGGATCGCGGTTCAAAGCCAGCCCGGGCAGGAAAGACCGTGAGACTCCTATCTCCAAAGAAAACCGGAAGTGGCGCTGTAGCTCAAGTGGTAGAGCACTTGCCTTGAACTGAAGAGCTGAGGGACAGCGCCCAGGCCCAGAGTTCAAGCCCCACGACCGACAAAAAAAAAAAAAAATTTACTCTTCTACATAGTGTTTACCTAGAATGAAATAGCTAGAAAAATTGTAATGGATAAAACAGAATATTAAAATTGTAAGTTTGGGAAATTTCTTTTTTATTGGGAGCAAAGAAATCAATTCAACTACCTTCTGCACATCAGCAATATTCACTTAGCCACACATTGCAAAAATTCTGTCATTTCTACTTGCCAGAAAGAAGCTATGTCAATACCTGACATCAATGAAGCATGAACTTAAAATAACTTCTAAAGAATATAGCTAGAGAACAGACTCAAGTGGTGGAGTGCCAGCCTTGTAAGAAAATGGAGCAAGTGTGAGGCTCTGAGATCAAATTCAAGATCCCCTTGCCTCAGCCTTCTGGGATGATAGGTATGTATTACCATGCTTGACTTCTACTGGGGGAAAAAAAAAATCTTACTAATCAGTTTTTTGTCTCTAAAATTTACAAATCTAAGCCAACTAAAAAGGAAAAAAAGTTCATATGTATATTTATATGTGTTTCTCTTTAATAGATAAAACATTTTATGCAAACCAGGAAATATTACCAATGTTAAAGATGCTTGGAGACAATCGTGATCAGATGACTGGGTCCTAATTTATTTCACAACTAAATGAGAAAAATCTAAGCATGTGGCCACAGAGGATTCTTCTAATTCTAAATACTGGTTTCGCCAGTGGCTCACGCCTGTAATCCTAGCTAGTCACTCAGGAGGCTGAGATATGAGGATCTCGGTTCAAAGCCAGCCTGGGCAGGAAAGTCCATGAGACTCTTCTCTCCAATTAACCACCAGAAAACTGGAAGTGGTGCAGTGTCTCGAGCTGAAGAGTTCAGGGACAGCACTCGGGCGTACTTCAAGCCCCAAAACTAAAAAAAACCAAGGTTTTGGGGGCTGGCAATGTGGCTTACTGCTAGAGTGCTTGCCTGGCATGCATAAAGCCCTGGGTTGGATTCCTCAGTACCATATAAACAAAAAGCTGGAAGTGGTGCTGTGGCTTAAGTGGTAGAGTGCTAGCCTTGAGCACAGAGAGGCTCAGGGACAGTACCCAGGTACGGAGTTCAAGCTCCAGGACTGGAAAAAGAAAACATAAAATGCTTCTTATTTAATGTTAAGCGTAAGGTAGGCTACTTCTAACCTTTAGTAAATAATATACAGGCATCAAAAACTTCAGCTGTTTCTGTACTTAGAAATTCTCAATTGATATTATATGACCAAGAAAGATCAGATTTAAAATCCCAAATGCAAAGCTACATGCAACTTCCAGCACCAACTTCTGAACCAAGGTGATTAATTCAATGAATCAGAATATCAAACCATTCTTCTGTAGTTGTTGTTTTGTCGGCCTTGGGGCTTGACCTCAGGGCTTGTGTGCTATCCCTCTGCTCAAGGCTGGAGCTCTCCCTATTGAGCCACAGTGCCACTTCCTGTTTTCTAGAGCTTTATTGGAGATAAGAGTATCAGGGACTTTCCTGCTGGCTTTGAACCCTGATCCTCAGATCTCAGTCTTCTGAGTAGCTAGGATTATAGGCGTGAGCCACTGGCACGCCAGGCTCCAACCTTTCTTAACTAGCTTTATTGTGCTCAAAAGTAGGTCAAAGCTCCTCTCACAAATGTGTGTGATAATATTTTCAGATAAAAGATTAGGGGGCTGGGAAGGTAGCTCAGCCATAGAGTGCATGCCTTGCAAGCATGAGGCCCTGGGTTCGATTCCTCAGCACCACATAAACAGAAAAAGCCCGAAGTGGCGCTGTGGCTCCAGTGGTAGAGCGCTAGCCTTGAGCTGAAGAGCTGAGGGACAGCGCCCAGACCCAGAGTTCAGGCCTCATGACCGGCAAAAAAAAAGAAAAAGATAAAAGGTTAGACAATGTAAATTGTTAAATTTTGAAATGATGAAAAATAATAATATTTGACACTTATATTTCCTGCTGAGTAATATTAGTAGTTTCATTTAAATAGTGATTTCATACTTACCATTTCCCTAAATTTTATAACTCTACATAAAGTGAGCAGTGTTTTTTATCAACACAATCCAGACTAGCTCAGATAAGTTTTGGAGCTCTGACTTCAATCAGATTATCTGATTTAAAGTTTAATGTTCTACAAAATCCTAAAAAGCAGTGATTCCATTCAGCCCAAGGCAGGAAGAAATTAGAAAGGAGAAAAGCTGGATAAATGAACGGAACAAAAAGAGAATATAATGAACAAATTTGGCAGTAATACAATCCATAAACAATCTCAGTGGATTTAAATGATAAACCTAGCTTTTATAATTCCACCGTCAAAGATCGTTATTGCACTTAAAAGACAAGTGTAAAAAACAAGTGCTAACTCAAAAATATGTGAATTAAACAACAAACAGTTTAGCTACAGATCAAAAGACAATCCTTTAAGTTGGAGGCATGGCTCAGTTAGCAGAATGCCAGTCAATGAGTGAAAGCATCAGGTACCAAGTTCAAGGCTTGATCTCGACCAAGAAAAGAAAAGAAAAAAAAATCCATTAACTTAAATGTTCAGAAACTTGTTTATATTATTTTCTTTTGGGAATATGAGCCACATAAACTTAACTGTATTAACCAAGCATATTTTTTGTGAGCGTTCTCTCTCTCTCTCTCTCTCTCTCTCTCTCTCACACACACACACACACACACACAAATTCACAATTCAAAATAGTGTAGGCAAATAAGTAAGAGCCTTCCATGTCATACTCATTATTATTATTATATATTATTTTCTTTTGGGAAATTTGTCATATTTGTGTAGGTACCAACATCGCGCTTCCAAAGGCCAATTAAAACAATCTGGAACGCATAAAATGCTGACTTGTAAGTAGATCCTTCCCATTTTCGACCCTAAGAATATATAGCCACTAAAATCAGACGTACTGGTAATACAACAGCTGTTGGAATATTAAATTCTCCGTCATTACAATACTAGATAAACTGGTACAAGGTTCTCTAAATGATCCACGGCAGTCTGCAAAATCTCCGAGAAGGAACACCAAAGCAGAACTGAAAGACTTCTGGGTCAGCATTAAGACACGGTGTAGTCAAGATAAACAAACAGAGCCAGCCTACACATGATTAGCCCTTTGACGGAGTTGCAGAGAAACAAAAGATGACTGGGTAAATTCTATTGGCGGTCCTAAGTCACCGCCAAGTGTGTGACATGGGGCTAACTAAATACAATTTCTCGGAATTTTAAAGATGAAGTCGACCTTCGAGTTTTACTGTAAATACTTCCACTGTCATGAAACACCAGCGTTGGGGGGGGGGTTCAGGAGTTTTGGCAAAGGCATGACAGTGGAGAGAGATCCGACGAGGTCCTCGGCGAAAGGCCCATTCCCTGGGCACTAGGCACTGCCAGATGGCACCTGCATGCACACCGGCATTGTGTGCGGACACATCGAACAGCAGGCGCTAAGTGACCGGCGAGGGCAAGAACCCAACAGCGAAAGGTCCCGAGAAACAGCTCAGTCATCGGCAGGTTGAGACCTTTTCTCCATTTGCCAAGGTCCCGGATGAGGGGGGGTTCTCTATGGAAGCCCAAGTCCGTAAACGGTCGGGAGTGCGTCCACGGACGGGGGTGCACCGTCCCGGCGACCACTCAAGGAGAGGTGTCCCAGATAAATAACCTGGCTACCGTCGAGCTGACACCTGCAGTCAGCGGTAACCTCAGAGCCCATGCCCGGCGGGGGGAGCTCCGACAGCAGCCACGCTCTGAGGACGGCCGCAGGCTCCGGTTTCCCCGGCTTACCTCGCCACTCCGACTCCGGCTGCGGCTCCTCAGGATCCCAGAAGCTGCTCCACACCGACTCTCACACCCGCCGCTGGGATCCCGGCCAACCGGAACTCGCCTGCGTCACTTCCTGTGCTCTCCCCCTCCCCTCCACGTCCCGAGAAGACTGCCTCCGAAAGAGAAACGTTCCACCTCAGTTGGAACCAACCGCCTCGGTTAATTACCAGACGGCCGCCTCCGCGAAATCTCGCGGGATTTCTGTTGGGCTCTGGCTTGAAAGAGGCCGAACGACTGCTAAGCTTCGTTCGTGGTTCTTGATCCGGAACTAGTTGTTTCGGGAACTCCGGAAGTGGTTGCTGGCGCGCGAGAAGCGTGTGCGCTCCCCAAAAGTGAAGGGCCGCGCGGTGCGAGGGAAGGGACCTGTTTAGGTAGGTGGTGGCTCCTTCCGGGGCGAAGGAGCGGGTTGCCGGGCTCCATTCTTCCTCTCTCATTCTGTAACTCGCCCGTTTTCATCTGCATGTGTGTGTGTGTGTGTGTGTGTGTGTGTGCGTGTGTGTGCGTGTGCGTGTGCGTGTGTGTGTTGGTCCTGGGGCTTCAACTCGGGCTTTGGGCGCTGTCCCCGAGCTCCTTTTGCTCAAGGCTGGCGCCCTATCACTTGGAGCCACAGCTGCATTTCTGGCTTTTTACGAATTAATTGGAGATAAGAGTCTCACAAACTTTCCTGCCCAGGCTGGCTTCAAACCACGATCCTCACTCAGCCTCCAGAATTGCTAGGATGACAGGCGCGTCCACCCGCGCCCAGTGATCCCTGGATCTCTTCCCTCTTCTGCCTTTGGAAGAAGGAGGCAAGATGGCCTTCGAGAAGGGGTAGGACCCGAAGTTTCTGGTTTTCATCATTCATATCTCCTCGTCTGGCAGCATCGATCGATTGCCTTTTTTTTTTGTCGGTCGTGGGGCCTGAACTCTGGGCCTGG
>NW_012267235.1:3747806-3787404 GCF_000151885.1 Dipodomys ordii
TGGTGCTGTGGCTCAAGTACTAGAGCGCTAGCCTTGAGCTGAAGAGCTGAGGGACAGCACCCAGGCCCAGAGTTCAGGCCCCACGACCGACCAAAAAAAAAAAAGTTTTAGCCGGGCGCTGGTGGCTCACACCTATAATCCTAGCTACTCAGGAGGCTGAGATCTGAGGAGCACGGTTCAAAGCCAACCTGGGCAATAAAGTCTGTGAGATTCTTTATCTCCAACAAACCACTAGAAAACCAGAAGTAGAACTGTGGCTCAAGTGGTAGAGTGCTTGCCTTCAGCTGAAGAGTGCAGGGACAGCACCCAAGCCCAGAGTTCAAGCCCCACGACCGACCAAAAAAAAAGTTTTATTAAAATGCAAGAAGTTCGCCAGCACCGGTGGCCCACACCTGTAATTTTACCCTAGCTACTCAGGAGGCTGAGATCTGAGGATTGCAGTTCAAAGCCAGCCGGGGGAAGGAAAGTCTGTGAGACTATCATTTCCAATAAACAACTAGAAAACCGGAACTGGTGCTGTGTCTCAAGCGGTAGAGCGCTCACCTGGAGCTGAAGAGCACAGGGACAGCGCACAATCCCAGAGTTCAAGCCCCATGACTGACAAAAAAAAAAAAGCAAGAAGTTCAAAAGTAGAATCAGGGTACTTCCAAATCTAAAAAAAAAGCAAGAAGTTCAAAAGTAGAATCAGGGTACTTCCAAATCTATTCTAGAATGTCAATTCCATCACTATTAGGGAAGGTACTTTCCTGTTTTGTGTTTTCTTGTATACTTTGGACCCTAGAGCCTAGCCCAGTATTTGTGAAGAATGCAGTAGTTCATAAAAACAATTGAACTTCTGGCACTATTTCTGATACTTGTTCCTTCAGCTCTGCCCTAGGTTTAGTACCCTCTTTAAAATAAAAGCCTGGGGCTGGGAATGTGGCTTAGTGGTGGAGTGTTTGCCTAGCATGCAGGAAGCCCTGAGTTTGATTCCTCAGTACCACATAAACAGAAAAGGCTGGAAGTGGCACTGTAGAGCAGAGGGCTAGTCTTGAGCAAACAAAGCTCAGGGACAGTGCCCCAGGCCCTGAGTTCAAGCCCCAGGACTGGCAAAAATAAAAACAAAACTCTTCACATAAACATAGCCAATTGCCTTTCCAGCTCATGTTTCATACATGTGTGCAAGTGCTGCCTTCTACATGAGCTCACATAATTCTTTAAAAATGCTGCTCATATTTGTCTGAGAAACTTGAAAATTTTCACTGCTAGATAGTAATAACTTTCTCCTTTCTTATTAAAGATGCTCTCCAAGTCCTTGGCTATGGAGTATTTGGCTCATCCTGGTGCACTCAGCTTGGCTGCTGGAGTTGCTTGTGGCATATGCCTGGGATGGGGCCTCAGGATGCGCTTTGGGATGCCACCCACACGCCTGACAAGTGAGCCGGATGCAGAGACCAGAACTGAAGCAAGCATCATGGGGGAGAGTGGGGAGTACAAAATGATTCTTGTGGTTCGCAATGACTTAAAGATGGGAAAAGGAAAAGTTGCTGCCCAGTGCTCTCATGCTGCTGTTTCTGCCTACAAGCAAGTCCAAAGGAAAAACCCTCAAGTGCTCAAACAGTGGGAATACTGTGGCCAGCCCAAAGTGGTAGTCAAAGCCCCTGATGAAGAAACCCTGATCGAATTGCTGACCCATGCAAAAATGCTGGGGCTGACTGTAAGTTTAATCCAAGATGCTGGACGTACTCAGATTGAACCAGGCTCTCAAACTGTCCTAGGAATTGGGCCAGGACCAGCAGACCTCATTGACAAAGTTACTGGTCACCTAAAACTTTACTAGATGGGTTTTTGAGTGATGGTAATCCTGTCACAGTGTTTGAAACCTGTCAAATTATAATAAAACTGGATTTCTTCCCCAACTTAAATATCCTCAAGATGAAAATAGAATCTTGGCAAGAATTATTTTGGGGGCAAAAAAAAAATCTTTCTGGTTAAATGGCCTTGGTGTTTCAAGTAACAGATGCTGAAACAAATAATGGTGAGCAAAATGTGTCATGATAAAGGTGGATTTAAAAAGGGGTAAAAAGCCGCACACTGATGGCTCACGCCTATAATCCTAACCACTGAGGAGGCTGAGATCTGAGGATTGTGCTTCAAAGCCAGCTGAGGCAGACAACGCCATGAGACTGTTACCTCCAATAAACTACTCAAAAAAGCCGTAAGTGGTGCTGTGGCTCAAGTGGTAGAGCACTAGCCTTGGTCACAAAGAAGCTCAGGGACAGTACCCAGGCTCTGAGTTCAAGCTCCAGGACCAGCAAAAAATATAAAAGTGGGTAACAGCATTTCCTTATACATTGTTAGGTCCCTTTTTTTCTTTACTATCCCTTTCTTTGGAGGATCTGGATCATGGGTAGTCCCAGTGAGTTCAAATTGCAGTTACTTTTTTACTTTTATTTTTTGTCATGAGGCTTGAACTCAGGGTCTGGGCACTGTCCCTGAGTTTTTTTTGCTCAAGGCTAGCGCTTTACCACTGTGAGCCACAGGATTACTTCCCATTTTTGAGTGGTTAGAGATGAGTCTCACAGGGACTTTTCTGCCTGAGCTGGTTTTGAACTGTGATCCTTATATCTCAGCCTCCTGAGTAACTATGAATACAGGTGTGAGCCACTGGCACTTGGCTTACTTTTAGCAGTACTAATGCATGGTAGACAGGCACTCTAGCACTTGAGCCATACACCTCCAGCCCCTTTTTGCATTGGTTAGTTTAAAAATAAGTCTCACTGTAATGCCCATCAACTTGGGCTGTGGTTGTGCCACATCACTAGGCACATGCCCTGCCCTCAGCCATTGTGCTTCCCTCGTAGCTTAGAAAATGGGTATATGCCACTGTGCTGAGACTGAAAATAGGAGTCTCTGAAAATTACCTTCGCTGTGCTAGCCTTGAACTCATGCCCCGATCTCTCCTCAAGTAGCTAGGATTGTAAATTTGAGCCACCATTTCTGGCCCTGCTTGTTACTTTTTTGGATGACTGATAAACCTTTACTGATCATGATAGAGCCATCCAATAGAATCCTTCGAATTTAACCCTCTGGAGTTCTCATTTGTGTTTTAAAGTTGAAGTTTTTCAGCACTGACAAAACCCATCTGTAGTATTCAACACTCATTTCCCTTGACCCACTCTGGCCTAAGGTTCTCAGCAGTGGTTCTAAGTCACAGCCAAATAAAAATTCTTTTATTTCCCTTTTTCTTTCAATGGTGAAGCAACTGAAATTTGGAATTGCCTTGGAAGATGGAAATGAAGCGAAAGAAATGATCCTAACTAAAATGAATATAGTTGTCACTAATGTTTCCAAAGAACTTAAGGAGTTAGCAATTTTATTATTTTAAAGGCATTCCCCTTCCTTTTGATCCTTATATACTTGATGTAATTCTAGTAATTACACAAGCTGCCCAAAATGATGCACTAGGGCCCAACTTCAAAAAATCATATAGCTTCCCAGTAGTCTTGCTAGAATTCATTTTCCTTGAAAGCCCATGGGGAGGAGTCTGACAGCAATTTCAGAATATATCCCTATTAATCCAGTAGAACTAAGTACTGTGAGGTCTTTATCAGTACTGTGAAGTCACAAATTAAGGAGTTTAAGACTTCCAGCTGGAACTCTAAAGACTCTAAAGACAGGCTGTCTCAAAAGTTGTAATACTTGATGCATACTTAGAATATAATAACATATGGCAACACAGGAGAAATTGCAGCTGTGAATGATGACACTGTAGCAACTGTTTCTAAACAGATTGTTTATACTAGAGTTAAAATGATGCAACAACCTGTAACTGAGTTAAATGCAATCCTAAACTCATGATATGAGTTGAATAATTTCTAAGACTTAACTCAGATTGACTCCAAATTGAGACATTATACATTCCCAACAGAATGGCCTGCCTGCAGTGGCTGGTTTAAGAAACTAATAAATCAGGGCTGGGAAAGTGGCTCAGTGGTAGAGTGCTTGACTTGCATGCATGAGGCCCTGGGTTCCATTCCTCAGCACCACATAGGCAGAAAAGGCTGGAAGTGGCGCTGTGGCTCAAAGTGGTAGAGTGCTAGCCTTGAGCTGAAGAGCTGAGGGACAGCGCCCAGGCCAAGAGTTCAGGCCCCACAACTGGCAAAAAAAAACCAACTAAAATCATTACCTATTAGGATGAATATTATAAAAATTCTGGAAATATTCTAGTGTTTACTGCTCACTGTTAAAGTATACTTTGCAAAGCTCATGGACTCTATTACAGGATCAAAATTATTGTGATAATCCTAAGACATTTGGTTTTTCCTTGTATTGACATTTGCACCAATGAATTACCAGTTTACTGTATCCTTTACTGCCTTGGGCTCAAAGTAGTTTCACTTAATATCTTTGATGAAGCACTAAGAAAGACTGACCAATGACTATTTGTCTTAAAATTCTGTGTAACAAAACATCAGACTATGCTTAGGAGAAATGATTTGTCTGAGTTATGAGCTCAACCAGTTTCATTAACATTTTTACTTCCAAGGACTGTAACTACAGTTTACTGAAATCTGGGTGTAAGGAACCAGTCACCTCAAGGAAAACAACTGTTTACTATCTCCTCTCCTCTAAGCTTCTCCAAACTTAAAACTTTTCTGGCATGGGCAATACATAATTCAATGGTAGAGATCATTATTCCTCACAAGAACTTAAAAAAATGTAAGCATCTGGAAAAAAAACCCCACACTTCAGTAAATTAGTATTTTCCATATAACCAGTTTAATACTGCATAATGTGCAATGAGTATTGGTTATTTTGATTACTATTTCTAGACTTAATTTCTAATGGTATATAAACGACAGGTTTGGGGAGCTTGTTATTTGAGAATATAAAAGATCAAAGTGAGAATGTATGTGAATAACAGAAAAGTCAAGTGGCACTATTAGGAGCAACACTGAACGTGACCAACACGTATTACATTATTTATATAATGGCTGGACTTGGATACCAGACAAATCACTGAAATTCTGCCACTTCAAAAATTTCCCATTAACCCCTCTCCTTTCTTTGTGAGTCTTCAAGTAAGTTAATAACTTTTAGGCCTCTTATTTTCTGGTTTCAGTTTCCTTCCCTAGACATGCATGGTGGCTTATACTTAAAATTCCCTACACTTAGGAGACTGAGGCAGAAGGGACACCAGGCTTGGAATATATAGCAACATCCTGTTTCAAAACAGTAACCAAAAGAAAAGAACCCCCCAAACCCAACCACATACTTGAAAACTCTTGAAAAGTACTTAGTGTTTATATACAGAAAACAAACTCACTGAGGATTTGAGCCTGACCTAAATCACTGTTTCTAGTGTAGTCCATTATCGATAATTCAAGTGGCACCTCAGTATCACAGGATGTAACAGTATTATAGCCAGGCTTTTTGTTGAGAAAAAAATAAATATGCTAGAAGAAAACAAAGTATTCCGAATTGTTTCTATTACAGAATGGAGCAGAATCATTTTATAAGTACAGGAAAGGTATAGGTAAACAAATCTTTATTGAAAAGATGAGGGTTCCTTCTCCTAGATTTGTTAGTGATGCAGATAGAACGGCTAGGTCTGAGCAAGAGGTTTTTACTATAACAAACCAAAGGGACTTTCCAGCTAACAGTAATTATGAGAGAAAAATAGTAAAGGAGAAATTAATAGGGAAGGATACAGGAGTAGCATTGATGGTAAGAGTGGTAGAGCAATAAAACTAGGTAGTAGGAAGAAAATGAAGTGAATGTAACATTCGCAGCTGTAAGACTTGGATTCACATACCAGTTTAAAAAGAAAAGGCAAACTGCCCATAATTTGGGTCCTTTATAACACAGGATTAGAAACAGCATGTTAACTACTCTTTAAACATGTGCACAGCTGTAATCACAGAAATCAGGAGGACTGAGGCAGAATTCAAGAATTTTAGCCCACTTTGGAATATATAATGAGCTCTAGGTTTGCCTGGGCTACATGAATTCTCTCTCACACACACTTTCAAATTAACATAGCATCTGTGATTTAGTTAGGTAAAATGGTTAGATTAAAACAAAAAAAAATAAGCCAGGCACTGGAGGCTCACAACTAGCAACTCAGTGGCTCACACCTGTAATCCTAGCTACTCTTGAGGCTGACATCTGAGGATCATAGTTCAAAGCCAGCCTGGAAAGGAAAGCCAGGGAGACTCTTACCTCTGATGTATCACCATAAAGCTAGAAGTGGAGCTGTGGTTCAAGTGGTAAAGTGCTAACCTTAAGCAAAAAAGCTTAGGGACAGCACCCAGGCCCTGAGTTCAAACTCAGGACTAGAACACACATACAACCCATGCCCAATCTAAAGGGCTAGGGCTAGCTGGTTAAAATATTGAGTAGCCAACTACTGAAGTGACTGATTCTTCGGATTATTACATGTATACTTATTAACTGGGATGCTCTTGACCTGATAGTCCAGTTTCCACATATCCCAATCTTTATTTCTCATATTCTTTGGACTGCCTTCGTATCTAATATGAAACTGCTAGTACTACTGTTATTTTGATTTTAGAGGAATTTAATTAAAACTCTGATTCTACACATTATTTCCACAGTCCAGTAATTTATTTTAAATTGGAGTAATTTCAAATTCCACAAAACTGAAGAACAGCAATATTTTGTTTGAATTCTCTCTTCTGTACACTCAGTGATCTAAAACACCACAATATCCAACATACACAAACCTCAGGGAAGGGTTAGTAAATACACACAAGAGTGGAATCATGGTGCTCTTTGTTCCTGAATGGAATGGTCCCACAGAAAAAGCACAGGATACAGCACAACATAAGGGCACCTGTTATATATGAAGTGAGCAAAACACACTAGCATTTTCTATATGCGTATGGGGTAACCTGCATAGGTTAAAGGGCCTTTTAAGTTCATTTAAAAATCAGGCAAGTTGTCTATATGCATTTTTCAAATAATCTGGAGAGCACTGCAATCCCAGAGGATATACTAATTAGTGTTGTCTTTGTTGGCATTGACAGTCTTGCATGGTCACATACCAGTATTTTCGCTTTAGCTCTTCTTTGAGTAAGAGATTTAAATGCACTTAGACAATACATATTTTAAGCTGTTTACATACACTAAATTTAAGAGAGTCAATATTAGAGTTTCTTTGTTTCTTTAAACACTACAGAGTGCAAATCAGGTTCTTCACAACAGATTGAATATTAAACAATTCTTCAAAGAATCAGGGGAAAAGAAAAAGCCCACATGAATACTATTCCCCTTTGAAAATAAATTCTAAAATGATGTGGAATGTGAAATAAGGTTTTAACATAGGTGATCAAAGTGTTCATAGTTAGAAACAAAAAAGGTAGTCCTTCATGAAATAAAGGTTACAAGAACAGGTTGCCTGTTTCCCCCTTTTATACACTGAGAAGTGGGTAGAGACAATGTTTCAGTATGAAAATAGGAGACTACAGGATCAGCTTCCATCTCACATGCTGTACCCAAAGCCAGGCTGTGGCTGGCCATATGGTGGTGCAGTATAACCATAACCAAAAGGTGCCTGGGGAGGGACTGCAACACTGGGTCCTGCAGTCAACATCAGCTGGGGCTGACCTAAAGAAGACAAAAAGAGGAAGGGGACAGGGGTGATGAAAGAGGAGAAATTGTTAGCATTATGAGGATGTAATCTCCAACCTCCCCTGTTCTAACAAGAGAATTTGGAAAAAATTGAATGGGGCCACTTTTGACTGTCAAAACTTGGAATTCAGTAACTCTAAGAAGGGACCTGCCTAAAAAAAGTTCTACGCTGAAAAACCACAACTTCCCATTATTTAAAGCAATAACATAGCATTCAAGATTATCAACTAGCCTGTCAAGCTAAAACTTGTATATTATGTTTAATAACAAAACTAGCATAAGAAAACCTAACTTGAAAACCAACATCTTTTAATTCAACTTTAACTTTTATATCTTTCAAATTTAATTAAAAAATGTGTGAACTGTAAGGAAACCTAATGTATTTCTCACAAAGAAGCCAACACTAATTTAGATATGAAATGTATTACACATCAAATACCACACTAACACACTTGCTTATAAAATTTAGTAGTTTGTATGAATGTTTATACTAGAGATTAACTCTTAACTTTGTGCTTGCCAAGCAAGCACTCTACCACTGGAGCTACAACCCAAGTCCTATATAGTTCTTAGCATATAAAGAAAACAACCTGGGGGCTGGGAAGGTGGATCAGTGGTAGAGTGCTTGCCTTGCACGCATGAGGCCCTGGGTTCAATTCCTCAGCACCACATAAGCAGAAAAAGCCAGAAGTGGTGCTGTGGCTCAAGTGGTGGAGCGCTAGCTGAAGAGCTAAGGGACAGCGCCCTGGCTTATACTTGTAATCTGAGCCACTTAGGAGGCTGAGATCAAGGCAGGAAAACCCAAGACTCCAATAAATCAGCAAAAAGTCAGAGATGGAGTTGTAGCTCAAGTGGTAGAGTATCAGCCTCAGTACCAATTGTTGTGTCCCCTCACACCACCCCCCCCCAAAAAAAAATCAGAACTTATATTACTTGTTTTTAATTTTTTGGCAATATTGAGGTTTATCTACTTTTGGTTGTGGGCTTGAACTCTGGGTCTGGGCATTGTCCCTCAGCTCTTTAGCTCAAGGCTAGCACTCTGCCACTTGAGCTAGAATGCTACTTCCAGGGCCTCATGCATGCAAGGCAAGCACTCTACTGCTAAGCCACTTTCCCAGCCCAATATTGAGGTTTAAATTCAGTCTTTAGTGCTTTGCTGGGCAAGTGCTAAATAACTTGAGATATTGCTTTTATTTTACTTTAGTGAATAATGCCAATGCCTGTTATAAAATTGTCTCCAGAACGCCGGGTGCTGGTGGCTCACGCCTGTAATCCTAGCTACTCAGGAGGCTGAGATCTGAGGATCGCGGTTCAAAGCCAGCCCGGGCAGGAAAGACCGTGAGACTCCTATCTCCAATAAACCACCAGAAAACCGGAAGTGGCGCTGTAGCTCAAGCGGTAGAGCGCTCGCCTTGAGCTGAAGAGCTGAGGGACAGCGCCCAGGCCCAGAGTTCAAGCCCCACGACAAAAAAAAAAATTGTCTCCAGAGTCAAAAAAGAACTTTTTTTCATCTCAGCAAAACGTTTACACTTTAGAAGCTTCTTTTTCTTTTGTCAGTCGTAGGGCTTGAACTCTGGGCCTAAGGCGCTGTCCTTCACTCTACCACTTGAGCCGCAGCGATACTTCCAAAGCTTGTTATATTTCTATTGGAAATAGTCTCTAAAGATTTGTCTAAATTATTTCCTTGAGGTTAAAAGGCAAAAGATTACCATAAACAATGGGTTGTGTCTCTGTGGCTTGTTCTTCTTCTTTTCTCAGTGATTCTGAAGCATCTAATTTATCCACCTATAGAAAAACAAGTTATGTTAATGAACACCTCAAAAGGATTATAAACTCAGGCTTATGGCAGAAAGTGGAAAAGCCTTAATATTAAATTCTGTCAAAACAAAGCAAACTAAAAAGAACATTCTCAGGCCCCCTCATATTTAATGGTAATTTTCACACTTCAGTCAAGGTGGTTTTCAGCACTGTCATTATAAACCCTCAGGAAGGAGGGATTTATAAATGCCACAGAAGCTCACGCCAGGCTAAAACTGGGCATGCTAGGATGCAGCCTGAGGGAGGGAGAAAACAAGGAACCACTTTGTCAAATGAAATTTACACCCTAAAGAAGACAATAATGAACTCATGAATTGACAAGACTTTCCTCCTGAGAGGAAATGACATTCAAAAAAGTGAAATGGGTTTAATAACTGAACAAGCATTTGGGAAGAATAAGCTATTTTTGCCAATTGTGCAGATTCTTTTTATAATGATTTACAGGTATAGCCTGAAACGTAAGACTCAAGTGGCTCCATATTCGTTTTTTGTTTTTGTGGTTTTTGGGCGTATAAAGTCAGGCTACAGATTGTAACACTACAAAGCTTTACATTTTAAAGAAGTTATTACGATAGCTCGATTTGGTTCGACTTCTTTGAAAAAAAATTTTTTTGCTTTAAGACAGAAGTAAATGAGTATTATATGCTAGCTACTCTAAATCAAAGTAGATAGTAACAGACAGAAATACAATTTTGGAGAAAGAGTCTACGTGTATTAGTGAGAGATCCTTCCATTAATAAGTTGTGTGACTTTGGCAAAGCATGATGTTAGCCCCTAAATCCTCCCTCTACATAAGAGGGTTGAAATGATCATTCTAGGGCCAGATAAAAGAAAAGTAACAATAGGATCCTAGTACTATAGAATATCCTACACCCCCTTTGCCTTTTACACTATAGGTGTTTTGTTTTTTTTTTTTGTTGGTTGTGGGGCTTGAACTCTGGGCTTGGGCGCTGTCAGTGCACTCTTCAGCTCAAGGCGAGCACTCTACCGGCTTGAACCATAGCACCACTTCCGGTTTTCTAGTAGTTTATTGGAAACCAGAGTCTCATGGAGTTTCCTGCCTGGGCTGGCTTTGAACCATGATCCTTGATCACAGCCTCCTGAGTAGCTAGGATTACAGGTGTAAGCCACCGGTGGCCGGCTGTATTTGTTTTTTAAACTACATTTGGTATCTTAATCTATAGTTGTTATCTCAATCAAAGCATCATACTTGGTCTAGCATTATATTCTAAAACTGAATTTCAAATCCTGATGTTAACTATTATAAGGCTTTTAAGGCCATAAGTGTGCTCTGTGAGCTTGAAGGACATTCACTGTATGTATTTCAAAAGGCAAACAGTGGGAAGCCATTCAAAAGAAACAAAACATGCAGACTCCAGTAAAATAGTTATAAAAACCAGGTTTAAAAAAAAAACGTTAAGGGGCTGGGAAGGTGGTTCAGTGGTAGAGTGCTTGCCTTGCATTCATGAGGCCTTCAGTTTGATTCCTCAGCACCACAAAAAGCAGAAAAAGCTGGAAGTGGCACTATAGCTCAAGTGGTAGAGTGCTAGCCTTGAGCTGAAGAGCTGAGGGACAGCGCCCAGGCCCAGAGTTCAGGCCCCATAACTGGCAAAAAAAAAAAGAACCTCTAAAAAAATGTTAAAGCAGTACCTGGGGTCTATTTGAACATGAATATAGTGTCTTTGAATGTGAACATAGCCATTAAGCATAGGACAATGTTTCACACTTAAATTATTCCATGTTAAATACAACATGGGTCGAATCTATCTTAATTTGGCAGAGAACTGAAAGTTTGAGAAAAGTATACTTAAGTTCAAGACTCCTTCATACGAAATATGGTTCTGACTCCCGAAGAGAGATTTGCTTTTACCTACTACTATCTTTTTTTGTGTCCTACATTATAATGTCAAACTAAAACACTATCAAGTATATAAGTACCTTCTGAAATACCTACAATTCGGCATCCAAACTTGGAACAAAAATTACTGAACCTCAAGGGTCAGATGAGGTTTGTTAATCTAGCCAGCTTTCAAGAGTGAGAAACAGAGGTTATCCAGAAAAATACAGGGATGCCTATATTCTAGTCATTTCTAAGAAAAAGAAAACAACCAAAAGCCACTGCATAACACACTTCTAGACTTTAAAGGTAAAGAATCTAAAATGAATGCAAGTGTAGAAAAGTTTATGTCTGAGTCAGATGTTGAACACAGAAGTCTTGTTACAGAAATACATGGAAGACTTAGAAGAGCTAGCATTATCACAACGCCCAGGCACAGAGATAAGCAGATTGGGCATAGGGAAAAACAAAAGATCCCAAAAGAATAAAATTATGCTTAACAATTTTTTTAATGTTTTTATATAATGGGACAGCCTCTGGCACAGGAACATCCAATTTGTTTCTACTAACCCAATTTAGATTGTTCAAAAAAGAAAAACAGAGAAGGCTGTTGGTTTTATACAAGCTTTTGTTAAGAGCTGTAACAAAAGTTTCTGATCCTTGGATTTAAAGAGAAAAATTACAAGTAAGCATGTCACTGAATTCAGTTCCATCTGTACTACTGAAAATTGACTAAAATGTAAAAGGCTTTTCCACAAAGACTGCAATATGCTGCAGAGTAAAAGTTAACATGCAGTCAGTTATTTTGGTGTATGTGTGCATGAAAAAAAGGCAAAAGTACTGAAGCAAGAAGTGAGATCTGAAGATGATTGGTGCTATACAGGCTCTCAAGAAACACACACAGCCCACAGCAATGCTATAAGAGTTTCATAGTATGATGTAATTGCAATGACTTGAACATGCTTGATTTAAAACAACGCATAACACTGCAGTTCAATTACCTGTTTTTCACACACACGCTTTCTAACTGCCTTGCTTACTAGCTGCTGAAGGGTCTCACACACAATGCATTTACTCAGGTTTGCCCTAAGTTCCAGTGGTGACTCTGGTTCAGTTCAACATAATCCCAACTCATTGCTGCCACCCAAATTCTTTTCTCCAACTCTCCTTTACTTTCCCACTGTCCCTTTTCAAGTCACAATTTAAGAGCAGATAAAGCTTGTTTCATTTATACTAGGATTGATACAAGCTAATGAAGGAAGTAGCCAAAAGGTGCTTAAATTTGGCCTCCTTGGTCAAGCCAACAAATCTGTAATAGAACAAATTTTAGGTAACTTCAGGTATGCCTATTACAGAAGTAGACATTAATATTGCTTTTAAAAAACACAAATAATCCTGTTGCTTAGCAACAATTATAGCAAGCTTGAAAAAAATTTTGTTTATTCCTCTTAAAAAGGGAATAGCACCATAAGAACCGGACACCTGGAGAAACGTGAGGAAAGCCTCTTCGGAAGCAGCTAGTATCTCATATATCTACTTTCAGCAAAAAATTAGTAAGAATCAAGAGATCAGAAACTGGATCACAGTCCTTCAATACCAAAAAAACAAAAACAAAAACAAACAAACAACAGTTAAAAAAAAAACAAACCCCCAAAGCCTCTTAGGGCATGTATATACATATATAAATTCAACAACTGTCAGGCAAGCTCACAAATAAAACCAGAGGCTGATTTAATTTATTTTAAGGATCAACAAAGTCCTACTACAGTCCAGATACCCTGACAGGGAAAAGAAATTTCCTGATAGTTTGGAATTATATTGAAACTCACCATGCTCAGTTTTTAATAATATATTACAGAGAGACTGTGAACCAACTACTGATTAGCCTCCTGCCCTTCCTAAAGCCTATTAGCCGATTAGTAGCAAACATCTACTAATGTCCTACAGCTCTATTGTAGTTATGTTTCAAGAGACTTGCAGAGGCTTTAGTGAAAATTTATTGGGGGGAAGGGAAGCAGCAGCAGCAGTGTAGAAAAGGAAGGAAAAAAAATCATGCAAATTCCTTAGACTTAGTCCTCCAGACTTAAAGATGGAAAAGAATCAACTTTCACCTTTTCCTTTATTGCATCAACCTGCAAAGGAATTCAGAAGGTGCAGCTTAGAAAAAAAATCAAATTCCATATCGAGCATAAAAAGGTAGAATCAGCAACAAAGATTTAGGGGAGAAACATCTAACCACTAAAAAAGGTAAAAGAGGTGAAAATAAAGGGCATACTGGAAGCAAAATTTAGAATCGTTTTAAACTTCAGAGCTTATTGAAGAAGAATTTATGCTAAGTCAGTGTGAAAGAAAGCAGCTTAATAGCTAGTAAATTTTACAGCACTTAGGTTAAGAGCAGCTTAGAGCCAGGTCTCTAAAGTTGGCATTACGCATAAGAGATGCTATTCTCATCTATATAGCTATGATAATGCTATGTTTTTCTTACATTGAGCTTTACATACAAAATATTACTCCTTTAAAATTTCAACTGAACATAATATAATTAGTCATTAATTAGGGATTGCTAGTAGTTCCCCCTCCCCTTTGTTCAGGCATGCTAAAATTATCAGATGTGAGACTCTGATTTTAAGTTTTGCTTTCATAATATGGGCCCTCTAAATTCATTTTAAAATGTTATAATCAGAAAGCTAGTAACAGAAGACAGGGTGTGTAAAAATATTCCCATCAAAAGGAACACTAAAATGAATGGTAAATTTTATCCTTAACGTGTTTAAGGTGTTTTTAGAAAACATGTGGTTAACCTCCTTAAGACATTTTAAAATTATGGTTTGAACTACCAAAATACTGAAAAAATTAACAGGATATTAAAAAAAATATATAGATATTACTATATACATCTATATACACAAGCTTCTTCATAGGAAACAGGAAAAGACATTAGTCAGGAACCAACCAAAGAACAGGGAAACTGCAATACTATGATAGGAAAACTGAGTTATGGAATTTTAAGACGGTATTAAATTTTAAATATTAAAACAAAATGAAATAAAACTGCTATTCTAAAAAAATGTAGAGGATAAACATTCCTACAAGTTTTGAGTTTCCTTTCCAATCAGTAATTTGCCAGCTAATAAAAAAAATTTTCCATAGAATGATCAACTAATTTTATTAGATGTTATTTAAAAAAAGAACTTGAGAAACTAAATCTGCATGTTGAATTTTGAATTTTATATATTCTGAAGGTAATTTAGCTCTGAATATACTTAGAAGAGTCATTACCTTGGTCAAGTATTCCTTCATGACCTGGATGAAATAGGGCATGGCAAAATCCATGATATTGTGTCTCCATGCAGTTTCCAGGACAACATCTGGCCTTAAAAGATCGTAACAGGTAAAGAGACAAGCTCCAAAGCACTCTCTTTTTTCTTCCTGCAAAAACCACTGTAGGAGTTCTTCAGCCAATTCAGTATCTTTAGATTCAGAGGCATACTGCATTGCATCCTGTTACATGAAACAATAAGGTTAGAGATTCACCTCAAAATACGCAGAACTGGTAAAACAGAACTTTTAAAACTCTCAAATTGGAAGTGGGCTCTCTGTAATTTAAAAGACCATTTTGAAAGAAAAGGAGGAAGGCTAAAAGTTTTGATTTTTTTTTTTTAAATAACAGGTTTAATTTAATCTGAACAGGAGCACCTTATATTCAAGAAATCCATTAACTTAATTACAACCTACTCAAATAAGGAGCCCTAACGTCAGTATTTATGTGCATAAAACTTTAGAATCACTTGTTATATGCACACTATTGAGGGTTAGTCCGGACCACCAACTTTACAAACCTTGTAAAGGCTATCTTTCTTACACAGCTCCACACTCTGTTTCCAGCGATTATTGCCTTTGAAGAGATAAGCAGCAATTCTTCTGAACTCAATGAGTTCATGTTTTTCTAAACGCTGAGCAAGTGAGATATTGTCAAAGTTGTCATAAGCATCTATTGATGTCCGCAGAGCCTTGAAGACAAAACAAAATAAAGCTATACAAATATCAATCAGTATCTTGCAGTTTAACATTCATATTCCACAGTTCTTTATCATAGACTCCAGTAGATAGTAAAATGAATATTACAGCCTATGTTCAAGCATCAAACTATTAAACAGTTACACATGAAAACATACCAAGTTTCTTTAATTTCCTAATAATAAAGTTCCCAAATGTACTAGACTGTTCTATAAAGGTACAATTTTCCCCATAGTTTCCAGTATCATAATAACTAACTTGAATGCTTATGAAATTAAGAGAATGTGTACTTTAAGGTCTTATTTTTTGCTAGTCCTGGGGCTTGATTTCAGGAGCTGGATCCTGTTCCTGAGATTTTCTGCTCAAAGACAGAGCTCTACCATTTGAATCATAACTCCACCTATGGCCTTTTTCTTTTCTTTTTTGATGAAGGGGAGTTAACTGGAATTATGCCTCACAGACTTTCCTGCCTGGGTTGGTTTCAAATGGCAACAGCAGTCTTCAGCTCTCACGCTTCCAGAATAGCTAGGATTACAGGCATGAGTTATGGTGTGGTTAAGAAAATACCTTTTTTTTTTTTTGGGGGGGGGGTCAGTGGTAGGGTTTGAACTCTTGAGCTTGGGTGATGTCCCTCAGCAATATAGCTCAAAATGAGATTGCTCTACTGCTTGGGCCACAGGGCCACTTCTGGTTTTCTGCTGGTTAATTGGAGATAAGAGTCTCATGGACTTTCCTGCCCAGGCTGGCTTTGAACTGTGACCCTCAGATCTCAGTTTCCTGAGTAGCCAGTATTACAGGCGTAGAGCCACCAGCGCCCCATAATATCTTTTTTTTTTTTTGGCCAGTCCTGGATCTTGAAAAACTCAGGCCTGGGTATTGTTCCTGAGCAACTCTGTGCTCAAGGCTAGCACTCTACCACAAGTCACAGCATCACTTCCAGTCTTTTCTGTTTATGTGGTACTGAGGAATCGAATCCAGGGCTTCATGCATGTTAGGCAAGCACTGTATCACTAAGCCACATTCCCAGTCCCAAGAAAATATCTTGATATAATTAACATGTTACTCAGCTATACAGGTCAGCATGTACTCTGAACCTGAACCATGCTGAGTGTAGTAGGTATATGCCTATAATATTAGATTCCATAAGGCTGAGGCAGGGGATCATTGTGACAGAAGGAGAAAAAAATGCAACTAGCTTAATCTTAACTAATTATTTTATGTGAAATCTTTCAGAGGAGCAACTTTATTACAAATACCAGTAAGACAAGCAAAAAAAAAAAAAAAACCAATAGACAAGAAAAGCAATAAACAGATAATGGTTAATAACAAATATTGTTCATGGACTAAAGAAGAGACCAAAGACTTTTGACTATAATCTAGATGCTGAGATACTTTTTATTTTTACAGAAATATATAAAATCTAGGGCTGGGAAGGTGGCTCAGTGATAGAGTGCTTGCCTTGCATGCCTCAGGCCCTGGGTTCAATTCCTCAGCACCACATAAGCAAAAAGAAAAAAGCCGGAAGTGGCACTGTGGCTCAAGTGGTAGAGCGCTAGCCTTGAGCTGAAGAGCTGAGGGACAGCGCCCAGGCCCAGAGTTCAGGCCCCATGACTGGACTCTCCCCCCCCAAAAAAAAGAAATATATAAAATCTATTTAAACAAAATTCATTAAACTTGGTATTTAATTAGCTTTATCAACCCTGAAAAACCTTATTAAATATAGATCTCAGACATATAAGTACTGTTTATAAGCCTAAATAACAGATGCTTTTACTACAGAATATTCTAAAATGACAAACCTAGTCATAACCTCAGCTTTGCCATATTTATAAAAGAATCAAAAAGTTTTACCTGATAATCTTCTTCTGTAATAAAGAGATTGTTTAGCGATTCATTCACTGATTTGTTGTTATGGTTCTGAACTGAACGTAAATATGGTTTCACCAGTGGTAGCTGTTTGACCTTTAAGATAAAAGGTTTGTTACAAAGAGCACATTTTTGAAGTTCCAATAACAAGTTACCCAAATAGATCTCCATTCCTTGTCATCAAGTTTAGTTTAAAACTATCACCTTGCTGAAATAATTGACTGCACGAGTGTGGTCCAACCGTGGAGACAGCACCATCAGCAAATCATTTAACAAAAGAGGCTTGAATTCTAAGTAGAACTGTATTGCTCTGTAGTACAATTCAACATTGGCAACCTAAAATGGGGGGGGGGGGAGGGAAATCCATAAGTCAGAGTTCTTTCCTAATGAGCATTCCTCTTCTAAAGCCTTTACCTTTGAAGGTACACACCCTGGTAATGATATCTTTGAACTGCCCTTCTTTCCATGCATCAGTTGGATGATTCATCATGGTAATTATGGCATTATCAAATTCTTCATACTTGTCATACAAAAACACCAGTTCTGCCCAAAGATGTGCTTGTTCTGCAGCTCTTAGCACCTGTGTAAGAAAAATCAACTACTTTAGCTAATTGTAGTATTCAAGTCTGTAATCCTAGCTACTTGAGATAGAGTTAAGAGGATTGTGGTTCAAAGCCAACAGTCAGACAAAATTCTCCATCTCAATTGAGACTGTCTCAATCACTGATAGGTGCAGTAATATGTGACTGCTATCCTAGATATGGGGAAATAAAATGGCTGATACAGTGGTATACATTTGCCATTCCCCAGCTACAGAGGGAAATAAACAGGATGCAAAAATAAAAAATGAATGAAGGGTCTAGAAGTATGGCAAGTGCAAAAAACTGGGGCTCAATTTCTAATACTTAAGAAATAAAAACAGTATTTCAAAGTATTCACTTTTGCCATAAGTCACTCACAATGGTAAAGGTTGATTACCTTAGGAATATTCACTCTGGACCAGAACAACTCCAGGTGCTCCCTCATTTTCTGTGGCTTAAATTTAGAATACAGAATAGCTAATTCGGTAAACATTCCCATGTGAGCTCGCTCAAGGCCCAATGCTGCTTCCAACATGGCTATTAGTTCTTCAAAATATCCACGATCCTAAAAGAAATGTAAAATTAAAGATGAGAATATCTGTAGCAAAGGGTATCAGTGTAAATAAAAGACCTGTGTTCATTACCTGGTAATAGTTGATAAGTTCCTCTAATTCATCTGCATGTACTACAATATGAAGACCACACATCTGAGCAAGACGGAACTCTTTCCCATCTACACATGCGAAGCAGACCTGGAATAAACATTTATGTTATGTGAACTCCAATGCAAGACTGGCCATACTAATCATTTAATAGCATTTTCAGCAGTGTTAAGCTTGTGTTTAGATTACCTCTTTCCATGTTCGAGTACTGTTAGCTTTCCTGGCTCCATCAACTGCTGCCTGATATTCACCCAAGTGAACCAGGGTAGATGCCAAGCGTCCAAAATTAGAAACATTATTGTACAGCAACTTAGCAGCATCATACATTTTCTCATCATAACAACGGTCACCAACCTGGGAGTAAAAACATACAGTAATATAGTAGTTTGAGCTTCATTGTCTTTCCTAAATTAATACTGAGGAACAATTTGTGTTCCAGTGAGATTTTCTTTGTTCCTATAATGCACTACATGGTTAAAAGTCTGAACAGGAAACATACTTGTTGAATATGAGCATTATTTGGCCCATTGATGAACTCTTCTAACTCTGAAAGGCGGTTTGTTTTAGCCAGTGCAAATATCAATTCTGTCTCCACATAGGACTCACGAGCCTTCTTTCGGGCCATCTGCAAATATTTCACCAGTTCTTCCCAGTTTCCTAATGAAGAAAGAAAAAGTCCACATAATAACATCATAATTAATCTTTTCAACAAAATAAATGAGAATTGCTATTCTGTTTTCTTGAGAGGTAGGTGTGTGTATGTGTGTGAGAGAGAGAAAGAGAGAGACAGAGAAAGTGGGGGGGTCTTGCTATATAGCATGAGCTAACCTTGAACTCCTGAGTCCCCTGCCTTTTTTTTTTTTTTTTTTTTGCCATTTTTGGCTTTTTTTTTTTTTTTTGCCAGTCCTGGGGCTTGAACTCTAGGCCTGAGCACTGTCCCTGGGCTTTTTAGCTCAAGTCTACAGCTTTACCACTTGAGCCACAGCTCCACTGCTGGATTTTGGAGATAAAGAATCTCGTGGTCTTTCCTGTCCTGGCTGGCTTTGCACAGTGATCCTTAGGGCTCAGCCTCCTGAGTAGCTAGGATTACAGTTATGAACCAGTATGCCCAGCAAGTCTGCTTTATTTACCCTCCTTTGTACTAAGATTACAGGTGTGTCACACCTGGCTTAATTTCTTTTACAAACAATATACAAAATGACAAATAAAAAATGAAAAATAAAAGGACTGAGGGGTGACTCAGGTGGTAAAATGCCTGCCTAGCAAGCCCCAAGTCCCAAGTTCAAACTCTAGTAACACCCTCCCCCACACACTGATAAATGATGATAAATGTAAACTGTGCAGTCTACTTGTAATTATATGCTATTATGTGTCTATATTGTCACTGAATAAATTGAGTTCTTTTCTCCCTTATAGAATTATCACAGCTGAATTGTTGTGCGACTGCTACTCGAACTTGGTACCTGATGCCTTTGCTTATTGTCTGGCACTCTGCCATCTGAGTCATGCCACCAATCTCAGGGTCTTACAAAACACAGTATCTTCCCCATAGACAATATAAATCCAGAAAGTATAGCCTGTCTTATCTGGATAAAGATGGAGGAACTAAGTGGTATCCGATTCCTATACAATTCCAAATAGATCTTATTGCTTAATCATTTTCTGCAGTATCAAACATGTAACAGCAAGAAGTCATACCACTAGTATTGGCAGCCTGAACAACTTCCATGTAGGATGAAGGATCATCTGCTTTGATGTAAGAATCAATGGCTTCTTTCACCATTCCTTTCTGCAACTGTGCTTTTGCAAGTTGACTCCAGACAGCAGGTTCATTGCAGCGTTCAGCAAACTCATATGCCCGGTCCAAGTTTCCAATGTGTTCAATTAATACCTAGCCAACCAGTTTTAAATTAAAATTAAATGGCTGTTAAATAATTATATAAATATTTGCATTTTATTGTTGTTCTATTGCCCCAACCATCTATGCCCACTCTCAAAGGATAAAATATTTTTGAATCAAAGAAGGTATTTTAAGCCAGTAGCTAAAGAAACACATAATCTCAAGACATACCTGTACTGCTGAAGTATTGACATCAAACTTCCGGAAAATGGCAAATGCTTCCTCAAATAGCTCATTGCTGATGGCAATATTGGCAATATCTGGGGCATCATAATTATCCAGGCGATTAATATACTCCATGACACGCGTACGATCAGCCTTAATTGCAGTGAGAATGAGGAGGTTTTGTAGATTCCTTTAGGGAAAAAACCGTAATATTAACTGTAATATTTTAAAAGATTATCAATTATAATCAGTCTATAGAGAAGTTTTGCTTAAGACTGTAGTGAAAACAGAAGGACTACTACAAGAGATTTTTGTTCTTTTTGTTTCATCTCAAAACTGACAGGCCATAATTAAGGATAATAAAAAAGAGCCCATAAATGCTCTAATTGCATACCTGTGTTCACTGAATACAGAGTTATCAAGGACAATTTTCTCTAGCAGCTCAATGAGTTCATTAGGAAGATCTGCAGTCATAAAAGCCTTGACAGTTACTGACACTTCTTCTGGGTCCTGAGTCTCAGACAAGGCTGTCTGTACAACCTACAGGGGATATATAGGGAACATGAATTGAAAATCAAGGTGGTACTTTTTTTTTTTGGGTTGGTTGTGGGGCTTGAACTTGGGGCCTGGGCACTGTCCCTCAGCTCTTCAGCTAAAGGCTAGCACTCTACCACTTGAGCCACAGCACCATTTCCGGTTTTCTGGTGGTTAACTGGAGATAAAGAGTCTCATGGACTTTCCTGTCTGGGCTGGCTTTGAACTGTGATCCTGAGATCTCAGCCTCCTGAGTAGCTAGGATTACAGGCATGAGCCACCAGTGCCTGGCTCAAGGTGGATTTTAATGTATAAATTAGCCTCTGACTAAACATGTCAAATAAGCAAAAAAAAACAAAAAAAAAAAAACAAAAAAACCCAATGAACTTTAAATTTACTATTCAAAGGTCTTTCTATACAAGCAAACATGAATATATACCATGTAATTCTGTTGAAAAACCACCCTAACTGTATTTTTCTTTTCCCTGACTAAATCATTACCCATACTAACACTCATTATCACTTTAATGGCTATATATAATTCAAGTACCTAGATGTGGAATTATAAAACCAGTAATTCCTCTGTTTTTGGCTATTTGCCTGGTGCTCAGATGTTGCAATGAGTATTTTTTCCAGGAAGCTTTGTATCTACTTGGGAATGTTCCTTAGAATGCTTCCTAGGAAAGGAATAAAAAATTAATAGCCTTTAATCTATTCATCTCAAAATGTATTTAAACTTTTTTCAAGGCACTTGGGTTTGGAACCTAGGATTTTGCCACTTGCTAGTTAGATGCTCTGCTACTTGATATGCCCAAGCCCTTTTTTGCTTTAGCTACTATTAGGTAGGATCTCTCATTTTTTTCCTGTGGCTGACTTCAGACAGTGATTTTCCTATGTAAGTCTTCCCATTTAACTGGCATCAGGTGTGTGCCACCACACCCAGTCCAACTGATGGGGTATCTCTAACTTTCTGCCCACACAATTCCTCCCAACTGCCACCCAGAAGCAGAATGAGAAGCATGAGCACCATATCCAGCCCCAAATGTCATAGTTAGACTTTTATCAGAAAAATTTGAGAATCATTGTAATATCATGAATATTTAGGGATTTCAAATTAGGTTTTCAATTTTATATTAGCAGAAAACATTTCCTCTGCTGAGCTACTCTTATTAGTAAAATTTAACATCAACTGGACTTTTGTATTTCCTATTATCAATTTTATCATATTGTAACTTGTGTTTTCAATAAATTTAGTCATGTCTAAGGTATTAATAACAATACTTAATGCTTAATTTACTATTTTCCTGTAACTATGATGAATTGAGACAGTTTTATATAAATAATGTTTTTAGATTTAATTTTAGTTTTGTAACTTTCTACTGCCTTCTTTTTTAGTTAAGTATGATAAGAAAGATTTTATTCATAGTTCAAGAGTGAAATGTATTTCCCAACTTTACCTGGTCAATTAGGGGTCTTCTGTATGGATTGCTTTCAAGTAGGACACTGCCCCACAATTCTGGATCCTTTCGACGTACTAGATAGCGCGAAAGACTTTTGAAGAGGGAGTTCTCATTGCAGACCTATTTGAGATACAAAAGATTAATTCCAAGGTAAAAAGTAAAGACATTTTACTAGTTTGACTTGCCTGGGAGCTGCCCCTTAGTTTTTCTGCTCAAGGCTGATACTCTACCACTTGAGCCACACCTCTACTTCTGGCCTTTTGGTGGTTAATTAAAGATAGGAGTCTCACAGACTTTTCCCTAGCTAGCTATGAATCAGGTCCCTAAAATCTCAAGACTCCTGAGCAGCAAGGATTACAGGTATGAATCAGGGGCACCCAGCATTGGATGTCTTTTAAGAGTTATTTATAGTAATTTAAAAAAAAATTTTTTTTTGGTTTGCCCAATACTAGGACTTGAACTGGGTTTCTGATTTTTGGTGTTGCTCATTGGCTAGTATTCTACAATCTGACCCACTCCTTTTTTTTTTGTAGGTCGTGGGGCTTGAACTCTGGGCCTGTGCTCTGTCACTCAGCTCTTCAGCTCAAGGTGAGCACTCTACCACTTGAGCCACAGCACCACTTCTGGTTTTCTAGTGGTTAATTGGAAATAAGAGTCAGTTTCCTGGCTTTGAACTGTGATCCTCAGATAACCTACTGAGTAGCACCCAGCCATCACTAGCTTTTTTAAAGAAATCTTTCACTTTTACATAGACTATAAAGTGTCTCATACCAATTGTTCTCACTAAAATTCAACCCACTGGTGGGAGATAGAATTAAAATTTTTAGAGGCTCTTAAAAAGCATCCTGGAAGTGGCGCTGTGGCTCAAGCGGTAGAGCGCTCACCTTGAGCTGAAGAGCATAGGGACAGCGTCCAAGCTCAGAGTTCAAGCCCCACCACTGACCAATAAATAAATAGCATCCTCATTTGAACCTATATTCTATTCAAGTAAGAAAACTGTGCTCCTTTATAGACTCTGTAATATGTTAAGCCTATCTTCATATCTTTCATGTTTCATTACATTTTTTTTTGTTGGGGTAGAAATGGGGCTTGAATTCAGTTTTTTGTGCATATATTCTTTTGCTGAAACCATTCCTCTAAACCTTTTTGGTTCTGGTTAATTTTTAGATACAGTTTTGCTTTTTTGTACAGGCCAGCCTGAACCAAAATCCTATTTACAACTCCTACAGTTAATGAGATGGGGTGTTCAAAGACATGGAAGAGATTTAAAAAGCTACTATCAGGCAAAATGGGCAATTTGAACATCAAGATAAATAACAGTAATGGATTATAGTGTACAAAAGAAAACAAAAATTTATGAGTTTATGAATAGAGGAGGACTAACAGAAATAGGGAAGCATAAGAAGGGAAATCTTCATCTCTTTCAATCAACACATTAAGAATAGTTGCTACACTATGACAATAGGCTATTTGTATCTATTCACATGTCTGTAAGATAAAAAGAGTAATTATAGCATTGTGTGCTGTCACAAGCCTATGACCTCAGCTTTTTCTTGGGGGGGGGAGTGGACTCAGACATGGGTGGGGCTTGATCTCAGGGCCTGGGCACTGTCCCTGAGCTCTTTTTACTCAAGGCTAGTAGTGCTCTACCACGTTGAACCACAGCACCATTTCTAGTTTTCTAGTGGTTAAATGGAGATATGAGTCGCACAGACTTTCCTGCCCCAGCTGGCTTTGAACCATGATCCTCAGATGTCAGCCTCCTAAGTAGCTAGGAATATAGGCATCAGCCACCGGCACCTGGCTATGACCCCAAGGCCAGCCAGAGCTACATAGCAAAATCTGGTCTCAAAAAGTCAAAGCAACCAATCAGTGAAAACTCATACAACTTAATCTAAATCCAAAAATGAAATATTTGTCTAAGAAGTATTTGTATAAGCATATGTGTGTGTGTGTGTGTGTGTGTGTGGATGGGAGGGACTGACTGAAGCTTGAACTGAAGCCTTGGGTACTGTCCCTTAGCTTTTTTTTACCAATTGAGCCACAGTTCTACTTCTGGTGGCTAGTTAATTGTAGATAAAAGCCTCATGGACTTTCTTCCTAGTCTGGTTTCAAACTGCAATCCTCAGATTTCAACTTCTTGAGTAGCTAGGATTATAGGCTTAAGCCACTGGCACCTGGAAGAAGTATTTTATTTTTTATTTTTATTTTTTAAGAGATAGGTGTGGATGTAGCTTATTTAGTAAAGTACTTTCCTAGAGTAGGCAATGCTATGAGGTGAAAAAAGGGAGAGGGAGAGGAAGAGGCAGAGGGAGAGACTGACTTTACATTTATTATCAACTATTCAGCACAGACAAATATAGTTACTGAACAATGTTTGATGGCTGATACAGGAAATAGGAAAGGGGCAAAGGAAGAAGCTGTATTTCAGAGTAGCGAAAAATTAGAACTAGGTAAGGGTAGTGAGTACTCACCATTGTGAAAGTACTAATAGCTACAAAATTTGTTATGTGTATTTCATCTTACAAAAAGGATCCAAACAGAATTGACTACTTCATACAAAATACATGAGACATGAAAATTTATCCTAAACTAAATAAAGACTGTGATATAACTGATTTTTAAAGTATCACCAATTCATACTGACTGGCGGCTATCCATATTATGGTTAAAAGAATACTCTTTTTTTTTGGTCGGTCGTGGGGCTTGAACTCTGGGCCTGGGCGCTGTCCCTCAGCTCTTCAGCTCAAGGCGAGCGCTCTACCACTTGAGCTACAGCGCCACTTCCGGTTTTCTGGTGGTTTACTGGAGATAGGAGTCTCACGGTCTCTCCTGCCCAGACTGGCTTTGAACCGCGATCCTCAGATCTCAACCTCCTGAGTAGCTAGGATTACAGGCGTGAGCCACCAGCGCCCGGCATGAATACTCTTATTCTTAGGAAATATATCCAGAGTTAATATAAGGTGTAGCTTTCATGATTACAAAATTATGTGTGAAGCTGGCTGCTTGTGGCTCATGTACCCAGGAGGCTGAGATCTGAGTATAACAGTTTGAAGCCAGCCTGGGCAGAAAAGTCCCCCTATGACTCTTATGTACAATTAACCACTAAAAAAGCACCACCAGAAGTGGTGGTGTTGCTCAAAGTGGTAGAGCACTAGCCTTGAGCAAAAGAGCTCAGGGACAGTGCCTAAGCCCTGAGTTCAAGCCCCACAACCAAAAAAAGAAAAATTATGTGTATCCAAGCATGATTGGCATGTACATGTTTATGAGGATGTTTAACAGTATATGGAACTATAAATGACAAAGATAATAGGATTATACTGCTACAAGTTCAGAATAAAGGGCACAAAATGTTTTATCTTTGGGCTCCTTTCAGCTCCAGTCATAAAAATTTGTTAGTATGACATTCATTCTATACATACTAGGGTAAAAGTACTCACATTAATAAGTTCCAGATCACACTGGCCACGTTCATAAGCAACACAGGCTAGATGTGGATCTCTTTTCTCACAATACTTTCCAACAACACGACTGTCATAATAGGGATTTTCACGAAGAAATCTCTCTGGGTTGTTATTACTATCAATGTAGATTTTGGCTAATGCATTGTGAGTAGCAGGTTCTTCACAGCCTTCATGAATTCTGGCCTCTAGCCAAGGCAGAAGCAGTTTCAATCTAGTATAAAAAAAACAAAACCAAACATACTTCAGTATAAGCGGCACAGTCATAAAGCATCATAATGTCTATGAGATGCTTTCACATACATTCTTTTTCTTTTGGTAATACTGGGGTGTAACTTAAGGCCTCATGTTTGTTAGGTAGGTTGTTCTACCTCTGAGCCTCATCTCCAGTCATTATTTTTAACTTGAAGCAATCCTATTACAAACAGGGAAATTCGAATAGATCTTTGAATTGTGTACAATTTCACAGTATCAAAATCAACATTGATTTTTACTTTTCCAATGTATCTATCTGCTTATATCTGGATATGAAACCATAGAAACCATAGATTCCTAATTATGCTAAACAAAATTACCTAGACCTTACAGGAAAAAAACTTGGGAGAAATATAGGCAAGATAATTTGAGGATCCTTTCTTTTTTAATAAGTGTTTTTTAAATAGGGTTTTGCTATGAAGGCCAAGCTGACCATTAACTTGAAATCTTTGCCTCTGTCTCCTGAGACTGAAGTTACAGATTGTGCCACCATGGCCAGCATCCTTTAAATCAACTAATATACAATATTGCCTGTAGCCAAAAGAATATGCCCTAAATAGATACTGGGAATAAAGTCTAGAAGCTTTGTGTTTAAATAGATTCTTTAAAAAAAATTTTTTTTTGTCAGTCGTGAAGCTTGAACTCTGGGCCTGGGCGCTGTCCCTTAGCAATTCAGCTCAAGGCTAGCGCTCTACCACTTGAGCTACAGCACCACTTCCAGTTTTCTGGTGGTTTATTGTTTCTGGTGGTCTCACGGATCCTCTCTAAGAAAGTACATTTCTTCACAGAGCTGTGTCATACCATCCTTTGGCCCTCTGCTGGAAAAGTAGAATCAAGTCTCAATAATGCCTTTTTAATTGTATCCTCTAGTATTATGTATGTAGGACAGTACTGTATCATCCCTCTGTGAATATAAATACCTTGTACCTGCTTTATGATATGTAGTAGTGACTGTGCTTTATCAGAGCTGTTTTTAATGATGTTACTCAAGAATGTTTTCTTTCCAGATGATGATTGAGAAGTTAATAAAAAAAATGGTACCAGGTACCACAACAGTAACAGAACTTCACATTTTTCTCGGGTTTTGTTTTTTATCTTTTTTTTTTTCCTTTTTATTAATGGATGTGCTGGATGTCTAATTTTGTTCAGATGACTGCAGAACCTGGAAAAGCTGTTGTTGCTATTGGTGCATAACATACTGCTATTATTGGTCTTTTTATATAAACATATGAATATATATATATATATATATATATATAAAATTTGAATTTTTGTAAACTTTAGCTGTGCTGTCAACTTTGGAAAAAGTATCCCAGTTTACCGTGCTGAGTTGGCATTGTAAATTAATAGCCATATTGGTCTATAAATTTTTTTCCATTTGTACAGGGGTAAATGCACTGTATTTAATATGTAAGGTCTTATCTATGTGGGTTTGATTACAGAAACTAATAAAGTATTCTCTTAAAAAAAAAAAAAAAAAGAGTCTCACAGACTTTCCTGCCCGGGCTGGCTTTGAACCATGATCCTAAGATCTCAGCCTCCTGAGTAGCTAGGATTACAGGTGTGAGCCACCGGCGCCCGGTCTGTTTAAATAGTTTGAGTTGTCATGTTCATTCCTAGAAAGGTCAGGGCTTCACTAGTTTACATTTCAATGGTCCTGATGACCATGACTCTTATTTATGCTTTAAACATTAAATGGTATCATTCTATTACTTTGGCTATCAAATTCATGAAGCTAGTAACAATTCCATCAGGATAAATATACAACACATTTTTAATAAAAGAGGCACAAATCTCTCAAAAATTTTATAAGTACCATAAACAATGTACTCTGTTAAGTGAAAGAATAAAAATTATCTAAACAGAGTTGGGAATATGGTCTAGTGGTAGAGTGCTTGCCTAGCATGCATGCAGCCATGGGTTTGATTCCACATAAACAGAAAAGGCCAGAAGTAGCACTGTGGCTCAAATGGTATGGCGCTAGCCTTGAGCACAGAGTGGCTCAGGAATAGAGCCCAGGCCCTGAAGTTCAAGCCCCAGGACTGGCCAAAAAAAGAAAAGAAAAGAAAAGAAAATTGTTTAAAGCATGCCTAGATTGAGGATTTAAGTTATCTAAAATATAATTTGTCACTTAAATACCAAATTAACTAAGTGTAGGCTTTAGACTTAAAACTCAACTGAACGTTTTTTCACCCATTATTTATGAACTAAAAATCACTCACATAGGCTCAGATGACAGTACTATAGTGTATATCTCTACTGCAAGTCCCCTCCCCCACCCATTTTCAGTTTTAGAATTTGAATTCAGGACTTGCACTTGCTGTGTCAGGGTTCTACTATAAAACATGCCTCCAGTCCTACTTTTTGCTGGTTATTTGGAAATGATGTCTAGACAACTTTTCTGCCTGGGCTAACCCTGAACTATGATCCTCTAGATCTCTACCCCTGAATACTTAGGATTATAGGTGTGAGCCACCAGCACCCAAGCTTTCTCTATTTTTTTTTTGGTCAGCCTTAGGTCTTGAACTAGGGGTCTGGGACTGTCCCGCGCGTCTTTTGCTATGCAGCTCTGACTTGAGCCACAGTGCCATTCTGGCCTTTTTTCTGCTTGATATGGTACTGAGGAATCAAACCCAGGACTTCATGCATGGTAGGCAAGCACTCTACCACTAAGCTATATTCCCAGCCCTCTATGGCTCTTTAACACAAAAACTTTCCATATATGAAACATTCTGGTATAAATTCTATTAATAAAGCTAGTAGGTCACTACCCTATTTCAGATTAAAATGATAAGCCCACAGGTTTTGTTGATATCCTCTCATAGAGCTTTAGTAAACTTCTCACTATTATGTCAACTCCACTGACTATTTTGAGCACTCTCTAAACACCAATTTCTCAAAAGTTTTAGCTAAAAACTTTTTAGAAGCACTTATACTGTATTCTACTCTAACAGAAATTCACAATTTATATTACTATATTAAGCTACATTATAAATGCATAAGTTTAACTCAGAGTGCCACAGGAAACCCTTTGCTCAATTATACTTGAAAGAAACATCATCAGTTTAGAATGATTTATTACATATACTGTTATTATACAAAATAACTAAAGAGAGGGCTGAGACTGTGGCTCAGTAGTAGAGTGCTTGCCTAGAATGCATGAAGCCCTGGGTTGGATTCCTCAGTACCACATAAACAGAAAAAAGCCTAAAGTGGCGCTGTGTGAAAGTGGTAGAGCACTAGCCTTGAACCAAAGCTCACAGACAATACCCAAGCCAAGTTCAAGCCCTATGACAGGCCAAAAACCAACAACAACAAAAAAAACTAAAGAGGATTCCTGCCTAGTTGAGTCAAAGGACATGAAAAATCAAATCACATAGTAGGCAATTATAAACATGAAAAAGAAATGATCAACCAAATGGGGATATAGCCCACTGGTAGAATATTGGTTGGCCTATGTGAGACCATGAATTTGAACCACAGGATTAAAAAAGGAAGTCGAGAGTCAGACAACTGAACAGATTTTGTTTTCAAATCTATCAGCTTATCTTCCATGTATTACTGAGTTGCTCTGAGAAACCAAACCAGATTTATGAAGGTAACAATAGTACTATACCTGTTTCTTTTTTCAACTTCAGCTACAAGCTCATCTGTAGAGAACTGACCTCTCACAACAAGAATTAAGTTCTTAATGACATCTTCAGAGCAGTCAACATCAAGTAATCCTCCAATAACCACTGGAAGTCGACTTGGATTTACCTGTGGTTAAACAAAAAAGAGTGCCATTATGTTAACAAAATAAAACATTTAAAACTCATTTTTGTCTTTTAATTTTTAAAATCAGTAATGAACAGTTTAAAAAATATAGCTAGACAATGGAATTTAGACGTCCAGCTAAAAAAAAATTTCATGGTCTAATAAGCACTTTTTATCATAGTCTCTTGTAAACCTGGTTAATTGGTTACCTAAGGATAGCTCCAAATGATAAATACAAAGAAGGTAACTTCAAAGAATGATTAAAGAACACTGTCTAATAAAAAGAAAATCTTGATCATGAAGGTTAGAATAGGTTTTTAACTTTAAGTATCACTATCTCACAATACTGTGAAATTTGAGAAACTTATGTAATCACTTAATCATAATAAAAAATTATTTAAAAAATCTTGAACTAGGGGCTGGGAAGGTGGCTCAGTGGTAGAACGCTTGCCTTGCATGCATGAGGCCCTGGGTTTGATTCCTCAGCACCACATAAGCAGAAAGAAAAAAGCCGGAAGTGGTGCTGTGGCTCAAGTGGTAGAGCGCTAGCCTTGAGCTGAAGAGCTGAGGGACAGCACCCAGGCCCAGATTTCAGGCCCCACAACCAGACCCCCCCCAAAAAAAAATCTTGAACTACAGAAAAAGTGTCTGCTTCTAGAGTTAGAAAACAAACTTTCTAATTCTACATTTTAAATACTTAAAAAACTTAATTTTGGAGAAAGTGAAACCCCAAGGCCTGTGGCCTTAGCCCATTTGACTTGCTCAACTGTGGCAGTTCTGTTCTTACATTTTATATACTTAGCATATGTAAAATTTAAACATGAAAAGATATGTTGAAAGGTACTCTAGGAGACTACTCTTATTAAGCACAAGTATCAAAAGGATAAAGATTTTCAGAATTATGAAAATTTAACCTATTATAAAATATTCCTTTATATTATATAACTATTACTTACCTTCTGCACATATATTTCTATATACTTTTGAAGATTATTTCTATATAAATATAGCACCAAGTCATGGACAAAGTCAAATCGATCACAGACAATGATAAGTGGCAACTGATCTGTTAGTTTCGCTTCCTGAAAAAAGAACAAAGTTAAGTCTGAATTTTCTTCTGTTATCAGTTATCAACTCTACGTAAATGAGGATGTATTCTATGCCAATGGGAGACACTCAGGTAAACTTGTCTCTTCTGTTAAATATTCCTAAAACAGAATGAGCCCATTCCAATTTTAGTATATTTTACTAAGTAATATTTAAATTTACCCAACAAAACATTAGGTTCTTCCCACACATACCCTTCACTAAAAAAATTAACAAATAACCATTTGAGAGCCACCAGTGACACTTAAGATTATGAAACTATCACATGGGAACTTTTATTTATAGTTAACAATTCAACTGTATTTGACAGTTGATTTAGGAACCACAGCTATATTGTCCAAAACATACTGTATGAATGGGTCATATTTGTTCCAAATGATTTATTTATCCCTCCCCAATCCCAAGCTATTTAGCCAGCCTCTAACACTCTATCATAATAAAGCCTACAAAGAGCAGCATGAGGTTAATGGCCATAAATTAAGTATAACACATGTTTCTATTAAAAATGGCAAAAATTAAAAAGCATTTAAAGAAACATCATCTTTAAATTGCCAATTGCTTTTATCAGTACAAATACCAAACTACGATCCTACTTATAGACACAAAAGATGTTATAGACAGGTAGTTAAGACCTGTACTGGGCATTTACCTGATACATGTCCTGTTACATTCCACAGACATAAGGTACAGCACAAAAAACAACAGTTTCCATCAGGAATTCATTTATACACAGTGAAACATTCTTCAATAAATGATTCCTCAAAGACATTCTACTAAAGTAGAACTAAACAGGATAACTTTCCCCAATAGTAGCCAATAAGAATCCTATATGTAAGGTAAATGTAATGGTTCCCAAGTCTAAGTTTTTAGGCTCCAATCATCCTATTATAAATCATATGAAAATTATTCTTATGAAAGGTTCAGAGAACATCAAGAAAATTTTGTGAGCTACTCAAAATGAAAAACAATGGCTTTAAATCTGAAATGCAAGTCCAGTTACAGATTTTCTACATTAAGGAAAAGTGCAAAGCAAGTACTTGTTTTTTAAAAACCATGGGAATTGGGGGCTGGGAAGGTGGCTCAGTGGTAGAGTGCTTGCCTTGCATGCATGAGGCTTTGGTTGGATTCCTCAGCACCACATAAGCAGAAAAAGCCAGAAGTGGTGCTGTGACTCAAGTAGGAGAGTGGTAGCCTTGAGCTGAAGAGCTGAGGGACAGTGCCCAGGCCCAGAGTTCAGGCCCCACAACTGACAAAAAAACAAAAAACATGGGAATTCTGAAACTAAGAGTTGCCACATTGTTATAAAGGGCTGGGAAGGTGGCTCAGTGGTAGAGTGCTTGCCTTGCATGCATGAGGCTTTGGTTGGATTCCTCAGCACCACATAAGCAAAAAGAAAAAAGCCGGAAGTGGCACTGTGGCTCAAGTGGTAGAGCGCTGGCCTTGAGCTGAAGAGCTGAGGGACAGCACCCAGGCCCAGAGTTCAGGCCCTACGACCAGACACCCCCCCCAAAAAAAATAATAGAAAACTTCTATAAAAATTTTATCTAAGCCTGCCACTAGTGGCTCATGCCTGTAATCATAGCTACTCAGGAGGCTGAGATATGAGGATCGGGGTTCAAAGCCAGGCTGGGCAGGAAAAGTGTGAGACTCTTATCTCCAATAAACCACTCAGAAAACCAGAAGTGAACACCCAGGCCCAGAGTTCAAGCGCCACAACTCACCAAAAAAAAAAAAAAAATCCTCAAAAATTTTATCTACCCATACAAAAATTGAAATCACATTTTTCCTTCTAAATGAACATAAAAAATTTTTGCAGTGGGCCAAGCTAGGCATCAGTGGCTCATGCCTGTAATCCAAGCTACTCAGGAGGCTGAAATCTGAGGATCGCAATTCAAAGTCAGCCCAGGAAAGTCCATGAAATTTATCTTCAATAAGCCACCAAAACACAAGAAATGGTGCTGTGGCTCAAGTGGTAGAGCACTTGCCTTGAGTTGAAGAGCTGAGGGGCAGTACTCAGGCCCAAAGTTCAAGACCCATGACCAAGGGAAAAAAAAAAGTAGTGGACCAACTATCTATCGTACCCTGTTTAATATTGAAATATTATATATATATTATCACTAGGTGGGAAAGTAATCTAAATGACTTTGCTCTTCTATTCCCTTTACATGAGTGTTTAAGACTTCCATGGCAGGCTGGGAAGGTGGCTCAGTGGTAGAGTGCTTGCCTTGCATGTATGAGGACCTGGGTTCGATTCCTCAGCACCACATAAGCGGGGAAAAAAAAAAAAAAAGACTTCCATGGCAAAAACAGGTAGAGGCATTCAAAAAGAATAGACTGAAAATGTGGATGAGCAATACAGTATTTTCCTGATTCCTAAACCTGCACTAGAGTTTATACATGGAAATAATGTCATAAATATTTTAAACTATCCAGTAACAATAGTCAACATTTTCAGTATCAAAACTGGAATTATTTAAATATATCCAGAGGTTTTCAAAACATGAATCTGATCAATTAACAAAATATTTGCTAAGTACCTATGTATTCTAAGTTAGCAGACTCTATTCCCACAAGAGAATTACATCCCATTAGGCAGAAACAATGTTTCACAGTGGTGGATGTTATAATGACACAACAGGGTAAGAGTTAAGAGTAGAATATGGTTAGGTTCTATTTTAGATAGGCAGCCAGGGAGCAAGACAACAAGGTCTGAGAGAAAAAATAGTTTGGAGCATAAGTACAAGCCTAGGGCAGGAAATGGCTAGAGCTAGAGCTAGGGCAAGTTCCAAGAACAGCAAGGACATTGGTATGGTAAGGCAATTCCAGAAGAAAAAGAATGGTGGGAAATACAATCAAGGTAGTAAGAAGCACATCACCGGTCTAAAAAAACAGTTCTACGTTGTTTAGGGAGAGCTATACATAAATAAATTTAGTGTCTAATAATATTAAGAGCAATTTCACTCTTCTTAGAGTGTGTGTGTGTGTGTGTGTATAAATAAATTTAGCGTCTAATAATATTAAGAGCAATTTCACTCTTCTTAGAGTGTGTGTGTGTGTGTGTGTGTGTGTGTGTGTGTGTGGTTATTTAGTGTCTAATAATATTAAGAGCAGTTTCACTCTTCTTAGTGTGTGTGTGTGTGGTTTTTTGTTTTGTTTTTGCCAGTCCTGGGGCTTGAACTCAGGCCTGACCACTGTCCCTGAGCTTCCTTTGCTCAAGGCTAGCACTCTGCCATTTGAGCTATAGTGCCACTTCTGGCTTTCTCTGTTTATGTGGTACTGAGGACTCGAACCCAGGACTTCAGGCATGTTAGGTAAGCACTCTCCCACTAAGCCATATTCCTAGCCCCTTATAATATATTTTAATCCTTGTCTCTCTTTTTTCCTTTCAGGACAGTGCTGGACAGTGCTGGTGATGAAACCTGGGTCTACCACCAAACCTACCACCAAACTCTACCACCAAACCAGGTCCCCAGACTTCATAGGGTATTTTAAAGGAGAGATTATACAACATTCCTTGTGGCTATTATAAAAATAGCACCCAATATTCATAATTACATTCAGAAGTAATTTTCTTATAATAGTATTTACATATAATATCAGTTAATAATCATAGAAAGTATCTCCTAAATTAAGTTTAAATAATAGTGATGAAAAGCAATATAGATACATATATAGGTCAGTTTTTAAGAAGTTGAGTAAATGATCTAATATGGAAGCCCTGCCTCAAGTTCCAGCTTTTTGTTGTTGCCTTCCAATGTTGGCTTCAAACCTTGATCCTCAGCCTCCTGAGTTGCTAGTATTACAATCATGAGCCATCAGTGTCTGGCAGACATAAAAAGTTTTGATCTCTAAATGAAATCCTCATAAAAATCAATTAAATTGTCATGTTCTAACATCATACTGGCCAGGTTCTGCAGAATATTCATGTCAAGTATAAAGTTATACTCATTTTCAGAAAGTTTATCTTTAAAGATTTTTTTTGTTTTTGTTGGTTGTGGGGCTTGAACTCAGGGCCTGGGCATTGTCCCTGAGCTCTTCAGCTCAAGGCTAGAGCTCTACTGCTTGAGCCACAGTGCCACTTCTGGTTTTTAAGTAGTTAATTGTAGATAAGAGTCTCATGGGGACTTTTCTGCCTAGACTGGCTTTGAACCGTGATCCTCAGATCTCAGGCTCCTGAGTGGCTAGGATTACAGGTGACAGGCAGAAAGTTTATCTTTTTAATCTAAAAAGTATGACAATTTCAGCACTTTGTTAAAACATCAAGGGCTTCACCACTTATCATAAAAGCCAGAGCGTGAATTCTTCAAAAGAACATCTGCTGATGCAAATATATATTTGTAGATACAAATGGTGATAGGTGAAAGGGAGGAAAGCTGGCTTTGTTTTCAGTCTAACAATTTTCCAGAAGACAAAACATTTAAAAACTCTGAAATCATTACACACAGGCACACACAGTAGTGGGCAGGTGATAATCTGGGTGTTCTTATTTTTCTAATCTTTTCTTCCAATATTCTTTTTTTTTTCTTTATGTGGTACTGAGGAATCGAACCCAGGGCCTCAAGCATGCAAGGCAAGTGCTCTACCACTGAGCCACCTTCCCATTATTTTTCTAATCTTTTATACACAACTGCAAACTTTACAAAATTTTCCAGCAACTGGCAGGTATGAGCTAAAGCAAAGCTAAATATAGCTCAGTGGTAGATCCCGGGCCAAGCACCTATAGGGTCCTGGGTTTGATCTACAGCAGCACAAGAAAAAAAGCTGTATTAAACAAATTAACTGCCATTAGGCATCCTCTGAATAGTTTAGAATCTTTAAAATGAAAATTTCCCCTTCAGTCAAATATAGATAATTAATTTTTATTTTTTAGAATCAGGCAGAATTTCATTCTAGACATCAACCTATATCCATCAGACTACTACTTTTTTGCATACAATAAAAGCTCCTCAGCTGGGCATCAGTGGCTCATGCTTGTAATCCTAATTACTTAGGAGGCTGAGATCTGAAGATCATGGTTCAAAGCCAGACACAGCATGAAAGGCTGTGAGACTCTTATCTCCAATTAAACACCAAAAAGGCCGAATGTAGAGCTGTGGCTCAAGTGGTAAGAGTGGTAGCCTTCACCAAAAAAGATCAGAACAGTGCCCGGGCCCTTTAAGTTTGAGCCTTAGGACCGACCGTGGGCACCTGCATACACATACACACAGCCTTCTCATAATGATATCAAGGCTCAGCTGATTTTTTGGAAGGAGAGGGGGGATTTGCCAGTTCTAGGGCCTGAGCACTGTCCCTGAGCTTTTGTGCTCAAGGATAGTGCTCTACCATTTTGAGCTACAGTGCCAACTCTGGCTTTTTGGTAAGTTGATTGGAGATAATATTCTCACAGACTTTTCTACCCAGACTGGCTTTGAACTGTGATCCTCAGATCTCAGGCTCCTGAGTAGCTAGGATTCCAGGTGTGAGCCACCAGGACCTGGTCTAAACTGATTTTAATCTTGAAAAGAAATCAAAATCAGAGCAAGATTGTGCACACCTGTAATCCCAACACTCTGGAGGCTGATACAGAAGGTTGAATTCAACACCAGTCTGGACTCTGCTATCTTGTCTCAAAAACAAAATTAAATAAAACAGAGAGAAAAGAAAACTAAATGATACTCTAAAAGATACTGAAAATAAAAAACACTTTAAAATATTTTCTTCCCAAAATTAAAATGGGAAAAAAAAGGGAAATCTTCTTTGAGGCTGTTTTTTTTTTTCTTTTTAAACAGATGGTCATTCTCAAGTATTACTTAATTTCCTTCCTTATTTCAAAAGAAACCACAGAGTATTAAAAGAACCTAGCACACAACTTGAGAATGCTAAGACTTTCACATTTATGGAGGAAAAAATAGGTATTTCAAAACATGACCAAACACCCACAGAAATGCTGATCTTCAAGTCAACCTGAAAACACATAATTCAAAAACACTTACCTTGAGGAAATTCTTGACTCGCTCAGGATCATAGCAGTTGCTTTCTCTGCAGATTCTTTCCACTTCTTTGATCTGCCCAGTCTTGCAAGCTGCCTGAATATATTTAAAGTGCACATCTGGGTCCTGACTAAAGTTAACAATGGATCCCAGAAAATAAAAGAGACCTTAAAAAAACATAATGTAAATTAATCACAGGAACACTTGAGGATAACTGAAAACATGTAATTAAAAAAAGTTATACCAAATACTCCCAAATATAAATAGGTTGTCTAAAATGTTTTGTAAGAATACTAACCCAGGAATAACTAGTTCAGTAAAATGGATCTGTACTTTAATCTTACAGAACAAAGTATTTAATCTAACTTTTTTTTATAATTTAGAAATAAGTAGGAATCAATATTGAGACTAAATATACCATATTCCATGAGAAATTTTAAAGAAAGTAGCATAAAGCCAGTATTTTTCCATATTTAATTAACAGAAAACATTGACAAAATTTTTGAAAGAACTTAATGCAGTGATGTCCAACAAAACTTTGTACTGATATAATGTTCTTTACCTAAATGCCATTTTGGACAGTTTTTCACTTGAAGAACAGTGACTACATTTAAATTTTTAATTTTAATGACTTTAAACTTAAATGGCTATATATGGCTAAATAACTACTGTACTAAAAAGGGTAAATTAACAGTTACAAACCAATAAAACTAAGAAAACTCACAAAATCACCTGTCTCTTCTGCTTAAAGCAATAATATTAGAGAGGAGAAAGGCTAAGTAGAAACCAGGCCTCAGTTAATGAACATAATACTAGCCACCCACTTTGTCAGTACTTTACATCCCTGGTGACATTGGCAATGGTGGGACTGGCACTTGGTAAATAGAAGCCAAGATTAGTAAATAATATACATAGAAAGGGCAACCAACCTTTTACAACATGTGATTTTCCAGCCCCAAATGTCTATAGTACTATAAGCCTGAAAAGACCAGCTGTTTAGTAAGTAATGTGCCAGGCAGTTAATCATGAAATATTATTCTATATAAACATTAGTATTTTCATTTTACATAATTAGAACAAAGCAATTACACATTTTTATCTTAAAATTCATCTTCAAAATATCCTGTGATGATATTGTATGTCCCTAGGATTTGCTGTGTGAGAGCAATGAAATTAAAATGTTCCATAAAGTGTTTAGAAAGAATTTCCAACAGCCCAATTGTAAGAAAACCTCTCTTGGAAAACTTCTAATTACCTTCAAAGCTCTTAAAAGATTCAAAGAGTTCAATCAGAGATTGAGTTGACAGTTGTTCATGATACTTAGAAGCCACTTGAACACAGATCTGTAGATTTTGACGAATATTAGCAGATAGCATGGCTCTGAGACATTCTAAAGAGTCTTCCACTGATAAGGACCCAAAATAATTCACTAACCACTAGAGGAAAAAATAAGAAATTAAAATGATGTTGAAAGTCATGTTGGTATGAAATTATTACCAGTACCACTAACAAATTTTCAGCATACCAACTAATCACAATTAAGAGGTAAGAAACAAAATACCTCAGGATTAAGAAGGTGGGTATGAACAACTGCACGCTTTATATCATATAAATCAGTAAAATGTTCTAATGCACGCTGCAGTAGGCCAGCTTTTTCGCATAGCTGAGCGATATGAGCCCGGTCATAATGTGTGAACATCTGATTTCCTAGAATTGCATCTGCAACCTATACAATGACAAAGAAGATGAGGTCATTTTACTATATGGCTTATACTAATAATTCTATATCCAAATTACATAGATTCAATAGTGAGCTGGTAAGAAAATATGGTACAAAGCTTATTTTCTTGAAGAATAAACACCTCATAGCTTTGAACAATAACTTATGAAACAAGGAATAATCACATTAGGCATGTTGGAAACATGCCTAAAAAACATGAAAACACATACTTGAGGTGCATGTATAAGGTTCATCTCAAGCAACCGCGTCTGTAAAGGACCTTCTGATGGGCGATTATTCTTCAGAGCATCAAGCAAGAATGCAGTGCACTGCTGGATTAGATTGTATTCCATAAAGACATCCACAATCTACAAGAATAAAAATTAAAATGCTGTTGACAAAACAAAAATGAGATACCAAATACCAGATATAAAGACTATTAAGTCCAACAATAGACCTTTCAGTTTAATACACAGAAGGACTGGGAGGTGTAGTTCAAATAGCAGAACATTTGCCTAGTAAAGGCAAGGTGCTAAATTCAATTTCAGTAAAAATAAAACAAAGTAAAACAACTACAAAAGATTTTAAGGTATTGTATAGCAGCAGAATATAAACAATTTAAAGTTTTTAATGAACATATGAAAGTATATACACTATAAAAAACTCTGACTCTGTTTTTACATGCCTTTTTCCCTCAGCAGTGGTAGCCTGTCTTCTGTGTTATGTAATTCACGTATATTCATTTTTTTTTTTTTGGGTCCAGTCATGGGGCCTGAACTCTGGGCCTGGGCGCTGTCCCTCAGCTCTTCAGCTCAAGGCTAGCGCTCTACCACTTGAGCTACAGCGCCACTTCCG
>NW_012267235.1:3788829-3804990 GCF_000151885.1 Dipodomys ordii
CAGAAGTGGCGCTGTAGCTCAAGTGGTAGAGTGCTCGCCTTGAGCTGAAGAGCTGAGGGACAGCGCCTAAGCCCAGAGTTCAAGCCCACGACCGCAAAAAAAAAAAAAAAAAAGTATACAGACATAGATTTAATTTCTAAGCTCCAATTCTCTACAATACTGTTTGAAGTCAGATTTCCCCTACTCTCCATTTTTATGAATTACAGAATACATTTTAATGTTCTTACCTGTGTAATATCAGCAAGAGGCTCTTCATCCTGAACTAATATTTGAGCAAACTGCTGTCCCTGATCTGGACTGATGCGCATTACATTTCTCAGCAGAAAAATCCAGTCTGGAGTATATCCAACCTAAAAGTGGAAAAAGATTTAAACCTTGTCAAAAAGCTTTGCTTTTATAGCATTTAAAGGTCTTTTCTACATTACTTCAGAAATACTGGGGAAAGCACAGCTTTCTTTACAATTTAAGATCCTTAATTAGAGCTTGGAGATGACATTACTTAACAAAGATCTATGACGTTTCTTAACTTAGTCAATGACCACTCCAAAAATGTTAGAATAGGTTAAGCATGCATTATTTTTATGCAGGAACAGTTGTCTCCATTCTTAAAAAAATGAAGTATGATTTCTACATTTGACAGCTAAGGATTGTTAAGACTTTTTCAAGTAATTAAGAAAAAAATTTTTAATTCACTATTAAAAACTTAGGCTATTTTCTCTCAATAGTTTTAAATAAATTTACGTTAAAAATCAATTTCATTGAACTCACTTTTTTAGCATATAAAACAATCTTCTGGACTTGACCTGTTTCTGCAAAGCACTGAATGACTTTACTTGGGACATTAGCCCTGAGGTACACACTAAGTGCTAATGTTGGGTCCACGGATTTTACAAGATCACCCAGTTCTTCAGAACATTCCAGCTGTGCAAAGGAAGAAGAGATTGGTTAGTGATCCACAAACTGCTTCATAAATGAGCAGTTCTTACTATTTCCCCTAGAATAACAAAGGATGAACATAAAATATACACGTTTCTAAAATATACCCTACATATTCAGGAATTGTGGATATTACTAACCACAATTAATATTGTATTCACAGCAATGTCTTAGTAAAACTCTCTCCTACTAAACAAAGATGGGAAGTCCAACAAGACTTCATGCTTTTGGATATTAGAAACTACCTTGTCAGGAATACAACTACTTTGTTTACAGTAGAATCTCATACTTTTGTCTTCTAAAAGAATTCATACATATCCAGGTGTTCCCAGATTTTCAAAAAAGAAACCAAGTGCTTTTTCCATTATATTTCTAGGCCTTGAACTCAGGGCCTTCTACAATCTAGGTAATTCTATACTACTGAACTACACCTGTAAAAGGCCAGTAATGAAAATTGTAATGCAATGTTGTCAAATGAAAATATCGTATTGTTGGCTGTGGTGGCACACTTCTATAAATCCAACACTTGAGAGACTAAGGTAGGAGAATAACAAGTTTTCCAGCACCCAGGATTACAGAAAAACTTTGTTTCAAATAACAAATGAGAGAGGGAAGAAGGAATGAGGGAGTTGATAAAGCATACCCTAAGGAATTTACAGAAATTACAGTTAGAAGGCAAGACACTAATTTTACAAAGTTAAACAGATGAAAATGTTACAGTTGTTCCATAGTAAACAAGCACTATTCATACTATTCAATCTGCCTTAGTCAGCTTCCCAATTAGAAATCAGCTGTCTAAAATTTTTGCTTTAGTCTGTACATCTTAATTGAACTTATACTAACAAAGAACTGACCAATGTCTCTTTTCTACAAATAAGCCCCATTTTGACTGTCACAAAAAATGCTAAGTGATAACCAAGAAGCTGTCAACTCTTTACATAGGTGAACTCTGTTTTCTTGGTTATTCCCATCCTCCCTTATCTTAAACAATTAGAACAGACCTCAAATACTCGCTAGTGTGGCTTAGTAACTTATTCTTCAGCAACGACCTTTCAATCATCTCAATTCTGAAGTCTACCCTCCAATTCCCTATACAATGCCAGAAGCTGGGTCAAGAAAAACAAGGACTTAGAATGAGTAATATACAAATACTAACAACATACACTAATGCTTAAGGATCTAACAACATTGTTATTCACTACCAAGAATGTTCTTAACAATGAAGACAGAGCAATTCAATACCACAACTTCATGCAAAAAGGCTATTTGTATAGTTGTAAACAGCTTCTATTACTTTTCAGTCACTATATTACATAAAAAAATACAACCACTCACTGGGGGCCAGTGGTTCACACCTATATATCATTACTACTCAGGAGGCTGAGATCTGAGGATCAGAGATGGAAGCCAGCCTGGGCAGTAAAGTCCATGATGAGACTCTTCTCTCCAATTAAGAAGAAGAAAAAAAAAAGCCACTAGTGGAACTGTGATTCAAGTGGTAGGTGTTAGCCTTGAGCAAAAAAGCTCAGACACTGCCTAGGCCCTTAGCTCAAGCCCCAGGCCCTACACAAAACAAAAACCCACAAGACTATAAAGAGAAATTACGTTGTTAGTGAACTGAAAAGGCATAAAGAAATTGTACAGTAACAAAAGCTAGGTTTTAATATTACATCAATAATTATCCTGTGAAAACACTTTCAAAAGGTTATTTCACTTCTAGACTAGTTTGCGGCGGGGGGGGGGGGGGGGAGGGGGAGGAGCACGTTGAACTTAAGGCCTGGGTGCCATCTCTGAGCTGCTTCTGCTCAAGGCTAGGGCTCTACCACTTGAGTCACAACTCCACTTTGGTCTTTTTTGAGCCACAGCTCTATTTATGGCTTTTCTGGGTAGTTTAGTGGAGATAAGAGTCTACCAGAAATACTTGCCTGGGCTAGCTTCAAATCACTATCCTACCTTGTCTCCTGAGTAGCTAGGATTATTGGCATGAGCTCCTGGAACCCAGAGCCCTGCAGTTTGCTGTTTTTTCAAAGGTATGTTTTCTTTGGTGATGATGATACGGAGGGCTGGCTAAACTCAGGACCATTTAAGCTATGCCCCCCCAGCTTTTTGTCGTCCTTACTTTTCAAATAGGGTCTTGCATGTATGCACGGGCCAACCTGACTAGTATGGAGCTATTCATGCTTCCAACATAGGTAAGATGAAAGACAGGCATCATTGTGTCCAGCTACTAACTGAGGCATGGTTTATGCCCAGGCTGGCCTCAAGATAGAATCTTCCTTAGCTCTGCTTCTTGAGTGGCTAGGATCACAAGTATGAACCACTGGTGACTGGCAATATGACCTAACATTATGTATTTTCATTGAATACACAAATACTTTACCTGGCAGCAAATACAAGTTTTATGACACTTTGGAAGTTCTAAATGGAAAGATGTTGTTTGTACGTGGTAATGACCGTGCCTACCAAGTGTGGCACCTAAGAGGTAAGATTATAACCCTATGTCCAGATAAGCTTCACATATTCGGACAAATTATGACTATATAACGAAGTAAGTATCCTACACAAAGGTTTTCCTAAAGCAAAAGGGTAAGAACTCACTTCCAGGATTAACTATCAAGCAAGAATCTTGGGTCCATTTAAAAATCTAAACAAAAAAAAGTTATTTCAGCTCAACATGTATAAAAATAAGCATTTTACTAAGTAACTAGGTCATGCATTTTACAAAATGTATGATCTTGTTTTACTTCTATAAGCAATAAATAACACAAGGACACATTTCATCATAATCTAAACAACTTTAACTTGATAACATGATATTTAATCAAAGCAAAATCAATCAATTTACAAATTAACATACCTTATCTTCCTTTAACCATTTCTCCAAAAGCTGTTTCCGTCCTTGTTGAAGTACAGGCCTACATAGCTCTAAGGATTCATATTTGTTTAGCTGGCCCTGGTCTAAAAGGATTCCAAAGTACTGAAGTAGAGGAGAAGTTTGACCTGGCTGAGCTGGAACACTCTGGAACCGACGGATAGTGTCTGGAGTACGAAGAATTCCCTTTAAGAAGGAAAAATGTTAGACTCTTTAAGTAATCAAAACATCAAACTAGGGCTTAATGCAATCTTTTTTCTAAATTTCTTTTTTCTTTTTGTCAGTCATGGGGCTTGAACTCTGGGCATGGGCGCTGTCCCTCAGCTCTTCAGCTAAAGGCGAGCGCTCTTCCACTTGAGCTACAGCACCACTTCCTCTTTTTTTTTAATATATATATTTTTTATTGTAAAGATACTATACAGTTACATGAACAAGGTAATAAGTCCATTTCCTATTGAGCATTTAGGGCAATCTTTATTAAAGGCTTAGTTGATCTACGGACTCCTATATTAAAATCTTTGTTTTACTGATGTAAAATTATTCAGAATCAGAAACATATAACTTAATTGTACTATTAATGTGCAAAAAAATTAGTGTAGTTATAGAATAGTTATAGCTAGTTATTAAACCAAATTCTCACCAAATTAAGTATCTACTTCGTAGTCAATTTTGGCCAGGAATGTAAGATCTTAATCCAACACAAATCAATATAAAGGTCAATAGACATAAATTCAGCCCAGTTACTAATAGTTCTATATATCTATCACAAATTGTCAATCAGAACTCAAATCAGTACCTATATTCAAACAATAATAAAACAAATTAAATTTTTTTTTCGGTCATGGGGCTTCAACTCTGGACCTGGGTGCTGTCCCTGAGCTCTTCAGCTCAAGGCTACTGCTCTACCACTTGAGCCACAGCACTTCCAGTTTTCTGGTGGTTTATTGGAGATAAGAGTTTCACAGCTTTACCTGCCTGGGCTGGCTTTGAACCTTGATTCTCAGATCTCAGCCTCCTGAGTAGCTAGGATTACAGGCGTGAGCTACTGGCACCCCGCTCAAAGTAAACATTTTATCTCATCTATTTTACAGATATATCTTGCTAGACTATTGTTTAAACATTCTGAGTTTTGAAATATATAAATTTAGAGGCACAGATAAGTAATTGTCATATATTCAACTATAGGAAAATGTAACCTGAAAGTAACTGGTTTCTCTGTGCAATTTAAAACTGGTTCTTCTTCTACCAGTACTAGAAATAAACTATTAAATCTAATCGTGGCAACTTCAATTTACAACTATTTACCTTTGGTGCATTAGCAGCCACCTTTGCAGCCTCTGAGTAATTTCCTTGGGCAAAAAGAGCATTAAATTTCCTGGCAAAGAGTTCTTCAGCACCAGCTAGGTTGTTACGTACAGCCATTCTCAGAGCCAAATCAGGATTCTGCAGTACATTGGTGATGTAAGGAATTATGTTTTCTTCTTCCACACAAACTGACAGAACCTGAAAGTTAATGATTGAAGAATAGATGGATTATGTTCTTTTGGATATAAATAACAAATCTGTTTAGAACAGGTTATTACTGAATGACAACAGGTATTCAAACAGAATTTTTTAAAACTACTTTCTTGCTAAAATAATTAAATTCTAAAAAGATTTTTTTTTGGGGGGGGGGTCGGTCGTGGGGCCTGACTCTGGGCCTGGGCAATGTCCCTCAGCTCTTCAGCTCAAGGCTAGTGCTCTACCACTTGAGCCACAGAGCCACTTCCAGCCTTTTCTGCTTATGTGGTGCTGAGCAATCAAACCCAGGACCTCATGTATACAAGGCAAGCAACTCTACTACTGAGCCACCTTCCCAGCCCTCTAAAAAGATTTTTAAAATGTCAGAAAGAGACAACTAAGATTTAAAAACAAGTGCCATGGGGTGTGAAATCATTTCTAGTCATATTGTCCAGACTAATTGCTTTATCATCCAAGAAAAACACAACTAAATAAATGAAAGCTACTTAATCTTTCAAACTTTGTGTCTAACACTAGTTCTAGAAATACAACAACACAAAGATAAAGCACCTTTGTAATGAAGAATAGTCACTGAGAGAACTAGCAAGTTTAATCTAGTATCACAAGTGCTATAAAGTCTGAGGGACATAAAGCAGAAAACGCATAACCAGGTCTGGAGTAAGGTAAGGAATGAATAGCAAGAGAAAGATTCCCTTTACCCAGAGAAACAGTCTCTTCATATAGATTCTATTTTTCTAAAACAAATAAGAGTGGGTGGGGGGGGAAGAACCAGTTTTCTTTGCTTACTATCTAAGAAAAACATTAATTTGAAAGAAAACTAGGTAAATGGCAAGACCATTAACAGCGCTAAGCATTAAAAATAAAAAATTTTAGATCGTTTTCAGAAAGAAAAATACTTCTTGGCAGAATTTTTTAATTCCATTTAAATACTAGAAAAACACACAAAAAAGAATCACTTGCCAGATGATATAAAGATAGTATCAAATGTGACACATTCAGAACAATAATTTTTCCTATCCTACTGGTTATCTTTCCAGGAATACACAAGTACAGTAAGTTATTACCTTCTAACATTAAGTATTTAGTAATTTAGGGAAGGATCAGGTATAAATTTTATTTCTGTAGTTTATCTTCACCTTGGAGATAACTCCTATAAGAATGATAGTCTGGGGGCTGAGAAGGTGGCTCAGTGGTAGAGCTCTTGCCTTGCATGTATGAGGCCCTGGGTTTGATTCCTCAGCACCACATAACCAGGCTGGTTTCAAACCTCGATTCCACCCCCCCCCCCCATCACAATATGGGCTAAGAATGTGGCTTAGTGGTAGAGTGCATGCATCAAGCCCTGGGTTTGATTCTCCAGTACCACATACACAGAAAAAACCAGAAGTGATTATGTGGCTCAAGTGGTAGAGTCCTAGCCTTGAGCAAAAGAAGTTTAGGGACAGTGCCCAGGCCCTGAGTTCAAGCCCCAGGATTGGCAATAAATAAATAGATATTATAATATACAATATTAACTTTACTCCTCAGGTCTGGATATCAGATCTCTTGATAAATTCTTATCCTTAGACTTAAATTTCTTTGTTTCTTCTTTACTTAACCCACCATGTATTACTTTCTGGTATCTGAAGCTACTTTTTGAAAAAAGCTAGTGAAATGTTATTTTATTGCTTTAGTTTCAAGGCTTCCTTACCTGTCCCTTTCTGTTTACTCCAATTATTCCAGCAGTGGCTTCATGAGGTGCAGTAACGAAGATCGTTTCTCCACTGATTCTATTCATGTAGATGCAGGTACCAGTCTCAAGATCATACAGGTGGATATAACCATACTTAGTAATCAAAAATACCACATCATGCTTTTCACTGATCTGTACAAAGAAAATCAACAGTTTTGTAAAATAATGGATCTACAAACAATAAAAAGTATTTAAGTCAATTCTATTTTAGAGATGGTAAAATTTTACAACTTTGTCAAGAGACTTGCCACGCCGACTCCAGTAGAGTCTGCTTAGCATGGGAAACCATCTATCAGACCAAGATAGGGGCTTCAGAGACCTATCTCCGAGTTTTGGGACTTCACCGGAGTCTACCTCGGAGAATAGGGCTTCTAAGAGGCCTACTCCTGGAAAAAGGCTGGCAAACCCCTGGGAAAGATGTGTTTCTGCCTTTCTTTTCCTCACTGTATAAGAGTGCCTATTAATCTTTTACTGTTTCTGCTGTTCATCGTACTTATTCATTGTCAACGTTCCCTTATTCAAAGCTCTTTCTTAAGAGTGTTAACGACTCCAATATCTGATGAGTGCCTTAAAAATATGACTAACTCACCAGAGTTAAGTGCTACCCTGGAAGCCCCTCTTATGGAGGCTAGTAGACAAGCCATAAGCAAATATAAAAGTATTGGGGGTTTCACGAACTCATTTCAGCAGAAGGAATTGTTTGTAAGAGACTTACAAGAAGCTGCAGGGCGGCTAGAACAGAAAGAATGTATGGCAATTGCTGAGATAACTACTTAGGAGAAAGAATTTCCTGTTACTCTTTCATTTACTAAGAGACTTGCTAGATCTAGGCCTCTGTGACCTTACTATTAAAGAAGGAACAGGAAAGATCTTATGGGACAATTAAGGCCTCTATAGAAACCCATTATATTTCTTAGAGATAAGCCGGAAACAAGTGCCTTTCAGGCGACCAGCTGTTGACCACCCAAGAATGAAGCCCTGCAGCAAGATTGTGTAAACTTTTGCCCTTTCAGGCGACCAGCTGGTGACCATCCAAGAACGAAGCCTTGCAGCAAGATTGTGTAACCTTTTGCCCTTTCTTATGGAGACTTTTTGCTATAAAAGTTTGTTATCCTCTGCATTAAATCGCACTCAGCACTCAGCATCCACTCCTCTTGTGTGTGAGTTGTCTGTTTGCCATCTCCCCCCCTATTCCAGGTTCCTCCCCTAGGTGTCCTCCGTTGTCCCGACAGAACCCGGTCCGCAGCAGAGACTCATGTGGAAATTAAGGTAATATTTAAAACACATTGACCTCAGTTTTACAATACGTTCAAATATGGGATATCCCAGCTCTTACATAAAACATTAAAAAATGAATAAAACCTATAAGACAAAGAGGAAAGATAATTCTGATAATCTTGGATAACCCAATTTATAGATTACATGTCAGGGTATTGTTTTCTCAGTTTCTTTAATAAAACTTAAAAACTACTTATATCAACTGTGAGTACAGCTTGAAATAACTTTTAAAAGAGAAAATTCTGGGGCTGGGGCTGGTGCTTGGTGGTAAAATGCTTGCCAAGCATTCCTGAAGCCCTGGGTTCCATTCCTCAATATCACATAAACAGAAAAGGCTGGAAGTGGCGCTGTGGGTCAAGTGATATCATGCTAGCCTTAAGTAAAAGAAGCTCAGGGACAGTGCCCAGGCCCCAAGTTCAAAAAAAGGAAAACTTAAGTATATTTAGTTTTGTTAAATACCTGCATTGCAACAGGAAAGTCATTTTGTGCTTCTGGAGGAAAGAAAACATCCACTGCCTTCTTTGGAAAGGGTTGGTTCCCTGTAGGTGGTGTGCCAACTTCAATGATATGTAACTGTTCAAAATAAAATGTATACAAGCCTGAATATTAGAAAATTATAAGGGAGAAGGCCATTCTCTGAACAGCCTTTTGAAATTTGACAATTAGTAGCAGAAAGATAAAGACTCATCAAAATAATTACTAAAGCTAAAACTTACCTTCCCTCCAGCTTGACCCCGTACTGCAAAGCAAAATAATGTTGATTCTTCTGCATTTCCTTCCATCTTAAACTGTGCAAAGCTAGCGGCATGTCCTTCAATGGGCTGAGACACTTTCCTATCTACAGAATATAACTGCATAGCTCCCACCACACGATTTTGCTATGAAGGAACAAACAAAATGAAGTTTAGAGATGCAATGAACCAATAACTCTCAGATTCATCTACTAAACAATCAGAATATGATACCATCTTAAGAAGCATTTATAATTCATTGTTAGTCTCTATCTTAACTAAAATTCCAGCTCCTAACATCTTACGTAAGCCTCAGGTAAATGTTTAAAATATGCCTCCACTCATGGGTAGAGGGAGGGACTGGGAGAGCATGAAGGAAAAGAAGACACTGCACTAAAGGAAATGTACATATTACCTGACTCATGTAATTGTAATTCCTCTGTACATCACCTCTACAATAACAATAAAATAAATTAGTAATAAAAATAAAATATGCCTCCTGCAATAATCTTTTCTTTATACTATCTTTTTGTTTGTGCATGTGTTTGTGTGCAGTTTGTGGGACTTCAACTCAAGGACTGGGCTCTGTCCTTGAGTTCTTGCTCAGGGGTAGTGATCTGCCATTTGAGCCACACCTCCACTTTTGGCTTTGTTGGGCTAGCTTCAGACCTCAGCATCTTGATTAGCTAGGATTTTAACTGTGAGCCTCCAGTGCCCAGCTCTTTTCACTACATTTAGTTTGTATCAGATGTTTATACCAGAATAAATTCCAAATCATTCATACTGAAAATCCATTTCTATTCAATGTGCAAGAGCTAAACAATTGATAAGAGTACTCAACATTTTGTCAGTACAAAATTTTTAAGCCAAAAACATGTATTTTGAAAAGAAAATAATTTTGCAAAGTCAAATTTAACAGAATTGAGTATAAAAGACCTAACTTTAAAATAAACAGAATTTTAGTCAAGATAGTTCTCTGAACAATTTATCAAAAACTAGAAAAATGTTACCTGTGCAGATATGCCAGTTAAAAGTAACCACTTTTGTTTTGCATCTGTGCGATAATTGATAATCTGGCATCCTGCAAGGCTAGAATGACGATCAAACATTTTCACTGGCTGAGACTCTCCTTCCATACTCCAATGATAAACTGCATTATCCGTAACAAGAGCAACCGTATTCAATGAGATCCACTTCCAAAAGGTGACATCATCAGTCATAGTATGAGCCTTCATTTTACTTTTCATTTCAATGTTAAATATCTGAAGAGTTTTCCCAGCTAAACAGAAAATTAAAAGTTATGAATCATTAAAAAGTGTTAAGAATATAGTCATACCTAACTAGACTTAGCTTTAAAATGTCTACAGTATTCTATCGTAAGACTAATAGCCAACTGCAGAAGTCATACTAACAGAGCAACAGTCATTAAGGAGGTAACAGCTGAGACTAAGCAAACAATCTACATCTATGTATGTCTGAAGCAAAAATTACAGGACCTTTAATCAATACACCAACAGTGAAAATGCATGACTTCTACAGGACTCTATATTCCACTGAAAAAAGTCTAGAGAGAAGCTTTCTTAATGACAAAAACAAAGTTGTAACCTTCATAATTGTAATTAAGTATGCCTCCTTTATACACAAAATAATTTTTGTACACAGGACAACACATGGAGAAAATGGCTATTTTAAAAAATGGAGTTATCATCACTTAACTATATCTCATGGAAACTGCTTTCTGAAAAAGGATGGTTTTCATTTCTGCCACGTTACTGTTAAGTACATGCTACATTTAATTGGCTTAAGATACACAGGGAAGGTAGAGGTGCTAGAGGGAAGGAAAGGAGACAAAGGTAGAGGACAGTTTCAGATGCTGTTAATGTACTGGAGGTAAGAACAAAGTTCAAGCTTCATCCAGTTAAGACAGCAAGCATTTAGTAAAAGAGGATGAAATTTGCCTTGAGGGTTAAAAGTCCACTGAGTCAGATGCAAGGGCTTTTAATTGTAATTCAAAATCTATTACAGTCCAAAAATTGATTAGATTGACTTTTAAGAATGGTCAAAGCCCACAGCTATTACTAGACTGACTATTCAGTCCCTAGAGACTTAGGAAAACTCCATTCCCGAGCCACAGAGAATCTGGCTCCTAAAGGACAAAAATTTAAGAGACTGGAAGTAGGGGTAGGGTAGATGGGAAACAGACAAAGCATAACCACTTTGTACCACAACCCTCCTTACCAAATATGCAAAAACTGCTTCTATAAGACAGAGCATGTTACTCCCATCCCGAATAGTAATATAAACCACAATCAGACTTGGAAAAATTGTGAGAGTTAGAGTCCTGTTTATAAAAAGAAGCCACGGGATTTAAAACTGACATTGAAGGAACAATATTTTATAATGACTTACTGTCCTTTGCTGCCTTCTCAAACCACCATATTATTACACTTTTTCTACTTTTCACAGGAAAGGGGTTGGAGTATGCTTCAGTGGGAGAGTATGGAGAGGGGGCCAAGGGTTGGTGGCTTAAACTCTAATGAGGACAACATAAAGGCACACTGCTATGACATACTATTTTGCAATGCTCTAAAAAAACAATCTTTCAATGTATTCTTTTTATGGAACAGGACAATAACTAATACAATCTAATTTAAGATAACTCACCATCTGCACACATAAGAAAGCATTAAGAAATGTGATAAAATAACAATAACATTAAAATAGAAAAGAATTTTGACAAAATTAAAACGATGGCCTTTTAATACAGAGGTGTAAGAATTGGTAAGCACTTTAATTCTTAAGCAGGCTGAAGAGAGTTTAATATATTCAAGTGTAATATGTTATGATTTTTTGTTCTATTTTGTTTTGGTCATACTGAGGATTGCATTCAAGGAAGTGCTTTAAGCATTTGAGCCAGTCATTTAGTCCAGGCCAACCTCTAACCTTGATCCTTCTACCTCTGCCTCTGAAATAGCTGAGAGTATTGCATACCTAGCCTATTATTTAACAGAAGCAAAATGCTTACCACCATGTTACCTGGTAATGCTTACAACCATGTTACCAGGTAAAAGCTGCATCATCTTTTCTTTTTTCTTCTTCTTTCTTTTTTTTTTTTTTGGCTGGTCCTGGAGCTTGAACTCAGGGCCTGGGCACTGTCCTTGAGTCTCTCTGCGTTCAAGGCTAGCACTCTACCACTTGAGCTACATAGCTTCAGTGCCACTTCCGGCTTCTTCTGTGTATGCAATACTGAGGAATCGAATCCAGGGCTTCATGAATGCTAGGCAAGCACCCTACAACTAAGCAACATTCCCAGTCCTTGACTATCTTTTTTGTTATTGTTGGTCATGGGGCTTGAACTCTGGGTCTGGCTGCTGTCCCTGAGCTTGTCTGCTCAAGGCTACTGTTCTACCACTTGAGCCACAGCACCACTTCCAGTTTTCTGGTGGTCTTTTGGAGATAAGTTTCACAGACTTTCTTGCCCAAGCTGGCTTCAAACCATGATCCTCAGATCTCAGCCTCCTGAATAGCTAGGATTACAGGCATGAGCCACCAGCATCCAGCTTGACTATTTTCTTAAGTACCTACCCACCCATTACTTCTCAACTAGTATTACAGGTTAAATGTACATCACAAACTGAATATCCAAAACACTTCACAAAGGATTTCAGAGCACTTCCGAGTTTTCATTTTCAGATTATGGATGCTCAACCACAAAGTCTATGCAAATTTTCCAAAACCACAAAAAAAAAAGTATTCTTCAAGCATTTTTAGTAAGGCATACTCAATCTGTATTATTAAAAATCAAGTTTAAGTCGAGTGAGGAAAAGCCTGGTTTAAAAGTTCAACACTTCTAGCCTAGCACCGGTGGCTTATGCTCTGGAATCCTAGTTACTAAACAGACTGAGGTCTGAGGACCATGATTTGAAACCAGCATGGGCAGAAAGTCCATTAGATTCTTATCTCCAATTTACCACCAAAAAGCCAGAAGTGGAGTTGCAGCTCAAGTGGCAGAGTGCCAGCCTTAATTAAAAAGAGCTCAGGGATTTTAAGTACCACAAATAGCAGCTCCCCACCCTCTAAACTTCAGCACTTCTAAAAACTCACCCCAAATTTTTCAAGACATTACTGGGAACATCAATTCTTCCTCATATTATTAAGAGAAATAAAAAAGCAAAAGGCTGCTAAATGCCTTCTGAAGAGTCACTGACTTGGCATCTGATTACTCTTAAAATTTTCAAATTTAAGGGATCAGTTTACATTCTCATTCTAAAATATTTTTTAAAAAAAGGGGGAGTAGGATCCCAAATAACATGAGATTACTCAACTCTGTTTAGATTGGTAGGCTGTACAGTTCCCTGTTGTAACAACTGAAAAGTCTGGCTGGTGTGGTGCTGCACACCTGCAATCCAGCTACTGAAAAGTTCAAGGCCACCTGGGGCAACTCATATGTCAAAAGAAAAAAAAAATCAAAGAAAACAAAATGTTACTCTAAATAAACTCAAGCACTTTTGATTCTAAAGCTTAACATTTACTCTCTCTCTTACACACACAAACACACACACACACACACCAGTGTAAAAGATAACTTGATTAAACAAAACACAAGCATGAAGAAGAGAAAAGAAAAGTTGATCATAATAATAAATTCTAAAATGTTTGTCTTAATATTAGCAAGTTGTTATTATAGAATATGATCACTTATTTCCTGTATCCAGAAATTTAAAATGTATTTTAAAAAGTAGATATGATACATTTCACAAATTCTACATAAGTCATGAAAGCTCACTCAAGTTCAGTTTTAGTCTTAACTCTGCAAATCTATTTTAATTAAATTTACTCAATATACTAAAAAAGTAGACCCTCTGAATTATATTCACACAAAATATACATAGAGTTTTTTAAAAAATTCAATCTTTCATACCTTTCAGTGCAATTACTTTGCTAGCAGGATTCATGATGGCACTGTCTGCTGATATTGGTCTTCTAATTGGATTACTTGGGTCATTCATATCGATGATTACCACCTGGGCCTGCTCTCCTACTTTTTCTCTAATGCAGATGAATTTGTCTGACTCCATAGTTAGGGTACTGAAGCCAATGTTTGCTGGGTTAATACCCAGGTTCTGGAGCTGGAAAAAAAAAAAAAAAGCCATGTTACCAAGAAAAACTTGACATTCATATATTTTTATTATTATAGATCCTCCCTTATGTTAATACAAAGTCAGTAGTGACCACTTCCTTACATGTATTAATTACAGTAAGGCTATTAACAGACAAATAGATGGGTGCTTCTCGCTCAAACTTAGGAGGCTAAGATCTGAGGTCTAAAGCTGGAAGCCAGTTTGTACAGGAAAGATGGTAAAATTCCTTATTTTCAATTAACAACCAAAAAGTCAGAAGGGGAGCTGTGGTTCAAGTGCTAAAATGCTATCCTTGAGCAAAAAAGCTCTGGGACAGAACTTGAACTTAGGCTCTGAGTTCAAGCCCCAGGACAAGCCAAAAAAAGACACCATTAAAAAGGAAGAGAGAGCCAGACAGCTCACGTCTGTGATCCTACCTACTCAGGAGACTGAGACCTACCTGAAGATCACAGATTAAAGCCACCACAGGCAGGAAAGTCTGTGAGACAATTATCTCCAAATTAGCAAAAACAAGATGTACAAGCCTGGTTCAAGTGGTTAAAAAGCCTAGCAAAAACATGAAGCCCCAATTACCAGCACAAAAAAAAAGAGAAAGATTTAAAAATATTAGAAAAGAAAAGAAAAGAAAGTGCAGACATACGCACCTTGGCTGAATTCAAGCTCCAGGACCAGCATACACACACAAATAATAGTAATAAAACACAGCTTTCCCTTACCCTAATCCCCTAGCTATATAATTTCCTTCCTTAGTGACCACCAGTAGACTGGCTGACTCAAATCAACGCCATTTTATCTAAATCCTTTTGCCAAATTTTGTACTAACTGGTGCTTAAAAATAACCAGGACAATATCCAAGTAAGATACAGCATTAAGACTAAGGGCCAGAGGCTGGGAAGGTGGCTCAGTGGTAGAGTGCTTGCCTTGCATGCATGAGGTCCTGGGTTCCATTCCTCAGCACCACAGAAAAAGCCGGAAGTGGGGCTAATGGTCAAGTGGTAGAGCACTAGCCTTCAGCTGAAGAGCTGAGGGACAGAGCCCAGGCCCAGAGTTTAGGCCCCAGGACAGACAAAAAAAAAAGACTAAGGGCCAGACTCCAATGGATCATGCCTGTAATTCTAGCTACTCAGGAGGCCTCGATCTGAGAATTTCAGTTTGAAGTCAGCCTGGGCAGGAAAGGCTATGAGATTATCTCCAATTAGTTACCAAAAAGCTGGAGGCTGGATGTGGAACTGTAGTCAAGGTCAAGTTGTAGAGTGCTAGCCTTGAAGAAAAAAGCTCAGGGACAGTGCAGGCCCTGAGTTCAGGTGTCCCGTGACTCACTCATTCACTCACAACACACACACACTCTCACTCTCTCTCTCTCTCTCTCTCTCTTATACCCAAAAGAAAAGATTAAGAGGCTATGCTTTATTTTCACTTTCCTTTAATCATTGATTTCAGGCATAGTGTAGTTACAGTAAGACACTGAAGTTTCAGGGGCAAAGAGTCAAATAACTAACCAGTTATAAACACAATTCTAAAGTAGAATATTAACCAGCTTTACAAGCTCAAGTAGATTCTATAATGCAAGGCAAATGAAATATGTAACTTATAATAAAATGTGTAACTTATAATTAATTTGGTTACAATAAATTATTACTTCTTGACTTTAACTTATATTTACTTTCTAGAACTGAGAAAATAAATGTGAATCCCCCAAACATACAAAGGGACTATGGGGAGTTTTCAGAGAAGTCTTTTCCAGACTTAAGTTATCCATTTAGTTTCAGGGGAAGTATATATATATCTATTTTTTAGAATAGAGTATTTTTCATTCAAGACTGCAACTCACTATACAGACTGACTTTAAACAAGTGATTTTCCAGGGCTGGGAAGGTGGCTCAGGGATAGAGTGCTTGCCTTGCATGCCTGAGGCCCTGGGTTCGATTCCTCAGCACCACATAAGCAAAA
>NW_012267235.1:3805790-3813362 GCF_000151885.1 Dipodomys ordii
GTGGGGCCTGAACTTTGGGCCTGGGCGCTGTCCCTAGGCTCTTCAGCTCAAGGCTAGCGCTCCACCACTTGAGCCACAGCACCACTTCCAGCTTTTTTTCTTTTTGCTTATGTGGTGCTGAGGAATCAAACCCAGGGCCTCAGGCATGCAAGGCAAGCGCTCTACCACTGAGTCACCTTCCCAGCCCCGAATTCTCAGTTTTTGTAGTAAGAAATACTTCAAGCTGGGCACCAGTTACTCACACCTGTAATCCTAGCTACTCAGAAGGCTGTGATCTGAGGATCTCAGTTCAAAGCCAGCCTGGGCAGGAAACTTATTTCCAATAAGCCACTAGAAAACCGGAAGTGGTGCTGTGGCTTAAGTGGTAGAGTGCCAGCCTTGAGCTGAAGGATATCGCCCAGGCCGACAGTTCAAGCAACACAAACATACAACTGATTATCAAGTACAAGTTTCATCTAGAAATGCTTTTGTGGATTTCTCCAAAGAAACGGAATGTGTGGATATAGTCCCAGTTCTGCCACTAAAATGCCCATAGGTAAATAAATGTTATTATTAATATTATTCCTCCTCTGAAGTATCTGGTAGGATAGTACCTATTCTCATAGTAGTAAAGGTTTACTGTAAAGCACTGACAACAAAGTCTAACACACTGTAAGGATTCCAATAAATACTACTCAAACTATAACACTTCAGTACTTCAAGCTAGCTCCAAGTTAGCTTTCATGCTGCATTATCTGCTTAAGTCAGCTGTCCATAGATTAGTTACACTTCTGGGTGTGAATTTCTTTTAACTACTGATAATTGGTTACTGGTCTCTCAGAGCTTCATTTATTCAAGACTGCAAAAATGCCTTTTTTATTTTTGAAAAAGAAAAATTATACCTTAAGACTTCTAATTCTCTGTAATCCTAGTTACTCAGGAGGCAGATATCTGAGGATCGAGGTTTAAAGCCAGTCAGGAAAGTCTGTGAAACTCTTATCTCCAATTAACCACCAGAAACCGGAAGTGGCACTATGACTCCAGTGGTAGAGTGCGAGCCTTGAGCTGAAGAGCTCAGGGACAGCGCCAAGGCCCAGAGTTCAAGCCCCATGACCCCCCCCCAAAAAAAACAAAAACTTCTAATTCTTCTCTAACTAAATTGTAAAGAAAAGAATCTTCAAAACCTTGTCAGATGTAACTTACTCTTTTTAGAGGCATATTTAGCTAAAGCTTTTTAACAAACAGCAAATATGACCTCTGCTGGAAGAAGCTGGTAAAGCTAATACAAACTGATGGCATTAGGTTAATATCATTTAAAAAAAATTAAGATTGGGCGGGCTGGGAATGTGGCTAAGTGGTAGAGTGCTTGCCTGGCATACACAAAGTTCTGGGTTCGATTCCTCAGCACCACATAAAGAGAAAAGGCCAGACATGGCGCAGTGGCTCAAGTGTAGAGTACTAGCCTTGAGCAAAAGAAGCTCAGGGACAGTGCCCAAGGCACTGTCAAAGCCCTGGGATGGTCCAAAAAAAATTAAGATTGGCTGATGGCTCAAGCCTATAATCCAGCACTCTCCAGAGGTGGAGCTAGAACAATTAAAACTTTGAACCCAGCCTGTGCTATATATAAAAAGATGCCAGTGTCTAAACAAAACAAAGCAAACCAGAAAACAGTGGCTCACCCCTGTAATCCTAGCTACTTGAGAGCTAGGATTCCATTTTAATGGAAGAAGCTAAGCATGGTAATGTACAACTGTAGCCACTGTAGGAAGTGTAAAGTAGCAGGAATGAGGTTCAGGAATGGGCCTAAGAATAAAACCCTATTTCAAAAATAATCAGTGGAGGTCTAGGAATGTGGCTTAGTGGTAGAGTGCTGGCCTAGCATGCATGAAGCCCCGGCTCCCTAGTACCACATAAACAGAAAAAGCCAGAAGTGGTGCTGTGGATCAAGTGGTAGAGTGCTAGCCTTGAACAAAAGAAGCTCAGGGACAGTGCCCAGGCCCTGAGTTCAAGCCCCAAGCCTGGCAAAAAATAAAAATAAAAGAATCAGTGGAAAAAAGGGATGGAGAGGCAGCTGAGGTAAGTACCTGCTTAGCCAACACAAGGCCCTGACTCAAATCCCAAGACAGCAAAAAACAAACAAAAAAAGTCAAGCAAAACCTCTCTACACTAAAGAGCTCAAAACTAAGAAATGGACAAACATGGAAAGACAGCACATTTACCAACAAGCTAGCACGTGCACACACACACATGCACGTGCGCGTGCGCAAGCGCACACACACACACACACACACACACACACTCACCATTCCAAAGCCAAAACCTTGCCAGTGTTTCCTTACCTTTTAACTTAAAATTTCCAAGTTACACCGGCTAACTAAACATAAAGTTGGTCAAAATAATGAAATCGTCTTCTAGAAGTCATTGATCTTTAATATTCCTTTCTAAAATGACAGTATAGGATCTTCTTACATAGAAAGACAACATTCTTTTTACTATGTCTACACCATAAATTATTTTTCAAGACAACTGCAGATTAAGAGAAAATCTAAGTGGATACAAATATATATTAATAAAAATAATAAAGTTAAAAAAACAGAAAAGATGTAATACAGTTATGGTTGTATATGCGTGTAATTGCAGTATTCTGGACATGGAGGCAGAAAGATGAAGAGCTGAGGGCTAGCCTATGTTATAATGACTCTTGTCTCATTAAAAAAAAAAAGTATAATTTTTTTTTTTTGGTCAGTCTTGGAGCTTGAACTCAGGGTCTGGGCACTGTCTCTGAGCTTCTTTTGCTCAAGGCTAGCACTGTATCACTTGAGCCACAGCACCACTTCTGTTTTTTTGTGTGTGTGGTACTAAGGAATAGAACCCAGGGCTTCATGCATGCTAGGCAAACCACTAAGCCACATTCCCAGCCTGGACAATTACTTTCATATAGTTCTGTATAAAAAACATAGAAAGACGTAAGAACCCAAGTCAAACAAATAAATGTTCACAGGCTGAGCATGCTGGCATATTTCTATAATCTCAGAAAACTAAGTTCCAAGTCAACATAGGAAACAGTGCAACTGTGTTCCCTCTAACACCTAAGAGTTAGTTAACAGTTGATGAATATAAGTAAAGTAAATCCAAAAATGAAAATCATTTACTTTAAAATAGCTAAAAGTAACATGAAGATCTTTCTTAGATGCTGATTTAGACAAACTAACATTTGGTCACAATAAGAAAAATCTGGACTGTTTTCAAATATTCAAGAGTTGTTAAACATTACACATTGACAATAATATCCTAATTATAAAATGTCCTTAGAAATCCTAGCATCCAGAAAGTTGTGGCCAGAGAACCACAAGTTCAAATCAAGCTTGGACTGTATAGCATATTCCAGACCACCCTGGGCAACATTGAGACCCCGTTTTAAAATGTCATTTTTAAGGTGCAAGCCTAAGTAAAATGTTGTCATGAAGACTAAGTATCTTTAAGATAGTTAAGCAAAATTTAAAAAGTAAAAATAGAAAAAAATTAATCTAGATGTTGTTATGTAACTCACCTCAGAGTTTTTACAAAAGCTTGAAAAAACTTAAAAGTTGTTAAAAATGAATTAATCTTCATCATTAAATAGATGTATGGACTAGAACTTTATTAGACAATTTACCTGTACAACAGGAAGAATACAACTTCATAATGTTCTTAACTTTTAGAAAACAAATCGAGTCATGGACTTATTATATATTTTAAGCATAATACTTAATGTTCTGTAGATGAGGAATAAGTAACTTGGATGCCTGTCCAATTAAATATGAGTAAGAGGTTTGTTGAGGTTTGTTGCATTCTCCAATATGTTAGCCACTAGCCCATGTGGCCAATTTTAAGTTAGTTTAAATTTAAAACTTAGTTCCTTCATCATAAGTCATATTTCAAGTGCTTAACAGCCAATGGCTACTGCACTGTACTGCACAAAGTATGTAATAGTATAGTATTACACAGTTGCACTGGATGACATTATTTTCATAAATATTTCTTGGGAGGCCAAAAAAGAAAATATATGTAGTTTTTTGTTTGTTTGTTTGCCAGTCCTGGGGTTTGAACTCAGGGCCTGGGCACTGTCCCTGAGCTGCTTTTTACTCAAGCCTAGCACTCTATCACTTGAGCCAAAATGCCACTTCTGGCTTTTTTTGTTTATGTGGTACTGAGGAATCGAACCCAGGGCTTCATGTATGCTATGCAATGACTCTACCACTAAGCCAGCTTCCTAGCCCCAAGAAAAGGTGTTTTAACACTAAACTTTGGAAAAGTATGGAGGACAGTTGGTAGAGATGGAAATGATCATACACAAACTTTCAGACAAAATAAGGAGAAGTGAGTCAGGAACAAATTAGAACTTCCATGTTTCAAAGTCTGATTTGGAAGAAGTTAAAAACAAATAATAAAATACTGGAATATTCAATAACTAGCAATCAGGCAACCCAGAGGTGGTAAATAATCAGTCTCTTATTAAATACATTAGTGATCCAACTATGAAAATATTGTTAAAACAAATGGGATAGAGCTGTAGCTCTATAGACTACTTGCCTAGTATGATAAAGTTCTGTATTTAATACTTAGAATTTCAAAAAAAACCCATCTCAACCAATAAAAAACTGGGAATGGTGATACACATCTCTCCAACCTCACCAAAAGCATACAAAGGAAGATTGTGGTCCAGGCATAAGGTGAGACCTTATTCAAAAAAATAGCTAAAGTAAAAAGGGCTGGGAGCATGGCTCAAGTGGTAGACAATCTGCTTAACAAGCTCAACATCATGAGTTCAATCCCCAGTACCACAAAAAAAGGGCAGGAGAGAAATGGTAACCAAATAAAACTATACTAGTTTTACAATGCTCAATTCTCCATCTAGCAAAAGACAATTCTCCGTTAACATAAAGGCTCCATCCATATCTTAGCAACCAATACAATTGTGTTTGTGCCTACAGAGTAATATGCTTGCTTTAAATGTATTTTATCCGGTAGGAAAAAAAAAATCAGACAGAAATTGGCTTCTCTACAGGCACACTCAAGGAACTTGCTTCCTAATGACTGATTAGTAAACTTGGAGCACAGCTTTTACTAGCTTTTTATCAGTTGAAAATTAAAATGCATTGAAGCAGGCATTTGTGACAGTATTACTAAGAACTTATGTTTCACAATCGGTGCTTGGCTTTACACTTTCCAGATAGTTCTTGTTTTCATTTAATAGTTACACTGTGAGGAAGTATGCATGTTTTACTAGAATTTCATATAAAGCAATTTTGTAAGTGCTCCATGTATGGTCCGATTTTCAGTTATTTTTTCTGTAAGTGATTTTTATATTTTGGTAAAGATTTAATAAGTGTTGAAAATACAGAAAAAAGCCAACAATTTCAGAGACCTGCTGATACTTTGTAAACATATTTTTAAATATGTGGCACTTCAAGATTTGGTTAACTTCCTATTCCAAGTATTTTATTCAGCAGTTTCCTTTGAAAACTCCTAAACATGTTCTAACTTCCTAATATCAATTTGAAAAAAATGCTGAGGAATTACTACACTGAGCCCTTCCTGGAAACCAGAAGAATGTCAAATAAAAACTGCAGTTGCTCTATTCTACAGGAAATGAAAAAAAATGCTGAGAATCAGCATTCTTTCTCAGTTCTTCATCAACAGGATACCAACCATTGTTTTCACTGGCCCCACCAATTATGAGCAACAAATAAAAATTCGCTTACCTTTTGCTAATCCCTTACATGTAGTTTTTTTTTTTTTGGGGGGGGGGAGGGTCGTGGGGCCTGAACTCTTGGCCTGGACGCTGTCCCTCAGCTCTTCAGCTCAAGGCTAGCCCTCTACCATTGAGACACAGCGCCACTTCTGGCTTTTTTTCATTTTGCTTATGTGGTGCTGAGGAATCGAACCCAGGGCCTCATGCATGCAAGGCAAGCGCTCTTCCACTGAGCCACCTTAAGGTCTAACCCCACATGTTGTTATTTTTTTATTTCTTGTTAAGCCTTTGAAACAATCAGTCTCTTAGAATTGCTGAGATCTTGTCAGTAACTGCATTTTGTAAGCAATATATTCATGACTGAACCAGATCCAAAGACAACTGTGACTGTGAGCTTTGATAAGCTACCAGGAGATCCAAAGACCAAAAGAATTTCTATTTATGACCTACCAGTGACTGGAAATTTTAAGGAACTTAAAATGGTACTTGCATTTAATAAATCCAATATTAGATAAAATATTAGATAAATTCTGACTATCCTCTATGGAAATACAAGGACATTTACATGCCCTAAATCTTGGGGATCTTGGTTCAAAGCCAGACTGGGCAGCTAAGTCTCCGAGACTAGTGGCAGAGCACCAGTCTTAAGCAAAAAAGCTAAGTGACAGCATCCAGGCCCTGAGTTCAAGCCCCAATATCAGCACAAAAAAAGAAAAAAAGGAAAAAATAATTTAACTATAAAATACTGTTTTTTGTACTTCACATTTCAGAAGCAACTTTGCTATACTTTACCATTCTTTGCTACAGTTTAAACGTTCTTGTATTGAAAATCTAATCTCCAAATTCATGTTAATGTTTTGGAAGTTGGGTCTGTGATATATTTATGAACAGTCTCCCTCAGGCTCATGTGTTGAAAGGCTTCATTCCCATTTAGTGGTACTATTTTTGGAGGTTTTGGAAACTTTAGGAGGTGGAACTATGTTGGAGGAAAAAGATCACAAGATATGTCTGTGGTTACTATATCTGATCCCCGGTTTCTTCTTATTCTCTACTTCCCAGTGGATGGCCATAAGGTATATAACCTCTACTGCCATGATGCTCTGCTCAAGCTCATGAGGCCAAGCAACCATTGGACTAAACCCTCTGAAATGAGCCAAAATAGTCTTTCCTCCTTTAAGCTGTTCTCTCAGATATTCTGATTGCATAAAGTAGCTAACATATGGAGATAACAAGGATTAAATAAAGTCAGCAAAGGTCCCTACCGTGGCTTTATAAAAGACAGGTGGGCACTAGTGGCTCATGCCTGTAATCCTAGCTACTCAAAGAGTCTGAGGTCTGAGGATCATGGTTTGAAGCCAACCTGAGCAGAAAAATCCCTGAGACTCTCTCTCCAATTAACCACTCACAAACCGGAAGTGGCACTGTGGCTTAAAGTCATAAAGCACTAGGCTTTGAGTAAAGGAAAGAACTCAGGGACAGTGCCCACGCCCTAAATTCAAGAATTCAAGCCCCATGATGAGAAAGAGAGAGAGACAGACAGACAGACAGAGACAGAGACAGACAGACAGATAGATCCAAGGGATATGCTCTGCCCTTATATGATACAGTAAAAAGGCCCTTGCAGATGCCAAACAATGCTCTTGGCCTTTTTTGAATCCGGAACCACAAGCCAAATAAACTTCCTTTTTTATAAATTAACCTGGCCTCAAGCACTTTGCTATACCAACAGAAAATAGACAAATACTCTATTCAAAAGTATTTTTTGATATTAATGCCCTCATAAAAACACTTTATAACCAGGCGCTGGTGGCTCATGCCTGTAATCCTAGCTACTCAGGAGGCCTCGATCTGAGAATTTC
>NW_012267235.1:3814023-3831752 GCF_000151885.1 Dipodomys ordii
GATACTTAAGATGTTTGCGACATCTAGTAGTTTCGATTGTGAAACATGTACACAGAAGAAATTATTAGAGCCATATAACCTTGACAGTTTTTTTGTTTTTGTTTTGTTTTTTTACTTTTTGTTGGTCGTGGGGCTTGAACTCTGGGCCTGAGCGCTGTCCCTCAGCTCTTCAGCTCAAAGCAAGCACTCTACCACTTGAGCCACAGCAACACTTCCTAGAGCCATATAACCTTGAAATCCAAGTGCTTTCATATCTACAGTAGCTTCTGCTACACAATTGGTTAGATGTTCAAAATAGAACTATGAGAAGGACTCAAACTTTTGGAGAGTTAGTGAAGCTTTTCATAAGGAAATTCTTTCTTTAAGAATTTGTGGTAGGGGGGCTGGGAAGGTGGCTCAGTGGTAGAGCGCTTGCCTTGCATGCATGAGGCCCTGGGTTCGATTCCTCAGCACCACATGAGTAAAAAGAAAAAAGCCGGAAGTGGCACTGTGGCTCAAGTGGTAGAGCGCTAGCCTTGAGCTGAAGAGCTGAGGGACAGCGCCCAGGCCCAGAGTTCAGGCCCCACGACTGGACCCAAAAAAAAAAATAAAAAAAATAAAAAAAAAAAAAGAATTTGTGGTAGGGGCTGAAGAGCTGAGTTCAGGCCCCACAACTGGACCCAAAAAAAAAAAGAATTTGTGGTAAATGAATTTTTAGGTATTATGTCCATAGTTCAAAATGGTCAAATATAGAATATTGTAGAGTGGGAAAATGAGTTGCAGGCCATGTAGTCATCTTCAAGTAATGACATCCATTAAAAGTTACACTAGCTTATCTATTTGTAAGTTATATATTACCTTATATATGGTCTTTATCCCTCATTCTACTTTCAGTGGTTTATCAGATGAACAAACGATCAGAAATAAATCGAAGTAACCCCTGAATCAACTCCTATTTTCATCTACTATGATCCCTGGTCCCTGGACCTCTGGATACATCATTATACAGGTTCTTCCTTTCCCTACCCCAGAAATGATCTGGATGTACAAAATAGGGAGGGAAAAGACCAGTGTAACTTCAAGATCTTGGCTTCAATAACTGGAGACGTTGTAGTTTTTCCTTTAGCATGGCATTTTTATCCACCTCTACTGATAAAAGGAGACCCCTACATAGTAACAGGGAAGAACTAATATTTAAGTGTCTGTAAAAACTAAGTATCAGGGCTGGGAAGGTGACTCAGTGGTAGAGTGCTTGCCTTGCATGCATGAGGCCCTGGGTTCAATTCCTCAGCACCACACAAGCAAAAAAGCCTTATGTGGTGCTGTGGCTCAAGTGGTAGAGCACTAGCCTTGAACTGAAGAGCTGAGGGACAGTGCCCAGCCCCAGAGTTCAGGCCCCAACCGACAAAACAAAACAAAAAACTAAGTATGAATGCTTTTACAACAAACATATTACATAGCCTAACATCACCATTACCAAAAAGTATGCTTTAATAAATGAGGAAGTTGAGGCAAGCTAAAAACCTGATAAAGCCAGGTGAAACATCTGAGAACATTTTCCAGAATCGCACTGCTGATTAAATTTAAATGAAATGTAGTTTTTCACATGAATAGGGTACTTTGTCTATATATTCAGAAGCAATCTTTGAAAGTTGTTTTCTTTAGAATTTACAAGTCTATGTTTACCTAATGATTCAGAACAGCAAATACTATTACTTGCTGTACTCCATTACTACGACACTGGAACCAAGCAAGTATGATCAGCTACTCATCTACTATTCTCCCTTCCTCCCTCCTCCCCACATATCCTCCTCAAGCACAATTACTCATGAGTTCTATCTTTTAGTGTAGCCACAAAAACATAAATATACAGTAAAATTGAAAGCAGTTTTCTACCTTCAAAAGTGGCTTCACAATGGAATACATCACTCTCATCATTAAGGAAGTCTACAGGAAAGTCCCAGTTGTTATAAGAGAGGGATATAATCATAAAATAATTATGGTTACAAGCCAACTTGATCCTAATCATTTTGCATCATTTATCACTAGGAAATTAGCTGAAAACCTTCTAAGAAGATATCTTGATAATAGTTTCAGATATAAAGTCAAATATTGGCTGTGCTGGTCCTGTTGTTGCATGTCTAAAAATCCCAGTATTTGGGAGGCTGAGACAGGTGTATGAAGAGTTCAAGGACAGCCTGGGGTACATAGTAAGATTCTAACTCAAAACAAAACAGAACTATTACCTAAAACCAAACTGATACTAGAAAATGTACATTGAAGGACACCACAGCATAGATACAACTGTGGTATATTTTGCAGTTCAAATTATACAAATTATTGACCAAATGAGGCACCTTGTCAATTGAAAGAATATTAAAGACTGAGAACTTATTAATTGTGAGACTCTGTAAATTAACTACTATAACTTCAACAATCCTCGGGCTGGGAAGGTGGCTCAGTGGTAGAGCGCTTGCATTGCATGCATGAGGCCCTGGGTTCAATTCCTCAGCACCACATAAGCAGGAAAAAAAAGGCCAGAAGTGGCGCTGTGGCTCAAGTGGTAGAGTACTTGCTTTGAGCTGAAGAGCTGAAGGACAGTGCCCAGGCCCAGAGTTCAGGCCCCACGACCAGACCGCCCCCCCCCCAAAAAAAAACTTCAACAACCCTGTCTTATCAATTAAGGTAACTCCACCAACCCAAAATGGTTCTCTTACCGACATAATGAACATAAAGAAGCAGGTTTTTAGCACATGCTAGGTACTCACATCTCTGTAATACTCAAGGCATTTAGATTTTGTATTCTAGACTTATGGACAATTAAGATTTGGTGGTAGTCTCTTGAAAGTAGAACAAATTATGTCTTCGACAACGCAAAGTAAGAAATTCATAAAATCCATATTTAACAGATGTTTGCTTAATACATTCAGATCCAAACTTCCAGCCATCTCTTCAAGTTAAGAGTGTTATTAGCCACACAGGGCAGGAGGTATGGAATGGAAGATGACAATGCAATAATCTTTACTTTGGCACAAAGACAAGCTAACTTCATGAAGCTAGTTTTAACATAGCATATATGAATATTAATTTAGAAAAACAGCTTCATTCTAACACAAAACATTAAATTATAAACAATGAACTTATTTCCACTTACATATACTGACTTCAATATTATCACCTTAAAAAACATTTATAGGAGGCAGATGTAGAAAATGACAAATTGAGGGCAGCTAGGTTATACAGCAAAACCTTTTTTTTTTTTTTTGGTGAGTCCTGAGGCTTGAACTCTGGGCCTGGGCGCTATCCCTCAGTCTTCAGCTCAAGGCTAGTGCTTTACCACCTGAGCAATAGCACCACTTCGGGTTTTTCCAGTGGTTTATTGTAGTTTCACAGCCTTTCCTGCCTGGGCTGGCTTTGAACCGTGATCCTCAGATCTCAGCCTCCTGAGTAGCTAGGATTACAGGCCATGAGCCACTAGTGCCAGGCTCTAGCAAGACCTTTTATTGAAAGAAAGCATGTAAGTATGCTAACAAAAGCCAGACTAGCATGCCAAGAGTATTTTATTAAACATGCGTCATTAGGTTTCTCAAATATATATGATCAATGAACACTAGTTAATAATGTACCAAAAGTATACAAAGAAAGATCACACACTATAAGATTTATAATTAAACATGGCTATTGTGACTTAGCTTAACTTAATTAAAATTAAATAAATAATTCAGCTACTGGAAAAAGTATGCTCAGAATAATATATGTATGCAAATACGCTTTCCCCAGTAATACTTTTAGGATATAGATCAAGTATTTTGGGGCACAAATTAAGTATTTCCAATGAAACTAGGGTCTGAGTTAAAATGCAGAATGTAAAATACACATCAAATTTAAAAGTCTAGTACAAGAAAATGAAAGATAACACAGTATTTTTTTTTAATTTTTTTTTGGATCCAGTCGTGGGGCCTGAACTCTGGACCTGGGCGCTGTCCCTCACTCAACTCTTCAGCTCAAGGCTAGCACTCTACCACTTGAGCCACAGCATCACTTCTGGCTTTTTTCTTTTTGCTTATGTGGTGCTGAGGAATCGAACCCAGGGCCTCAGGCATGCAAGGCAAGCGCTCTACCACTGAGCCACCTTCCCATCCTCCAACACAGTTAAATTTATTTTGCTTACCTGCTTAAATATTTTGGGAATGAGTTAAAATGCATTAAAATGTACTCTACCTGTATTTTACTTTTAATATGGACACTAAAATTTTTTAATGATTATACATGGATTTTTTTTTTTGGTCGGTTGTGGGGTCTGAACTCTGGGCCTGGGTACAGTCCCTCAGCTCTTCAGCTCAAGGCTAGCACTCTACCACTTGAGCCACAGCACCATTTCCAGCTTTTTTTGCTTATGTGGTGCTGAGGAATCGAATCCAGGGCCTCATGCATGCAAGGCAAGCACTCTTACCACTAAGTCACCTTCCCAGCCCATCATATTATTTTTCTCTTACACAGCACTAGGTTTCACAATCCCCAAACTAAAATTCTGTCCATAGCATAATTTAATTAATTATATTTTAAACAAGTAGAATTCTTTCTTTTTTTATTTTTGCGTGAGGGGGGGAGAGGAAGGGGTGCTGGGGCTTGAATTCAGGGTCTGGGTGTTATCCTTTAGCTTCTTTTACTCAAGGATAGCACTCTATGAGCCACAGCTCCACTTCCAGTTTTTATGGTAATTTAGTGTAGATAAGAGTCTCACAGGAAGTGGCACTGTAGCTCAAGTGGTAGAGCACTCTCCTTGAGCTGAAGAGCTGAGGGACAGTGCTCAGGCCCAGAGTTCAAGCCCCACGACTAACAAAAAAAATTTTTAGGGGTTGGGGGTTTAGCCCAGTGGAAGAGCACCCGCCCAGTGCGCGTAAGGCCCTGGGTTCAGTCCTCAGCCCTGGAAAAAAAAAAAGAGTCTCACAGACATTCCTGTCCAAGGTAGTTTTGAACCATACTTCAGATCTCAGCCTCCTGAGTAGCTATAATTACAGGTTAGAGCCAATGGCACCTGGCTTAAGTAGAATTTTCTAGACCAAAGTCCAACAGAAGAAAAAAACAATAGGGCACTATATCATTTCTCTTAAATATGGTCATTCTGTTTATATGATGATATAAGACCAAAAGTCTCAGCACTTAAGATGATGAGGGAGTACCATATAATGGAGGTCAGCCTGGACTATAGAACCAGATCCAAGACAATGTGTGCTAAACAGCAAGACCCTGTTTAAGAAAAGTCATTCCAGGTCAGGCACCGGTGGCTCACTCCTGTAATCCTAGCTATTCAGGAGGCTGAGATCTGAGGATCACAGTTCAAAGCCAGCCCGGGCAGGAAAGTCCGTGAGACTCTTATCTCCAAGTAACCACCAGAGAACTGAAAGTGGTACTGTAGCTCAAGTGGTGGAGTGCTAGCCTTGAGCTGAAGAGACAGAGCTCAAGGACAGTGCCCAGGCTCAGAGTTCAAGACCCATGCCTGACCACCCCCCCCCCAAAAAAAAGCTCAGAGACAGCTCCTAGGATCTGAGATCTGAGTTCAAGCCCCAGGATAAGCGTGTGCACACGTGTGTGCGTGCACCCCCCCCACACACACACAAATAAAGAAAAAGTCATTTCACTTCTTTGAAATATTTTTGTCAGAAATCCCATGTAATAGCTAGGCACCAATGGCTTACACTAGCTACTCAGGAGGCTGAGATCTGAGGATCAGGGCTCAAAGCCAGCCTGGGCAGGTAAGACAATGAGACTCTCATCTCCAATTAACAACCAGAAAACTGGAAGTGGCGCTGTGGTTCAAGTGGCAAGTGTTAGCCTTGAGCAAAAGAAGCTCAGGGATAGTGCCCAGGCCAGAGTTCAAGACACAGGACTGGAAAAAAATAAAAATAAAAATAAATCCCATTCTGATACTGTGGTGCCCAGGAACTACCTTGAGTCTCACTTTCTTCAAATGTTAAGAAAGGTGGAAGTGGGGGACAGAATAGTAGTATTCAGTGAAGATCTGAAAAGTACTAGCTACATTATAGACCTAACAGATTCTCAAAGTCTGCTGCTGTCCTCTCCAGTCATTAGTCATATGTATCATCACCCCTCCCATAAAAGACAGCATTCAACCAACAGTTCTGGATAACAAATGATTTTAACTTTAGCTAGCAAAATATTTCAAGCATAGTTAGATCAATCTCCAATCTTCCAAAGTACATTAGTGTGGCCTATAATTAACTATGCAGTCCAATGTTGGTAGTCAATAGCCACATGTAGTAGTAGTTGTTGTTATTATTATTATTTTGCTAGTCCTGGGCTTGAACTTGGGACCTGGATGCTGTCCCTGAGCTTTTGTGCTCAAGACTTTACCACTTGAACCATAGCTCTACTTCTGACTTTTTGGTAAGCTACTGGTATTAAAAGTCTCATGGACTTTCTTGCCCAGGCTGCCTTCAAGGATTACAGGCATGAGCCACTGATGCCAGGCTTGCTGTATGCACTTAAATTAATTAAATAGAAATAAAATAAACTAGTTGGTTTCTCAGTCACATTAGCCACAATTCAAGTGCTCAATATTCTTGTTAGCTAACAGACACTTCCATCATTGAAGAGAACTTTTCTACTGAGCAGTAACACAAGGAACCACATCACCAACACTATCAGAAAGAAAAAAAACAGTTAAATGTAATTCAACTATCAACCCTATAGGGCTGAATATAAAATTTAAGAATAATTTTGCAAAGAAGCTGAGGACCAAATATAAATGGAACTTATAAAAGCAAAGTACAAGTTTCAAGGTTTCTAAGATCACCAATTTCACTGCACACTAACATCATGTTTGGTGTTTCTATAAACACTTAGATCCATGTTTTGAATTATTTACTCATCTGAGTAAAAATATTTCACTAAATGTCATATTCCTTAAAAAGTTGAGTAAACTGACTCGTAAGAAAAACTATGAAAAGTATGTTTTAAAACTATTCCAAGGGTAGACTGCAGATTAATTCCATAAAGTATATCTCTTTCCAGCAGTCCCCCTGAGTATATATCAAATCTCAGGGAGGAAATAATTGCTTTCTCTTTGCAGCAATGAAAATAACCTTAGCAAGAATCCCTACTATTTACAACACACTCCATGCCTGTATTTATGGATCAACACTAAAAACAGGTGGGAGGAAGCTGGGCACCAGTGGTTCACCCTTGTCATCCTAGCTACTCCGGAGGCTGAGATCTGAGGATCAGGGCTCAAAGCCAGCCCGAAGCCGGCGCTGGTGGCTCACACCTGCAATCCCAGCTACTCAGGAGGCTGAGATCTGAGGATCAGGGCTCAAAGCCAGCCCGAAGCCGGCGCTGGTGGCTCACACCTGCAATCCCAGCTACTCAGGAGGCTGAGATCTGAGGATCACAGTTCAAAGCCAGCCCGGGCAGGAAAGTCCGTGAGACTCTTATCTCCAATAAACCACTAAAAAACCAGAAGTGGCGCTGTGGCTCAAGTGGTAGAGCACTCACCTTGAGCTGAAGAGCACAAGGACAGCACCCAAGCCCAGAGTTCAAGCCCCAGGACCAACCAAAAACAGCCTGGGCAGGAATGATAGTGAGACTCTCATCTCCAATTAACCACCATAAAACTGGAAAGTAGTGCTGTGGTTCAAGTGGTAGTGCTAGACTTGAGCAAAAAAAGCTCAGGGACAGTGCCCAGGCCCAGAGTTCAAGCACGATGACTGACAAAAAGAAAGGGGAGGGAAGGAAGAAGGAAAAAATCTTTAATTGGAAATCTAAAGCACCCCAAGATTACAAAAGAATTTGCTAGCTGGCCTAAAGCACTTAATATCCCAAGAATTGAGAATTGCAGCAACTCTTAGTAGTCCAGAATTTGTTCAGTACCCGCAACTCTGGCAATGTCATGCTGAAACAAGCACTTAGTTATTGGCTGCTATCAGTCTACAAAATGAAAACAGAATCCTTAAAAATGTAATATGTTAACATTCAATGTCGTTCCAAACCTTGATGACAAATTCTTTATGTGGACATTATAGGTGTGTGTGGGTGTGCACAGTTCACTTTTTGAAGTTTCACAAGCTTACTCACACTCAAGTTCCTCATTTCTTGTTTCTATCTTGTGTATGCACGCGTGCACATATGCACACATAGATGCACATGCTGTTCCTGGGGCTCCAACACCAGACTCAGGCGCTGTCCCTGAACTTTTTTGCTCAAGGCTAGTGCTCTACCACTTAAGCCACAGTTCCACTTCTGGCTTTTGGTAGTTTATTGAAGAGTCTCGTAAACTTTTCTGCTTGTACTGGCTCCGAACTGCTCATAAGGATGAGCCACCAGTACCTAGCCTTTTTCTGCTTTTTATCCCCAGTGTTGCAGAACACATTCTGCTACTTAGAAAACTGACAGAGGCTCAGACAGAGGTCAAAGACCTAAGACAATAATCAAAATAATCCTTATTAATTCTTTAAAAGGGAGAAGATAAAATGTGATGTCAAGATCCGGGCGCTGGTGGCTCATGCCTGTAATCCTAGCTATTCAGGAGGCTGAGATCTGAGGATCACGGTTCAAAGCCAGCCCGGGCAGGAAAGTCCATGAGACTCTTATCTCCACCAGAACCAGAAGCGGCGCTGTGACTCAGTGGTAGAGCACTAGCCTTGAGCTTAAGAGATGAGGGACAGCGCCCAGGTCCAGAGTTCAAGCCCCACGACTGACCAAAAAAAAAAAAAAAAAGAAAAAGTGATGTCAAGAGATACATTATCCCGGAAGAGGCTGATGATTTGGTAATTTGTGTATAACACTAATCACTATCTACTAACCTCATACTAGCTAACCTCAAATTTAAGCATGGCTAAGCACTCCAAAAAATGGATGTCTAAAGTTCAGAAACTTTGAACAACTTACTAATCACACCTGTTTTAAATCTATCTTTACTTAGGATAAGGTTAGTTTCCAATGTTTAATACCATGTTAACAACTCATTTCTATTAAAGATAGAAATAAAAAAGCTGTAACTCAAACCATCCAAGTAAGATTTACCAGTGAGACAAACCTCTTTCATGTGAAATTATTAGCAGTTGTATCTGGTTTACATACATTTTGTTCACAAGTATTTTTCAAATATACTGTAGTGTGATAACGAACAATGTTTGCTCTTCACTGTATCTTCCTAACTTTCCACACTCATTGACTACCACATTTTTAACAGAGGCAACCACAAACTTCAATCCTGTTGGAAAAATAACCTCTTCATATTGTCACCTAACATTTTTAAACCTTTTGTAGTGTTTTATTGCAAAGGTCAAATGAATTATTTAAAAACTAGTAACGATTATAAAAGTTGCATTTGTTTTAGAGGAAAAGATTCTTAATATTTCAGTCTTAAAATTTCTTGCTAGTGAAAGCAATTGTGGTAATATCTATAAAGCAATAATAAAATTATTTTACTCACAGCCTGAATATTAAACCTTACTAGGTCTTTCTACAAGTGGAAGTAGATAAAATCTGTCTTCAATGATAAGTGTCCAATAGTCTACTAATAGTGTATGTCAAACCACTGCATCCTCATGAAATAAGCCTTCAGAGTTTGAAGTACGCTCCATTAAAGATATTGAAGTGGAAAACAAATTGATAATAAATTATTCTGTTAAAGTAAAACCTGGGATTGGTGGAACTAGGAAAATTGGAAAGCTCAAGAGAGGCTTAATTCAGTGAACCCTCCAATGGTCACCTGCCTAGGCTGATCACAGGCTCGCAGTCAGATTAGACTACAGTATGTAGCCTCCAGGATAAAGCCCAGTGGGGGGCAGAACTGTAGAACCTATTCAAAAAGAAGCCAGTTACAGATCAACTAACCCTGCAAATCTCCAAGCAGGCTCTATCCCCAGGCTCTGTGTAACTCCAAGCAGTCCACAGGAAGTACAAACGCCCCAATAATCCTACTACTTGCTGGACTCCAGAAGAACTCCCTGGATGATTCCCAAATAATTCTTCCACAATCAAAGGTGGGGGGGGGATAGGACCTTACACGACCCCCTCCACCGGAGAAAATCCAGAAAGGAAAAAAAAAAAAACACGCAAGTTTCCCTAGGGACCTTGACCTCACACACTCTGAGGCTGACACCGCCCCAAGAAATACGTCCTCTCATTCAATCCCCTCACAGTTCCTTCGGTGACCTTCTGTTCCTACTGCCTCCGGGAAGGCGAGAGTCGAAGCACCGCCATTCCTCTCCCCCCCCAACCTCCCTGCCCTCCCCCCCCCCCTCCGGGGAAGGTGCCTTTCTCAGTTGTGAGCCGCAGAGGGAGGATGAAAAAGGTTGCTCCTCCCCAACCCACCAGCCACACAACTCCAGGGTGCAGACAGGAGAGAAAGATTAGAGCAGAAGAAGGTGACAGCTCTGCGCTGGCCCAGGGGTGACGAGAATTCTGCGACAGGAGAAACCCCCCCCCTTCCCACCCTCCTACCCAAATGAATGAACCGAGTAAAATGAGGAAAGGGGGAAGTTAGTATGCGCAGGTCTTGCCATCCAGGAAGCTGAAGGCCCAGCCGAATTCAGGCCTGGCCTCGCCGCCCTTTGCACCCCGAATCGTCATTTCCAACCACGTCCCGTACCGTTTTAACCCTTTTCAGCTGTCCAAGACCGAGGGCCCCCTTCCTCCATCTACGCCAGAGACTTGACAACCAGGCCCCCTCCCTCCGCTCCCCTCCCCTCCGTCCCGCTCGAAACCAGACTTCGGCTCCTTCCTTCCCACCGTCCTCCCCATGGCCCTCCCCAGCCCGGGCCCAGCCGCACCTGGAGATGCTCCTGAAAACGAATTGGCAGAATCTGGGCCATGGCGCGGTCGGGAGGTATGATGTCCTCCTGTCACTGGGGCTGGGGCCAGGGGCTGCCCGGGCTCTCCGAGGGGAGAGGAGGAGAAGGGGGAAGGGGGGGGGGGAGGTCGGGCTCAGCAAGATACTCTCCGGGGACGCAGGAAACTGGCAGGCAGACGAAAGAGCTCGGGTCGGGGGCGGAGGCTCCTGGGGCCGGGAGAGCCGCAATGGCGGAACCGGGCGCAGCGCAGACTCCGGAAACGGCTGAGCCCTGCGGATGGATCCCGGTGACAGAACTCCGCCTCTCCGCTCACTCCCTCAGCCTTTATATGTACCCCTCCGCGAGCGCCGCGCCGCGCCGCGGTCGGGCGCAGGAATTCGGAGCGCAGTGCGCCGAGAGTCTCCCTTCACTGATGCGACGGGAGTGGACTAGAGGAACCCAGGGACTACTTTTTTTAGACTCATCACTTTCTCCAGCTTCGGGTTTCTCACTCCCTCCTCCCCCCCCCCTTTTTTTTTCTACATTTTGCCACATCATGCGACTCGAAAAGACCGACGTCATTTCCGTTGGCGCTTTGAAGTCCCACCCACGCACTTCCAGGTGCACGTGACGCTGGTGGGGAAGGGTCGGCTGGTGGCTGGCTACCCAGCATGGACGGCGGGGGTCAGGGAGGGAGATGCTGAGTCTTCTGGGAATGAGGTGGTCTGATGTGGGGCCGTCTTGAGGCCCTGGCAGTCCTTCTGTATTTCGACCGAGTCGCGGACTGAGAAGAGGACGTGGCGCGGGCGGACGGGCCCAGCCTCCCGCCCTCTCCGTGACTCAGGGAAACGGCCTCTCCGCAGAGCGCGGCCCCGGCGGCGGCTGCGCCAGGCCTCCCCCGCCGGCTTTCACGCAGTGGGCGGTTTCTTACCTCTCAGGGAGGGCGATCGGAACGGGGCTGAATTTCATCCCTGTCCTTAGCACACGCCCTTTGGGCGTCCGGGAGAACCTGACGCGCGCATTCTCTTGGAGTGTTCCTTCCTTCGATAATTACCTCAAAGGACAGGGAAGGCCATTCGTCAAATGTCTCCAAGCTGGTTTTGTGGTAGCTTGTCCTCCCAAAGCGTTTCTGCGGACATCTTGGTGGACTTGCACCAACCTGGTTTAGCTAGCAGTTGTCTGGATTGAAAAGAATTTGGGTATTTTAGAAATGACGCCTGTAAGGACTGGACCGAAATTGTGGCAGGAACTTTTTAGCAGTGCCAAATTACTAGTCTCGAAGATGGGGATAAGGAAAGGGTGATTGGTAAAACCTGAAGAGTGTTTTTGGAGGAAAGGGAATAACTATTAGTCTTCTATTTCAGTGGGAACACTTGGAGGTTGCCTCTAGTTTAGCCCTTCAAAAGCCAAGCATCGTGTCTTCCAGAAGCATGAAGGTATCTCATAGCATTATCAATAAATCCAATACTTTCTTGATAAAATATAGCCTGCAGTATTTCTTAATACTAATATAATAAAAGCTAAAACAATTGGATGTCTTTTCATCTTTTGTGATTTTTCTTCCACTTCCCCAGAAAGCTCTTGAGAAAAAAGTCCACAATTACTCTTTTTAGTGTCCTTTTCAATTAAAGAACATAAAGTCCTATTGGGTATACAATAATTCTGTGTCAGCAGTCTTGTTTAGAGAAGTTTGCTTAATCATTTTAGTTGCTTTTAGTGAATCCGGCAAGAATTGCAAACAGAGGCTGTTCTTCAGAGAAAAGCCTTGCCATCACGTTGTAAGATTTATGCTTGCATATTTTCATTTTGTTTTGTTAAGACAAATACTGGAGTGTGTTCTGCAACATTTGAAATAACTTTCTAATACCAGTCTTAGAATAGCTAGCATTTGCCTACACGTGAAAAAATTCTGTTAAAATTCTAAGGGAGCTACTACTGTTCTGTGTCAGTAATGCAGTAGCTTAAATTACATTTTCAATCTCTGAATCTGGGATGCAGAACTACTTGTGAGCATACCAGAATCTATTAGTAAATATCTTGCATTTTCATACAGACCCTTAAGTTTTAGGTACATTTAGAATTCCAAAAACAACTGACTTGTAATTGATATTGTGGAGTATCTAGTCAAAGAGAGCAGAGGTTCTGTTACCATGAATGCTGTGTCATTACACATAGAAATCCAGTGAGTGTGTTGTTTTCATAAATCACTTAGAAAAATATTGAGATCTCATTTTGAGTATGTCATCTTCAAATCAATAAATGCAGCATTTTCAAAAGGAAAAAGAGAGTTGAAATGGTAAACATTAAAAAAAAATCCCCAAAGCTGGGCACTAGTAGTTCAGGCCACTCCTAGCTATTCCTAGCTACTCACTCATTCCTAGCTACTCAGGAGGCTGAGATATGAGGGTCACTGTTCTAAGCCAGCCGAGGCAGGAATCTCCATGAGACTCAGCTCCAATTAACCACCCAAAACCCGGAAGTGGCGCTGTTGCTCAAGTGATAGAATGCTAATCTTGAGCTGAAGAGCACAGGGCAACGCCCAAACCCAGAGTTCAAGCTCCACGACCAACAACAACAAAAAAAAATCCAAGGCAACCTGTGACACATGCCTAGAGTCTCAGCGCTGGAAGAGGGGCTCAGGTAGAAAGATCCAATTTCAGGTCAGCCTAATCCACATATATTACCAAGATCCTTTCTGAAAAGTAAACCAAGAACACAGAGACTTTTTAAAGATCTGCAGTTTGGGGTAGGGTAGTGAGATATGTTTATTAGGGGAGTATGCTACCCTTTCTAACACTAAAGGCAAGAGAAGTGTCATATGGTTTAGAAATCCCAAACAGTGGCCTGAGAATGTGGCTTAGTGGTAGAGTGCTTGCCTAGCAGGCATTAAACCCTGGCTTCAATTCCTTACTACCACATAAACAGAAAAGGCCAGAAGTGGCACTGTGGCTCAAGTGGTATAATGCTAGCCTTGAACAAAAGAAGGCTCAGGGACAGTGCCCAGACCCTGAGCTCATGCCCCAGGACTGGCAAAAAATAAAAATAAAAAATCCCAAAATTTTAAGGCATTATGATTAGGGACTACCTAAGTTAGAGAACATATAAACTATGAAACCAGAAAACAAATCCTGCTATGCAGAATGGATTTTTTTTTTAACCTGTAGCAAACTACTGCAATGTATCAATCAATTCCCTAAAAAGTGTTTTAGTAAGGTAGCCATGTAAAGGTAAATGGTCAAGTTATTTGAATTTGAAGTTGTTTTTTTCTGAATGTTCAACAGTAGGTCCTTGCAGTGAGGCACTGTGCATTAACAAAAACCACATTGTTTGGTTTGTTAAAGTATGCCAGTTTCATAAAACCTATACAGAAACCTGTATTGTGCTACCAATATTATATTTTACTCCAAGAACTAAGGTGTGTGTATATACATGTTACCCCCAATGGAAAGATACCTTAAAAAAAAACAACAAACTTTTGTGGGGCACTAGTGGCTCACAACTGTAATTCTGGCTACTCAGGAGACTGACATCTGAGGATCACCCAGATAAGACTCTTATCTCCAGTTAACCACCAAAAAGCCAGAAGTGGAGCTGTATCTCAAGTGGTTCAATACTAGCTTTGAACAAAAATAAAACAGAAAGCCCAGGGAGAACTTACTCTCTGCCTTTTAAATTCTCTTATAGAAAACAGCTTGAGCTAGTTGCAGGAAAAAATTCATACCACAAAGGCATTTCTCAGATATTTAAACATTTGGAAGCAAACTTTACTTACAGTTCAGATTGACAACTTGTAGGAGATACACTTTAGCTAAACCCAAGTAAGACAACTATTTGAAATACCTCAAGCTCCCTTGGGTTACTGATAGGAATTCCAGCAGGATTAGACCAGGTCTTTATTTCAAGCAAGAAAAAAAAAGTCACATGCCAGTAAGAAAATAAGTATTGCTTGGGTCTTAAGTATTTGCCCATTCAGTATCTGTATACACCCTATGTATAAGGTAGATTTTCCCCAACAGAAGTGGGGAAAAAAAAAAGAAAGTGGCACTGTTGCTCAAGTGGTACAGCACTTGCCTTGAGCTGAAAAGCACAGGGACAGCACCCAGGCCCAGAGTTCAAGCCCCACAACCAACAACAGCAACAACAACAACAAAATCCTGATAATAAAAAGTGAAAAAAAAAAACATTTACAAAGCAAGGGAAAAAAAGTCCTCAGTGGCTATTATAAAATGCACCTGAGCTTCTAAGACTACATTCATTGCTTGCCTGTCTGAGGCCTTTATGTAGACAAGTTTTATAATGTATCATGGATGGCAATAAGATGTATAGTGACTCTTTACTCTTTATCACGTAACTGCCAAGATGTCTTGTGGAGGATCAACTAGAATCTGGTCCTGTTGTACAAGTCCCTCATATATTTCCTAAGGGTTCATTAAATCCCAATAAAGGTTAATTAGATCCCAATAAAAATGAAGTGGCTCATGTTACTTTAGAACGTCATCTCAGAAGTTAGTTTAAACATAGAAATTTACAGAAAATTATGGAAATAATTCAAAAGCAATTTAACTGCTGATCAATAGATCCCAAATCACTTTTTTTATACTATATTCCTTTCCCAACCCCAAAACAAGTCACTTGAAGCTTGAAAGAATGTATAGAATGAAAAGGGAACAAGGGATGAGAGTGGGGGGTGGGGTTTCCTCTTTGTAAATAGTTTAGAACTGTCTTTCTTGACCTCTGGAAATTATTAGTCCCTGCAGTTCAAAGTGAAGCCTGAAGCATGACCCATAAAAGTTTTGTCAGGGATGGTTGTAAGAAGGCACATGCCTTGTTAATGAAGATAAAACAATTTCCTCAGAACAGAATTGACAAGGACAAATTTAGTGAAGTGTTAAATCAGTAATGAAGTTTCAATGAATTATAATTTACTCCAAATATTTTACAGTATTTACAGTATAAAATTAAGTAACGTTACATTCTTTGGAAAGGCTTAAGAAACAACTGATGTGGGGAAAGCAATTCTGAATCTTAAAGACCTCATTCCATTCCAATGAAGTTTTTTTTGTTGTTGTTGTTGTTTTTTTTGGGTCCGGTCGTGAGGCCTGAACTCTGGGCCTGGGTGCTGTCCCTCAGCTCTTCAGTTCAAGGCTAGCACTCTACCACTTGAGCCACAGTGCCACTTCTGGCTTTTTTCTTTTTGCTTATGTGGTGCTGAGGAATCGAACCCAGGGCCTCAGGCATACAAGGCAAGCGCTCTACCACTGAGCCACCTTCCCAGCCCCCCAATGAAGTTTTATGTATCACTTTTAACAAACATAATCCAACCTAAGTATGTACCAAACCTAGAGAACAATTTAAAATTGCTTTTTTAAAAAAGTGTTTTTAATGCTGTTAGGGATCAAATCTAGGACCTTCGGTATGTACAAAAGTACTCTACTGCTGGGCCACATTCCTAGTGGTAAAAATTACTTGGTTTTTCTTTTTGGTTTTTTTTTTTTTTTTTGCAGAACTGGGCTTAGCACTATTAATTGAGGGATATTCCCAACCCCTTTTTTTTTTTGCTTTATTTTTCAAGTTGTGTTTTGATTTTTGCTCCAGGCTTGATCTCAGTCTATGATCTTCCTACCTTCTAGTTTCTAATGAACTTCAGATCACAGGAACACATCACCATACCCAGATTCTTAAGATACTTATTTTTTGCCCAGCTGGCCTCAAATCCAGATCCCCTTGATATGTACTTCTGTATAGCTGGGATTACAGGCCTGAGTCATCATAGATCCCCAGCTCAGGAAAAAATTTTTTAAAGAAAACATCAGTTTGCAACCTTAAGAATAAACCTGGAGCCAGGCACCAGTGGCTTACACCTGTAATCCTAGCTACTCAGGTGGCTGAGATCTGAGGATAGTGGGTCAAAGCCAGTCTGGGCAAGAAAGTCTGTGAGACTCTTATCTCCAATAAACCAGTCAGAAAACTGGAAGTAGTGCTGTGGCTCAAGTGGTAGAACGCTAGCCTTGAGCTGAAGAGCTCAGGGACAGCACCCAGGCTCAGAGTTCAAGACCCAGGGACAGCACCCAGGCTCAGAGTTCAAGACCCACGACTGACAAAAAGTAAATAAAAATAAACCTGACAGGCAAGACTTATCAATTGATGACAAACCCTCACATTTTATGCAGAATGGGATAATTTACATAATCTAGAAGTACTTTCCCCTGAAATTACTTATGAATTGTAAGAGTAACCAGGTTGAATTTTTTTTTAAAGTCTAACCAAGTAAAATGTCACCAATAAGGAACAAATACCATATGCCTTAATATGTGATACCCTAGGAGAGACTATCACTTAAGCAGTATTCTAATTTTAAAAAATACCTTACTAGCAGGGTGCCGGTGGCTCAGGCCTGTAATCCTAGCTACTCAGGAGGCTGAGGATCTTGGTTCAAAGCCAACCCAAGCAGGAAACTCCATGAGATTCTTATCTCCAATTAACCATCAGAAAACCAGAAATGACACTGTGGTTCAAGTAGTAGAACACTAGCCTTAAGCTGAAAAGCTAAGAGACAGTGCCCAGGCCCAGAGTTCAAGCCCCACAACTACCACCACCACCAACAAAAAAAAAAAACCCTTACTATGAGGTGGGGAAAAACCCTTAAATGGAGGATGCTATGAAAATAGCAAGTGCCATTTCTTAAAATTCAATGCAAAAAAAACTAAGGGAAACTGAAAACATTTTCCAGACTAAAACAGAGGAGCTGGGAATGTGGCTTAGTGGTAGAGTGCATGCTTGCCTAGCATGCATGAAGCCCTGGGTTTGATTCCTCAGTACCACATACACAGAAAAAAGGCAAAAGTGGTGCTGTGGCTCAAGTGGTAAAGTACTAGCCTTGAACAAAAGAAGCTCAGGGACAGTGCACAAGCTATGAGTTCAAGCTCCAGTACTGGCAAAAAAAAAAAAACCACA
>NW_012267235.1:3831937-3841266 GCF_000151885.1 Dipodomys ordii
ACCCCACAACTGGACCCCCCCCCCAAAAAAAGAAAAATGCCACAGAAGATGATATTGGGACAAGTGATGGCACTTGACTATATGACTGTAGACTTTAAGTGTGTGTAAATATTTGCTGAAAAGAGCTTTCAAGAGCCCACAAGCCCATCACAAGTACTATATCTAAGGAAACACACTAATAACATACACCTTAGCAGAGAAACTGACAAGACTAAATGATCAATGTACTGAAAGTGTCTAGAGCCCTAAGTAAATTAACATTGCTGCAAAGACAGAAACCATAACCACTCACCTACAAGGAAAAGCACATGGATTTGGGTCCTCTTGTGACTTTTCAAGAAAGGCTTCAAGTTTCTAATACTGAACATAAAACTGTGTAGATAGCCGGATACTGTTGGCTCACACCTGTAATCCTAGCTGCTCAGGTATCTGAGATCTGAGGATCGCAGTTCAAAGCCAACCTGGGCAGGAAAGTCTGTGAGATTCTTATCTCCAATAAACCACCAGAAAACCAGAAGTGGCGCTGTGGCTCAAAGACAGCCGCCAGGCCCAGAGTTCAAGCTCCTCGACCAACAAAAAAGCAAAAACAAAAACAAAAAACCTGTGTAGATGCCAAAGGAAAATACTAGAAGTTAGTTCCCTATAAAGTTTAGACTCAGATTTTACTCCACACCAAAATATCTAAAAACACACATTATACTGTCTTTTGAGTTTTAATGACACTAATAGCTTTATTTAACAAACACTGAGTGACTACTATGTGCAAAAGCACTATGCCAGGTGCCATGAAAGATACAAAGACAAAAAAGACACAGCCCCTGCCCACAAGGAGCGTATAATCTAGTGCGGGAGACAGACATATACACAAATAACTAGAATACAAGGCAGTAAACAAGAGTAGGCAAGTGCTGAGTGTGGCCTGAGTGTAATACTAACTAGCCTCAAGGTTCCAATTTGAAACACTGGTGAAGTAGTGTTGGCTGCTTTGAAAATACCATCTTAAGATCAGTGTACCAGATATTTAAATAGTCCTACTCAAGCAGCTGGAGGCAAAAGAGTAGGCCAGGTGGAGGGACTACTTGAAAGCACTGTTACACCTACATACATGATGCTGATACAAGTATGTAGGAACAGCTAAAAAAGACTTTATATATATATATATATTTATATATATCATCTTTCCTTTGGTTAATGGCTATAGCTACTGTTTTAAACAATATATTTTTTATATAAAAAGGAATTTGTATAATCCCAGAAAAAATCAATTTTAAGGATTAGTATTAATTCAAGAAAGAATCCTGTCATAGGCAAATTTTATTTACTGACTCTTCTCTATATCTATAAAGCTCTGTAGCAATTAAACAGTTAGACATCTACGTATTGCTGAGTAAAAACCTCTTAATGTAAATTCAGCCTTCTGAAGAAAAAGGTCACGTACCTGAATAACACTAATCTAATAGCAACAAGAAGGCCTTAAAGAGATTTAAGGAAAATAATTTTTAATGCTTCAATGCAAATGGAATACACGCTGATTAAATACAATTCAATGTTCTTGGAAAATATCTCAATGACAGCGTTTAATACCAGTTAAGGCCAGCAAAACTGAAGCAAGGAAAATATTACAAGTATTGTCTTTCATTGGTTCGGGTATCATTGCCTATGACTATGCAACCCAATCCTTTCCTTCAAAATTCCATTTGTTGGTACTGATGAGCTTTGATTTGCTTTCAGCTCACAGGCTAGAAATAGCTGCTGACCACTTCCTCTTGGCAGTAATGTCTGAAATAACTGGCAAAGTAGAAGCACACTTCCTGGCTGCTTTTCCTACTTCCTGAATTGGAGGGTTGACTTCTTAGCCTGTTTCCTTCAATGTGTCACCATGATCTTGTGTCCTCTGCTGCTTTCTCTCAAGGAAACGTGCCCGTGCATCTGATATGGATTTGTCATCGTTTCTTCTTTGCATTTTCTTTAGGACTTCTTTTGATATTCCATCTGAAAAAATGACAAATTAATTCAATAAAATTTTAATTTTGCATTTCAGAACTAAAGAAAGAAATATCCTAATTTTTTCAATACTAAGTGAAGAATTAAAAGGAAATTAAGTTTTGCTTTATCAAAAGAAATAATGAGGGCTGGGAAGGTGGCTCAGTGGTAGAGTGCTTGCCTTGCATGCCTGAGGCCCTGGGTTCAATTCCTCAGCACCACATAAGCAAAAAGAAAAAAGCCGGAAGTGGCGCTGTGGCTCAAGTGGTAGAGTGCTAGCCTTGAGCTGAAGAGCTGAGGGACAGTGCCCAGGCCCAGAGTTCAGGCCCCACAACTGGACCTCCCCCCCAAAAAAATAATGATTTATGCTTACAAAGTAAGAACTTGTGCTGGGGAGATGTAACTCAGTATAGTGTGTGCTTAGCATGCATAAGACCCTAATTTTGAACCCCTAAATATCTACTATCAACACAACAAAAAAATTACATAGAGGGAAAGTCAAAACAACTGTCCCTAATGCAAGCATGTAGGACTATGTTACATTACTGCGACAAAACACTAAATGGCTGACATTTCTAAAGACCCTTTTATAATTTCTTGGGTAAAAAACGTCACAATTCTATTAACCAGAGAAGCTAAATAAAGATATAATATGACCCATCCATTTAGCATCAAACCTTTTTGTGTATGTAAACTGATAATTAAGTTTCCGGCCCTATTTCAGGATCATTGCTTTTCCTTTTCTTATTTGTCAGCTGTGGGGCTTAAACTCAGGGCCTAGATGCTGTCCCTGAGCCTCTCTGTGCTCAAGAATAGTGCTCTACCACATGAGCCACAGTGCCACTTCTAGTTTTTAAGTGGTTAACTGGAGATGAGAGTCTCAAGAGACTTTTCTGTCCAGTCTGGCATTGAACTGCAATCCTTACAAATCAGCCTCGTGGGAGCTGGGAAGGTGGCTCAGTGGTAGAACACTTGCCTTGCATGCATGAGGTCCTGGGTTCGATTCCTCAGCACCATATAAGCAGAAAAAAAAGCTGGAAGTGGCGCTGTGGCTCAAGTGGTAGAGCGCTAGCCTTGAGTTGAAGAACTGAGGGACAGCGCCCAGGCCCAGAGTTCAGGCCCCACGACCGGACCCCCCCCCAAAAAAAAAGAAAAGAAAAGAAAAAAAAATCAGCCTCCTGAGTAGCTAGGATTATAGGCATAAGTCACCAGCACCTGGCCTTATGCTGCTTTTCTAAATTTTCTTGGGAAAAAAAAAAGGAATTCTAAAGTAATAACTCAGGAGCTGGGAATGTGGCTTAGTAGTAGAGTGCTTGCCTAGAATGCATGAAGCCCTGGGTTTGAGTCCTCAGTACCACATAAACAGAAAAAAGTCAGAAGAGGCATTATGGCTCTTAGTGGTAGAGTGCTAGCCTTGAGCAAAAAAGAAGCTCAGGGAAGCTGGGCACCAGTGGCTCAAACATGTAAACTCTACCTACTCAGGAAGCTGAGATATGAGGATGGTGGCTCAAAGCCAGCCCAAGCAGGAAAAGTCTGTGAGACTTACCTCAAGTTAATCACCAGAAAACCAGAAGTGGTACTGTGGCTCAAGTGGTAGAGTACCCGCCTGGAGCTGAACAGCTCAGGAACAGCACCCAGACCCAGAGTTCCAGCCCCCGGACCAACAACAATAAAAATCAACTCAGGAACAGTGCCCAGGCCTTGGGTTCAAGCCCCAGGACTAGCAAAATAAATAAATAAACAAAGTAATAATTCACAAAAATACAGACAAAAATAGTAAAGCACCACTAGGAAATAGTATGACATAACAGTTAAGAGTAGAATGACTCACCCTTTAGCTGCTTTACATTTTCCTTATTGGTCCATCTTCTTCTTGCATCTTCTCTAACTTCACGTCGAGCCACACTACTCAAATCATGAGCATTCAATTCATGCAGCTTGGGCAACAAGTCTCTCACCCATTCATAACGGATTGGACACACAATTCTTGCGTAGACTTTGGTGGTAACTAATACCTCATGAAAAATGATCCATTCAAGTTTGGTTTCCTGTTCATGAAGCTATACAAAGGAATTCATTATGATTCATTATTCCACATTAGACCAATCAAATAACCCAAATCCTCCTAACAATTAGATCAACCAATACCCTTACAGCTCTATGTACAATATATATGAGGATATATGAGATATATGAGGCTGGCCATTGGTGGCTCACGCCTGTAATCCTAGTTACTCAGGAAGCTGAGATAGTGGCTCAAAGCCAGTGCCGCAGGAAAATCCATGAACTCCAATTGATCACCAAAAAGCCAGAAGTAGAGAAATGGCTCAAGTGGTGGAGTACCACTTGAGTGAAAAGCAGCCATGAATGAAAAGCTGAGTTTAAGGCCCTGAGTTCATTCTCCAGTATCAACACATAAAAGAAGATATAAATTCAACCTCAAAGTGAAAAGTAAAAGTCATTTATATATTATTTACTCCTATACTCTTATGTCTTCCCTTTATTAAAAATAATGTACTTACTGCTGAGGAAGGATGAATATGAACTGGGCTTCCACGTCCATCCATTGTACAAAACGTTCTCCCAACAGATCTATAAACAGAAAAAAACAAATGATAAAAATCAAAACAAGAAAGAAATGAAGTCATAGTCTAAGTAACTCATAAACAATAACATCGTAACAGCTGGTTTAAGGAGGCCACAGAGCACTTGCCCATTCTCAAATTCTATACCTCCTCAATGAACTTCTACCCTTTCATTGCAATATTAAATAAGGAGGTTATTAATGATATAGAAGAAATATACCTAATGATTTTAACACTTTATTCTTTTAATTATATATTTTTTTACTTTTTTTTTTTTTTGTCGGTCATGGAGCTTGAACTTTGGGCCTGGGCACTGTCCCTCAGCTCTTCAGCTCAACGTGAGCGCTCTACCACTTGAGCTACAGCGCCACTTCCGGTTTTCTAGTGGTTTACTGGAGATAGGAGTCTCACAGTCTTTCCTGCCCAGACTGGCTTTGAACTGCAATCCTCAGATCTTAGCCTCCTGAGTAGCTAGGATTACAGGCGTGAGCCACCAGCGCCTGGCTTTAATTATATTTTTATACTAATGCAACATGGTCCGAAGAACCAATTTTCCATTTCTTCAATGTGAATGTCTTGCTTCTACAAATCCATTTGCAAGTCTACACCAATAATTCACTCAAACAAAGTTTAGCATCTCCCAGGTTTGGCACATACTACAAAAATTGCTTTATTTCATAGAAGCAAGGACCATTATCACTGCTGCTATTGCTGCTTCTGCTATGGGTAAGCCACTAAAGACTGCCGGCTTTGGTGTGGTCAGGCTGTGAGAACTTAGCATTGCTTCTTCTGATGAAGGCCCCAGTGATATAATGGCATGACCAGAGTGTGCTCCAAAGTAAAGCCTATAGCCAAACCCAGCTGCAGGTGAACCAACAACAGATGTAAAGCTACTGCTGACAACAAGCTGAGAGCACAGGCTCTCATTACCAAAACTATCCTAAGATCAAGCCCCAGGAGTAGCGTGCACGTGCACATGCATGGGCAGGCGTGCACACACAGACAGACAGACAAACAGACACACACACACACACACACACACACACACACACACGAGACCTTATTAAAAGATCAAAACTTAGACTCAAATAAATCAGATAGTGTTCTCAAGACATGTATAAGAATATAGTTTTTTCAAGTAATACATAGTAAAACAAAATTGTCTACTTCTGGGTTACATAATGTACAGTTTTTGGCTTTTTTTTTTTTGGTCAGTTATGGGGCTTGAACTCTAGGCCTGGGCACTGTCCCTTAGCTCCTCAGCTCAAGGTGAGCACTCTACCACTTGAGCCACAGTGCCCTTTCCAGTTTTCTGAGTGGTTTATTGGAGGTAAGAGTCTCATGGCCTTTCCTGTCCAAGTGGCTTTGAACCACAGATCTCAGCCTCCTGAGCAGCTAGGATTACAGGCTTGAGCCACCAGCACCCAGGAAATAAACCTTTTTTTTTTTTTGGTTAGACCTGGGACTTAAACTCTGGGCCTGGACGCTGTCCCTGAGCTCTTCAACTCAAGGCAAGAGCTCTACCACTTGAGCCACAGTGCCACTTCCTGTACAGTTTTTATATTATGCTACAACTCTTTTCAAAGTGATTTTTTACTGTTCTAAAACATGACAATTAGAAAAATCTAATGTATCTTTTTTTCTTTTTTTTGGTTGGTCATGGGACTTGAACTCTGGGCTTGGGCGCTGTCCTTGTGCTCTTCAGCTCAAAGCGAGCACTCTACATCTTGAGCCACAGACCACTTCCAGTTTTCTGGTGGTTTATTGGAGATTAAGAGTCTCACGGACTTTCCTCCCTTTCCTGCCCAGGCTGGCTTTGAACCTCAATCCTCAGATCTCAGGCTCCTGAGAAGCCTGAGCCACCAGGCGACTGGCTTCTCATGAATGTTTTTATAAAGATTTTTTTAAATCTTCAAATGGTTGTACAAGTGGGTTATAATTTAACATGTCCATTTATGTGTGCAGTGCATCTGGATCAAAGATACCTTTTTTTTTTTTATCATTCTCCCCTATTTCCAAAATCCCTCCCCACTTGAATCATATCAAGTTTGCCACTTTCTTTTTCACAAATGTACACTGGGTACTCTGATGACATTTGTTCCCCATTCCCTTTTTGTCCACAATACTGCCACTAAATCCCCCACTTGACACTATGTTTAACTTCCTGATAGTCATGTCTCTTAATTATTCAGAGTTTTTCTCAGAATATCACTCCTGCATAGACTATACTTTAGTCAACTTAATTATGCATACATGTATAGTCACCTATGTGTTTACATGGAAGGCTGAATTCTGGGTTTAAGATACACATAGGAGAGAAAGTATGTGCCCTTTGTCTTCTGGACCTATATATATATATATACACACAGTTACACACACACACACACACACTGTTTTGTTTCTTTTTTTATGCCAGTCCTACACACACACACACACATACACACACAGTTTTGTTTCTTTTTTTTTATGCCAGTCCTAAGCCTGAATGCTGTCCTGAGCTTTTGTGCTCAAGGCTAGTGGTCTTCCACTTGAATTACAGCTCCACTTTCACTTTTTTTGTTGCTTTATTAGAGATAAAAGTCTCATGGACTTTCCTGCCTGAGCTGGTTTCAAACTGTGATCCTTAGATCTTATCCTCCTAAGTAGCTGAGATTACGGGCATAAGCCATCAGTGCTGGCAACATATCCATTCATTCACTTTAGGTATTCTGGGGCTGTTTCCATAGGCAACGTTTTCCTAATTCACATCTTTAACTCCAAATTTTATACCCTCCTATACTTTGTATACATTTAGTCTTTAATATTAAATATTAACAGTAATATTAAATTTTAAAATGTAATCTTTAATAGTTCATATATTATAGTCAAATATAGTAGTACTTCTGATCCACCTTTCAAAGTCTTATAGCTTACCTTCGAGCAACATTTTTGAAGTAGCCTGCACAAAGACATCTTCGTAGTACTTCATGTTTAGGGCCTTCAAAAGTCTCTCTTGGAAAGTCACTTTGCTGTAGAATATATGTTTAGTGGTAAATCTAACAGAACAATTTAAATACTCGTTTATTTTTATTTTTTTGTGTGTGTGTGTATGCCAGTACCGGGGCTTGAATTTAGGGCCTGGGCACTGTTCCTTACCTTTTTCATTCAAGGCTGAGACTCAACACTTGAGCCACAGCTCCACTTCTGGCTTTTTGCTAATTAAATGGAAATAAGAGTCTCATGGACTTTCCTGACTAGGCTGTGGTCCTCAGACCTGTGGTCCTCAAATCTCAGTAGTAGCTGGGATTAATATTCCTGATTAGTTGGGATTATAGGCATGAGCCATTGGTGCTCAAATCTGATCTTTTATTTTTATTTATTTTTTTGTCAGCTGTAGGGCTGGAATTCAGGGCCTGGGTGCTGTACCTGAACATCTTCGTGCTCAAGGGTAGTACTCAACCACTTGAGCCACAGCACCCCATTCAGTTTTTGAGTGGTTGATTGGCGATAAGAGTCTCGTGGGGACTTTATAGCCCAGGCTAGCTTCAGCCACTCAGATATCAGCCTCCTAAGTAGGTAGGATTACAGGAGTGAGTCACTGGCACCTGGCTTTTATTTTTAATACTTGACATTCCTAAAGATATCTACTCAGGCCAATATAGTGTAAAAAAGGATAAAAAATTTACTCTTGCATCTGAAATAACCACAAGATGGACAAAATACATAAATACTGTATTTCAGAGTGCTGGATTCTCAAAGCCTGACTACCAGAGCTCTGCAGATGATCTGTTGAGATGAGTACTGACTGGCACATGAATGTGAAGAGCTATCAGCCTAACCAAAGAACCTCCCAAAAGGATAAGAAAACATAGTACTTAGTATTCACAATAGATTAGGAATTATGCCAATCCTATAAATTAGATTAGATTAAGTGTTAGGGAGAGTACTCAGAAGGATTTTGCCTCAGTAGTATACTGCTCTAGAGTGAGCACTGTTTTAATCTTGTATAGCAAATCTAGCAAGCTGACCCAAAAGGATCAAATAGCTTCCAAGTAGGTAAAATAAAAAAATAACCAACACCTAGCATAATAAAATTCACAATCTGTCATCCACTCAAAAACTATTAAACATATATAAAAGTAGGAAAATACAAGTCGTAAGAACATATATAGAGAGAGAGATACATAAATATCATCCCAGAATAAAAATATTAACTAAATGATGCATATTATAACTGGACTATAGAGTTCTATGGGTTTACTTCCCCAGCATTACCCATCTTAGTGACAAGTAGAGACCCAGGAAACAATTCCCTTTTGTTTTAAAGATGCAAATCTAACATCTAGAGATGAAAAATACTACATGGGATTAATGTGTGACACTGCAGAAATAAAGACGGGATGTAAGGACAAAGCAAGCAGAAAACTTTCATTCAAAATTAAACATCTAGTTCTGGAGGCCTGAAGGAGAGGAGAAGACTTGCCTAACAAGCACCAGAACATGTATCCAGAACCACCAAAAATTAATTAGATAAAAAGTACATGAGCTGGCGCCAGTGGCCCACACCTGTAATCCTAGCTACTCAGGAGACTGAGATCCTAGGATCTCAGTTCAAAGCCAGCCCAAGCAAGAAAGTCCGTGAGACTCTTATCTCCAATAAATCACTAGAAAACTGGAAGTGATGCTGTGGCTCAAGCGGTACAGTGCTCGCATTGAGCTGAAGAGCACAGGGACACTGCCCAAGCCTAGAGTTCAAGCCCCACAACCAACAAAAAAAAAAAA
>NW_012267235.1:3841316-3851702 GCF_000151885.1 Dipodomys ordii
CAAAAAAAAAAAAAAAAAAGAAAGAAAAATAAAAAAGAAACAGCCAGCTATGGTGGCTAACATCTGTAATCCCAGCACTCAAGAGGCTGAAGAAATAATTTCATGAGTTTGAGGCCAGCCTGGGTTACATAGCAAGACTGTGTCTTAAAAACAAGATACCAAAATGAAAGAGAGACAGAAAATAGACAATGATTATTCATGTTATTAATTGTCATTAGTGATAATCAGCATGGAATGATGACCATGTGTGGAAAAGGAAAGTCATACAAGGGCTGGGAAGGTGGCTCAATGGTAGAACGCTTGCCTTGCATGCATGAGGCCCTGGGTTCGAGTCCTCAGTACCACATAAGCAAAAAGAAAAAAAAAGCCAGAAGTGGCGCTGTGGCTCAGGTGGTAGAGCGCTAATCTTGAGCTGAAGAGCTGAGGGATAGTAGTGCCCAGGCCCAGAGTTCAGGCCCCACGACCAGACCCAAAAAATAAATAAATAAATAAATAATGTAACTAGGTCTGGGAAGATGGCTCCGTGGTAGAGTGCTTGCCTTGCATACATGAGGCCCTGGATTTGATTTCTCAGCACTATATCAACAGAAAAAGCCTGACATGGCGCTGTGGCTCAAGTGGTAGAGCACTAGCCTTGAGCTGAAGAGCTGAGGGACAGTGCCCAGGCCCAGAGTTCAAGCCCCAGAAGTGACAAAAAAAAAAAAGTAGCCAGGTGCCAATAGCTCATGCCTGTAATCCTAGCTATTCAGGAGGCTGAGATCTGAGGATCGAGGTTCAAAGCCAGGCAGGAAAGTCCGTGAGACTCTTGTTGTTTTGGGTTTTTTTGGGTCCGGTCGTGGGGCCTGAACTCTGGGCCTGGGCACTGTCCCTTATCTCTTCAGCTCAGGACTAGTGTTCTACCACTTGAGCCACAGCACCACTTCCGGCTTTTTTCTTTTTGCTTATGTGGTGCTGAAGAATTGAACCCAGGGCCTCAAGCATGCAAAGCAAGCGCTCTACCACTGAGCCACCTTCCTAGCCCCTCCATGAGACTCTTTATCTCCAATAAACCACTCAGAAAACCGGAAGTGGTACGGTGGCTCAAGTAGTACAGCACTAGCCTTGAGCTGAAGAGATGAGGGACAGCTCCCAGGCCCAGAGTTTAGGCCCCACAACCAGACCCCAGAAAAAAGGTAAGTACAATCATTCCACTTATATTAAACAGCAGGAAATGAAAACATATATAGTGACAAAAGGCAGACAAGTGGTTACTCAAATAAGGAGGACATGGAAGCATGTGAGGTGAGATACAAGGATTGCAAAAGAGCTTTAGGAAACTTTGGGAGGTGAGTATGCTCATGATCTTGTCTGCAGTGATGTTTTATAGGTTTATACAGATTTCAAACTTTGTCAAATTGTGCATTTTTAATATATACAGATAAATGTTTTTATACCTATTAGTAACTATTCACAGGGTCAGAGAGATGGCTTTATATAGAATTAAGCAGAAAAGGAAAGGTAGGTGGATCAGAAAGGATGGCAAGAAGAAAGAATGACCTATATAGGCCAACAGAGAAAAAAAATATTAGAGTAATCACCTGTTTAAGTTTCCTAATTAGTTCTCGAAGTTGAGCTTCCACACGAAATGCAGAAAATAAGCACCTCCAATGAATCCAATGTTTTTGGCACCATGAAGCTGGAGCTCCACTATAAAACAGAAATATTGGTACCTTGAAAACGTGTTTTAAAAATTTTGTTAATAGACTTTTTACATACATATGCACTAAAAAATACATCTAAGCATTTTCTCAACTAATTTATCTACACAGAAAAAAAATTCTGTAAGATCATTTTCAGGAAGAGATTGAGGAAAGAACAAAGAGAACCAATACATGCCATAGACAGATAGATAGATAGATAGATAGATAGATAGATAGATAGATAGATAGATACACACATACATACATACAGAATATATGCTTAACACATATGTGTCTAATACACACAGACAGACACACACACACACACACACACCCCTAAGTCACCTGACATGATGTTGATGTTTAAATACCTCAGCATCATCCCTACTGAACCTCAGTGCCTAAAGTCACATAGCTATAGATTCAACTAACATTTACCAATACAAGGGATCATCTCACTCACATACCTTGATTTGCACTGTTCAAAGATAACAGCTAAAGTTGCAAAGTCATTAAATCCTCCAGCTTTAGCTGCCAATTCTCGATGTCTCTGTTCTGCTTCCTTCTGGTACTCGGGATCAACTAAAAGAAAATGAGACAATTTAGTTCTATTTTCCACCACTGTGCCTGTTTTTGCCAAATTCATCAAAATCTTGTTTCACCCTATGTAATATAAGGTAGAACTACATAAGCTCTTCTTGAGAGGCTTTAAATTCCTTCTACAACTTTTCTTCTTTGCTCTTTCTTCTTAATGTTTTCAGTATGTCACATATTCATTTAAAAAAATCCTCAAGCCGGCACCAGTAGCTCACCCTTGTAATCCTAGCTACTCAGGAGGCTGGGATTTGAGGATCGCTGTTCAAAGCCAGCCTGGGCAGGAAAGTCTGTGAGACTCTTACCTCCAATTAACCACCAGAAAATGGGAAGTGATGCTGTGGTTCAAGTGGTACAGAGCTAACCTTGAGCTGAAGAGATCAGGGACAGTGCCCAAGCCGAGAGTTCAGCCCAACAACTGACCAAAATAAAAAAAATCCTCAAGGCTATCCAATATTAATTGGTCCCCAACTAATAATAATTCAACTTGGGATTTTCTGATTTTACAATGATGTGAAAACAATATGTATTCAGCAGTAACTACACTTTAAATTTTCATCTTTTCTCAACATGTACCAACTCCTTCATGATACAGTATCAGGAGCCAGACTTCTATGTTAACCATACATTTATGAGGATAAACAACAGATGATTTCACAGTGCACTCTGTTATAAGCTATGATCAGTAGGTTACATATTTTAAATGTGTATTTGAACTACAATATTTTCAACTTACGATAGGTTCATCAGCATAGGAACAGTCTAAATCAAAGAATACTGGTCTCGCCGGGTGCTGGTGGCTCACGCCTGTAATCCTAGCTACTCAGGAGGCTGAGATCTGAGGATCGCGGTTCAAAGCCAGCCTGGGCAGGAGAGACTGTGAGACTCCTATCTCCAAAAAACCACCAGAAAACCGGAAGTGGCGCTGTAGCTCAAGTGGTAGAGTGCTCGCCTTGAGCTGAAGAGCTGAGGGACAGCGCCCAGGCCCAGAGTTCAAGCCCCACGACCGACCAAAAAAAAAAAAAAAAAAAGAATACTGGTCTTAAGTAGGTATACTACTAAATATTTTCTATGTATGATGTATCTATACAGTGTTTTATGTTTTGTCAATGGGATGTAAAAATTACTTTATTCATTTCATTACCTGTATTTCAGTACATATAGAATCATTCAATAAAAATTATGATCTGATATTGCCTAGAGTTGAGGAACACCACAATTTAACCAATTTCTAATTATGGGTAATTAAACATGACTCCATTGCCAAGAAGGGAGGACTGAGTTTGAAGTACAACAGTACCTCAATTCACCTTTCCCGGAGTTCCTGCTCCATATAGTTCCAAGAGGAGGATGAGAACAATTGCTATAAAACATTAGCAATGGGCTGGGAAGGTGGCTCAGTGGTAGAGTGCTTGCCTTGCATGCCTGAGGCCCTGGGTTCGATTCCTCAGCACCACATAAGCAGAAAAAAAAAAAAGCCGGAAGTGGCACTGTGGCTCAAGTGGTAGAGTGCTAGCCTTGAGCTGAAGAGCTGAGGGATACCACATAAGCAGAAAAAAAAGCCGGAAGTGGCACTGTGGCTCAAGTGGTAGAGTGCTAGCCTTGAGCTGAAGAGCTGAGGGACAGCGCCCAGGCCCAGAGTTCAAGCCCCATAACCAAAAAAAAAAAAAAAATTCTGACACAGTCAAAATGTTTTAACAGGGGCTGGGAAGGTGGCTCAGTGGTAGAGCACTTGCCTTGCATGCATGAGGCCCTGGGTTCAATTCCTCAGCACCACATAAGCAGAAAAAAAAGCCGGAAGTGGCACTGTGGCTCAAGTGGTAGAGTGCTAGCCTTGAGCTGAAGAGCTGAGGGACAGCGCCCAGGCCTAGAGTTCAGGCACACGACAGAACCTCCCCTCCCCCCTCTCGCCCCATGTTTTAACAGCTATGTCACAAAGAAAGACACAAATTGTCAGTAAGCATATGAAAGTGTTCAATAGCAGTCATCAGGAAGATGCAAATCAAAATAAATATATAAAAGAATGTATAAAATGAAAAGGAGCTAGGTGTCTGAAATCCTAGCTACTCAGGAGTCTGAGATCAGTGTATCTGCTAGAAACCAGCCTAGGCAGACAAATCAAATCTATGAGACTCTTATCTTTTATTAACTAGCAAAAAGCTGGAAGTGGAGATTTGATTCAAGGGAGTACAGTGCCTACAGAAAAAAGCTAAGCAAGAATGGGAAGCTGAGAACAAGCCCCAGTATGTGTATGTGCACACACGCACACACACATGCACACACATGTACACACACACACACACACACACACACACGGGATGGCAATACTAAATACCAAGGAGACCATGTGGTGCAACTGCACTCTGCTGATGGAATATTTAAAATGGTACTGTTAATTTTGCAAAATGTCTGGCAGTTTACATACCTCTACTCAACAGCATAATTTTATTTCCTACATATACAGAAGATTCACTGTATTTACTCACTTTTACTCATAAACAAATGTTACTCATAAATGTTACTCATAAATAGCTCAAATATTCATAAAAAGGATAATAGATGAACCAACTGTAGAACCAAGGGAACTTTATGGAATGATAAAAACTGTTAGGGGTATGGATTATATGAATTCACTAAATTATATATCTTAAAAACTATAGGGAAGGGATAGTAGGGGAAAAACAAAGGAGGGGTTAACAATGCTCGATAGGAAATATACTCATTACCTTACTCATGTAAATGTAACCTTTTTGTACAGTATCTTTACAATAAAAAATATATTTAAAAAACCTTCAAGCAATTAATTAACTCTAATTGTAAGGGTTATCTTTCATAAAATCAAGCCAATGAATTCTAAAACTACTTCTATATGTCTAGGTAAAAGGGACAGTCTGAATACAGACTCTGTATAAGCTAATAGTAGTATTATGTCAATATTCCTAATTGTCCTTGCTCTAGGTAAATATGCATGTAGATATTCTGTGGTAACAGAGCACAATGTCACCAATTTATTCTTAAGTTATTCAGAAAAGAACAAGAATATATAGAGGGCTGGGAAGGCGGCTCAGTGGTAGAGTGCTTGCCTTGCAAGCCAGAGGCCCTGGGTTTTATTCCTCAGCACCACATAAGCAAAAAGCAAAAAGCCGGAAGTGGCGCTATGGCTCAAGTGGTAGAGCGCTAGCCTTGAGCTGAAGAGCTGAGGGACAACACCCAGGCCCAGAGTTCAGGCCTCATGACTGGTAAAAAAAAAAAATAATAATAAAGAATATATAGACATACAGATGAGGGAGGGGTAACAGGGACAATTTTTATTTCAATTGATGAAATTAGAAGGTATTCCTGCTTTGCAGTACTTCTGTTTGGGTCTAAAATTATAATAAATTGTAATAAAAATTATAATAAATCCCTAGGGAGGGAAAGGAGGGAAGAAAGGAAGGAGGAGAAAAACTGTTCCAGCTACATGGGAGGTTGAAATTGAACCAAGGAGTTCAAGGTTCAAGGCTAGCCTAATAAAACATTTAAGACTCAAAAAGTGAAAGATTATTTCATCTATTTAAATTTACCAACAAGGAAAAAGTGGTTGTTTTGCTTTTACCCTAACCTTAACTGTTGGCTTCCTAATTTTACAAATGAAAAATAACAAAATCCAGGAAAGCTAGACCTATAGTCAGATGACTCAGTAGTGATACAATTAGATAGGACCTTACATTCCTGATTCTCAATACTTTACAATTGTTTTTACAGTAGGTTTACTTTAATTCTTCCTAGTAAAAACTAGTCAACATTACTTACTGCTAATAGAATATTTCTGAGAAAAAAAGCAATTGCAACTATAATATTATATTACACACACATACAAACAAGATAGGGCACTCCATTGTTAATCTTGAATGTAACAAGGTAGAAGCTCCTTGGGGAAGAGTAGGGAGATCACTCCAAAAGATGAAAGCAAAGATGACATATAATTAAGTTATATCCCAAACTGACACACCAAGAAAAGAGGAAAGAGAAAGTTTAAATACATGGAAACTTCAAATAATCTAAGGATATAAGGGCTGAACTACCTTTTCTTTTGAGATTCTAGGAGGAAAACAAGGTTAATATATTACTGATGGTGGCTGGGAAGGTGGCTCAGTGGTAGAGCGCTTGCCTTGCATGCACGAGGCCCTGGGTTCAATTCCTAAGTACCACATAAGCAGAAAAAAAAAAGCCGGAAGTGGTGCTGTGGCTCAAGTGGTAGAGTGCTAGCCTTGAGCTGAAGAGCTGAGGGACAGCGCCCAGGCCCAGAGTTCAGGGCCCACGACTGGACCCAAAAAGAAAAAAAAGGCTGTAAGTAGAGCTATGGCTGAAGTGGTAGAGTTTTAACCTTGAACAAAAGAATCTCCTGGACAGTAGACAGGCCCTGAATTTAAGCCCCAGGACCAGCAAAAAAAAAAAAGGATAAAGCAGACTAGAATTATGAAAGCTGTGCTCTTTCAGCTCAGTATATTAGCTAAACCCACAAAAGATAACTGAATTATTATAGATAAAAACATTTAATTTGTATTCATTTTTAAATATCAGGGGTGGCTATACAAAGATTTTAATAATAGAGAGGAACTGTGTGCCTATGGTGGGCATGGGGGACAATGTGAACTTTCTGCTAATTTTCTGTACCACAATCATCCTACTTATTGTTCCTGTGTAGCTGGGGTGACAGTCATAAACTATCATGTTGAAATATCTTTACTTGTTGTGATGAGGTCTTGAGCACTTTTTGCCTGCACAATGCTATGGATCATCACCGCCTGAGTAGCTAGGATTACAGGTGTGAGCCACTACATGTGTCAGATTTTTTGTTGTTAAAAACCTTATCGATAGGGCTGGGAAGGTGGCTCAGTGGTAGAGTGCTTGCTTTGCATGCATGAGGCCCTGGGTTCGATTCCTCAGCACCATTTAAATAGAAAAAACTAAAAGTGGCGCCTGTGGTTCAAGTGGTAGAGCACTAGGCTTGCGCTGAAGAGCTGAGGGATAGTGCCCAGGCCCAGAGTTCAGGCCCCACGACCCACAAAAACAACAACAACAAAAAAAACCTTATCAATAAATTTCTTACCAGGTCTAATGAAGACATTTTCCACAGACAACATTGCTGCTATTGGAAGTAGTAAATCTTCACAATCAAGAGAAGCAGCCTTGATTACTGCACATGTCAGATGTGGAGGGAGAGGAAATTCCACCATAGATAAACCCAATCTTGTCACATGGCCACTCCTTAATACAAAGAAAAAGTTCTTACATACAAATGTAATACTGATGAGAATAAATCAGATATAATTTAAATTTCCTGAATTGAACTCTAGATATTCAATCCCAGGAAACTGTGATTATTGACAAGATGAATATAAGGATATAAACTGTCTATTATAAAACCATGATACAGCCAAAAATTAAACAACTGAGTTAGGAGACAGTAGTATAATAGACATTAACATATAAAAGCACAAAAGATGCCTTTGAAGAAATAAAAGAGTAATAAAGGATCTCCCCCCATGACACAATCATGAAAACCATAATTCTGGCTCCCTTTTCATTTTTATATGCCCAGCATAATGTGTAACACTAAAATGGCAGATAGAAAATGCTTGTTTAATAAAATTAGTATTACACAAAAATGGCTTGGGTTTGGAGAATATTTCTGCTTTTGCTTTTAGTTTAGGTTTTTATTTGTTTGAGACAAGATCTCACTAAACAGCCCAGGCTTGTCTTAAAATCAAGATATACTCCTGCCTCAGCCATGTGCTTGTATGAGAAGCATATACTACCAAGATCAGCTAAAAAACTGGTTTTACAAGACAGGGTTTAAATCAGAACTATGGTGAAGACAAACTAAGGACAATTAGAATTTCCAATAAAACAATCCATTCAAATTGAGAAAAATAATTTTCTATTGAAAAAGAAAGTTACTTAGAATTCTGCTTAAAAAGAGATCAACAGCAGGCGCTGGTGGCTCACATCTGTAATCCTAGCTACTCAGGAAGCTGAGATCTGAGGATCGCAGTTCAAAGCCAGCCTGGGCAGGAAAGTCTCTGAGACTCTTATCTCCAATATACCACTAGAAAACCGGAAATGTGGTGCTGTGGCTCAAGCAGTAGAGTGCTCGCCTTGAGCTGAAGAGCACAGGGACAGCACCCAAGCCAAGAGTTCAAGTCCCACAACCAAGCAAAAAAAAAAAAAAAAAAAGATCAACAATCTATTTTTTTTTTACCTGTCAATAGCATCACACTGATAAAGTTGCTTAAGAGCTTCCAAAATAAGTCTCTCATTAGGTGGATCCAAATAGGGAAACCTGTGCATTTAAATGAGATATGAAATGTATAGGTTGTTTCTTGAGCATGGTAGAATTTTTACAGATTTGAAAATTGTTTAAAAAATTTACTTCTCCAAGGGTCACTCACACCTATAATCCTACTCAGGAGGCTAAGATCTGAGTATTGCAGTTCAGAGCCAGCCCAGGGAGGAAAACCCATGAGATTCTTATCTCCAATTAACCACCAGAAAACCAGAAATGGCACTGTGGTTCAGGTGGTAGAGCGCCTTTCACGAGGTGAAGAGCTCAGGGACAGTGCCCAGGCCAAGAGTTCAAGGTCCATGACGGACAAAAAAAAAATTATTTCTCCATTTCTTAAGTCCTCTTCTAAAAAGCAAAACACTTATGATCACAATCAATTCAGCAAAAATTTTCTTTCAGTTTATTCTTTTTTTTTTTTGTTGGGGGGGGTCTCATCGTGGGGCCCGAACTCTGGGCCTGGGCACTGTCCTTCAGCTCTTCAGCTTAAGGCTAGCGCTCTACCACTTGAGCCACAGCGCCACTTCTGGCTTTTTTCTTTTTGCTTATGTGGTGCTGAGGAATCAAACCCAGGGCCTCAGGCATGCAAGGCAAGCGCTCTACCACTGAGCCACCTTCCCAGCCCCTCAGTTTATTCTTTCATTCAAGATGTACTTCTTTTTATCCCCCCTCCATGTGAACTCCTTTTATTCTTGTTCTGACAAACTCTCACAACCAATATAACTACTTTCTTTAGCACAATTCTTCTTATGTTTTTGTATGTGTGTGTGCATTGGTCCTAGGACTCAAACACAAGGCCTAGCCACTGTCCTTGACCTTTTTTGCTAGATGTCTACCATTTGAACCACAGTTCCACTTCTGGTTTTCTGAAGGTTAACAGAACATAAGAGTCTCACTGATTTTCCTGCTCAGACTGGCTTCAAAACACAATCCTCAAATCTCAACCTCCCGAGTAGTTAAGAATGCAGGTGTTAGCAGCTAGCACCTGACTGCAAAAACATTTTAATTTTTTATGTTTTTGACGGTCCTAGGGCTTGAACTCTGGGCTTGGGTAATATCTCTTGAGTTTCTTTGGCTCAAGGCTAGCTCTCTACCCACGTGAGCCACAACGCCACTTCTGGCTTTTTCTGAGTAGTTTATTACAAAGAGTCATCTCATAGACTTTCCTGCCCAGGTTAGCTTGGAACCATAATCCTCAGATCTCAGCCTTCTGAGTAACTAGGATTACAGGTGTGAGGCACCAGCAGCTGAGTTTGCAAAACAATTTTGAAAAATGACCTGACTTCACTCAAACACATTTTTTTTTTCCAACTTGCCTACATACATACCTTATGACATCGTGTATGGCAAGGCACTTTAAGGTCAGAACTACAGATGTCAAACTAGTTCTCTTAATCTCAGGAATCACATGGTCAGGCATACATTGGTTCCAAAAGTCTTTACTATAAATCCGAAAACATTTTCCTGTAGCAGTCCGTCCAGCTCGGCCACTTCGCTGTAAGGCCTCACTTCTATAAAAGAAAAAAGAGCCCCCAAATTCTTTTGTGAGTTTTCTAAACAACTTTCTTCCTATCCCTAAATAAAGTAGAAATTATATATAATTAAATATCAACTGTTCTTTAAACAAAAAGGCCTGCAGGGCGCTGGTGGCTCATGCCTGTAATCCTAGCTACTCAGGAGGCTGAGATCTGAGGATCATGGTTCAAAGCCAGCCCGGGCAGGAGAGACCTTGAGACTCCTATCACCAGGAAACCGGAAGTGGCGCTGTAGCTCAAGTGGTAGAGCGCT
>NW_012267235.1:3854074-3857368 GCF_000151885.1 Dipodomys ordii
GGGCCCTGAACTCTGGGCCTGGGCACTGTCCCTCAGCTCTTCAGCTCAAGGCTAGTGCTCTACCACTTGAGCCACAGCACCACTTCTGGCTTGTTTTCTTTTTTGCTTATGTGGTGCTGAGGAATTGAACCCAGGGCCTCATGCATGCAAGGCAAACATTGAGCTACCTTCCCAGCCCCATCCATTTGACTTTTTTTTTTTTTTTTTTGGCCGGTTGTGGGCCTTGAACTCTGGGCCTGAGCACCGTCGCTCAGCTCTTCAGCTCAAGGCTAGCGCTCTAGCTTGAGCTACAGCGCCACTTCCTGTTTTTCTCACGGACTTTCCTGCCCGGGCGGGCTTTGAACCATGATCCTCAGATCTCAGCCTCCTGAGTAGCTAGGTTCACAGGTGTGAGCCACCGGCACCTGGCTCGTTTGACTCTTATCTCTAATTAACCACCAGAAAACTGGAAGTGGTGTTGTGGCTCAAGTGGTAGAGAACTAGCTTTTACCTGGGGAGTTAAGGGAACATGCCGAAGCCCAGAGTTCAAGCCTCACAACTAACAAATAAATCTTAAAATGCATTTTCATTACAAAATATACACACAAAAAGAACTGAAACAAGTACACAAATATTTGTAGATAAATATTCATAGCCCCAACATAAAGAAAAATCTATCTGAATGTTCACTAAAGACAAGGGGTAGATATACAATGAAATACTGTTTGATACATGCTACTTTATGATGAACCTTTAAAACATGCTAAGTAAAAAAATGAGACATAAAAAGTCATATATTGTATAATTCCATTTATATGATATATCCAGAATAGAAATGAAAACTACACTAGTGGTTGCTAGGGGCAAAAGTGAAGAAGCCAAATGTGGGGAATGGACAAGGTGGTTAAATGTTCTAAAATAGAGATACATACTGCAAATGTACTAAATATCACTTGTTTATATCCCAATAAAAGAAATTAAATAAACTTCAAAGTCAGATCTAGACCATTCTAATAGATTCAAAATCAACCCTTAATAGCCTTTAAACACAACTTTAAGTCAAATAAATAGAAAACAAGTCAGGTATAGAATTAAGTTAGGACCAACAGTAAGTCTCTAATTCACTAAAGCAACATTTTAAAGCAAATTACTTAATAGTATTTGACTGTACTGGAAAAAGAAAACTACAGAGGTTTCTTTGAATTAGGAGAATTTTCAAAAGTTGTACCTGATCCCATCTATCGTCAAAGATGTTGCAGAAATATTGGTGGATATGACACATTTTCTAATTCCAGGTGGAGGTGGTAAAAATATTCTCCTTTGTTGATCTAAAATACATGTAACAAACAAAAATACTGGTTTATAACATGTCCTTGTCACCCTCATACCTTGAAGAGGTCATTTTTTTAACTGAAAGTTATGTTTTCTTCACCTCTTTAATAATCTTTTTTTTTTGGGTCCAGTGGTGGGGCCTGAATTCTGGGCCTGGGCGCTGTCCCTCAGCTCTTCAGCTCAAGACTAGCGCTCTACCACTTGAGCCACAGCGCCACTTCCGGCTTTTCTTTTTGTTTATGTGGTGCTGAGGAATCGAACCCAGGGCCTCGAGCATGCAAGGCAAGCGCTCTACCACTGAGCCATCTTCCCAGCCCCTCTTTAATAATCTTAAATATAGTCGGGCACTGGTGGCTCACGCCTGTAATCCTAGCTACTCAGGAGGCTGAGATCTGAGGATCACGGTTCAAAGCCAGCCCGGGCAGGAGAGACTGTGAGACTCTATCTCCAATAAACCACCATAAAACCGGAAGTGGCGCTGTAGCTCAAGTGGTAGAGCGCTCGCCTTGAGCTGAAGAGCTGAGGGACAGCGCCCAGGCCCAGAGTTCAAGCCCCACGACCGACAAAAAAAAAAAATAATAATCTTAAATATAAAATACAATCTTTCACTGTTAATATTTTTAAGTGGAATCATAGATGACTATAGTAAAACCACCTCTAGAGTAAACTCCTTTACCTAAGTCATGGTTCTATTTAAGAATATGTATAAAACTGTGGATTTCACATATGTACACACACACACACACACACACGCACGCACGCACGCACGCGCAATAATGTTAATGAATTCAGACTCCCTAAAGCCAATTCATGAACAAACTGAAGACCTTAAAGGCTGATGAGCTAGCCGGGCGCTGGTGGCTTATGCCTGTAATCTTGGCTACTCAGGAGGCTGAGATCTGAGAATCTCGGTTCAAAGCCAGCCCAGGCAGGAAAGTCTGTGAGACCTCTTATCTCCAATAAAGCGCTAGAAAACAGAAAGTGGTGCTGTGGCTCAAGCAGTAGAGCACTCGCCTTGAGCTGAAGAGTGCAGGGACAACACCCAAGCCCAGAGTTCAAGCCCCATGACCAACCAAAAAAACAGAAAAAAGACTGATGAGCTAACACCAAAAGAAGTAACACCACACTCATTTCCACTAGTGAAGGGTAAGCTCCAGCACCAATGTCTATAATATGGTCTCTTGCACTTCAGGAATAAATTAATTCCCCTAAGTAGGGGAGTCTGATTCTCTGGTGAACCTGGAGTAAGGTCCAAGAAGATTTTAAATTTGAAAGCTAGTATGCAGGAATAAAGAAGAGTAAATTTGTAAACCACAGAGAAGTAACTAAAGTACCCTGAGAGATATTAGCCTAAAAAGAGAACAGAACAAACTATTGAGATGTTGAGTGTGTGTCTACATTCTAGGTACTTCTCAGGCCTTAAGAGACATGACTGAAATAAGAAATGTGTTGTCCAAACTCCACTCACCCACCCTCCCCTACCAGATTAAGCAGAAAATATAACAGCAGAGTTGGAAGTGTTGGCAAGGAACAAGAGCTAAGTGAAAGTTGGAGAAGGATGAGTATGAATGTGTTCTGCAAAGTGTTAGATTGGTAACAGTAGAGTTGGAAGGAATAGAAAGCATCATAGCATTTTCAAAATGGTAGGACTCAGAAATTATGCCTGTGACAAATTCTAGGATGTTAAGTATTTGAAAGGATAGCTGACTTGGGAGTGAGATAAAAGGAAGGATCACAAAACTTCAAAGCAAGGGAGTTAGTTAATCCTCTATTTCAGTGATATCCAAAGATTAGAAATATTCCAAGGAGCTGGGTGCTGGTGGCTCACACTTGTAATCCTAGCTACTCAGGAGGCTGAGATCTGAGGATCGCAGTTCAAAGCCAGCCCAGGCAGGAGAGACTGTGAGACTCCTATCTCCAATAAACCACCAGAAAACCGGAAGTGGCGCTGTAGCTCAAGTGGTAGAGCGCTCACCTTGAGCT
>NW_012267235.1:3857418-3881445 GCF_000151885.1 Dipodomys ordii
CCTATCTCCAATAAACCACCAGAAAACCGGAAGTGGCGCTGTAGCTCAAGTGGTAGAGCGCTCACCTTGAGCTGAAGAGCTGAGGGACAGTGCCCAGGCCGAGTTCAAGCCCCACGACTGACAAAAAAAAGAAATATTCCAAGGAGAATACAGGCAAAAGTACTGCAACATAGAAAGAAATTCTTAGTATTTGTGTTTATATTTTTCACAGCATCCTTTTCTTTCTCTCTCTCTCTCTCTCTTTTTTTTTTGCCAGTCCTGGGGCTTGAACTCAGGGCCTAGGCTCTAACCCTGAGCTTCTTTTGCTCAAGGCTAGCACTCTACCACTTGAGTCACAGCACCACTTCTGGCTTTTTCTGTATATGTGGTACTAAGGAATTGAACCTAGGACTTCATGCTTGCTAGGCAAGCACTCTACCACTAAGCCACATTCCCAGCCCAAACTTTTTATTTTTGTCAGTCATGGGGCTTAAATTCTGGGTCTGGGCGCTGTCCTACAGCTCTTTAGCTCAAGGCAAGCACTCTATCACTAGAGCCACATCACCACTTCAGGTTTTCTGGTGCTTAACTAGAGATAAGAATCTCATTGACTTTCCAGCCTGGGCTGGCTTTGAATCACAATCCTCAGATCTCAGCCTTCTGAGTAGCTAGGATTACAGGCACGAGCCACCCGTGCCCAGCAATCAAAACATTTTGTTTTTTATTATACATTATATATTAGTATAGTAGTATATACATTACTTGGTAAACAAAACTTTTAAAAATGCCTTCCATGTGATTTCCAGAAAATCAGCAGCCAAGAAAATCTTAAAATGGGGTTAGGGCTATTGCTCAAGTAGTACACTGCTTGCTTAGCATGTGCAAGACCTTAAGTACAATCTCCAGCACTATGAGGGAAAAAAAAACAACTTAAGGGCTGGGAAGATGGCACAGTGGTAGAACGCTTGTCTTGCATGCATGAGGCCCTGGGTTCGATTCCTTAGCACCACATAAGCAAAAAAAAAAAAAAAAGCCGGAAGTGGCACTGTGGCTCAAGTGGTAGAGCGCTAGCCTTGAGCTGAAGAGCTGAGGGACAGCGCTCAGGCCCAGAGTTCAGGCCCCACGACCAGACCCCCAAAAAAAAAACAACTTAAAAACTTAAGTGAAAAATTATTTTCAAGTAAACTTACAAATATTCATGTGCAAAGTAATAAAACAAACCAAAGTTGAACTATTAGTAAGAAAGAAAAGAATGGCATAGATAAGCAATTTTAAACTAAGTCAACCACCTGATTTTACAGCCGACAAAACTCAAACCCAGGGAAAGGAGATGAATTGCATGGTCCAAGATTTACTTATTAACAGGCAAACAAACTTAACAGAGTTACATGATACTTCTTTACATCATTCTAAAATTAATTTGTCAAATAAAAAAGTGCTAGAAAGGTGACTTGGAAAATTGGTATTGTATCCAGCTACTTGGGAAGTTAAAGCAAGATGATTTCTTGAGCCCAAGTGTCTGGACAACATTAAAAAATAAACCGCAATAAAAAAGATAGGAAAAAACGTATTATTCAGGCTTTGGAGAATATGATGAAAAGTTTAAGCGTGAATATTTAGGCATTTCTATACATAGATAGTAGCCTACTTCTTCTAGATAGTTCAGATGACTAATATATTACTGTATAGTTTATGTTTATGAATTTATTATCTATTTATTCACTACATGTAACTTCATGAGGACAAAAGCTGTCTTTTAAGGCATATCCTAAGTACCTAGATAAATGTCTGCCTCATTTTAAGTTCTCAATAAATGGTTATTGAATAATTGATTAAAATTTTAGTAGATAAATAAACATTAAGATTCTACCTTTAAAACTCTACCATAACATTTTGCAAAGTTCGGAATGTCTTTCTTTTTTTTGCTGGTAGTGGGGCCTGAACTTGGGGCCTGGATGCTGTCCCTCAGCTCTTCAGCTCAAGACTAGCACTCTACCACTTGAGCCACAGTGCCGCTTTCGGCTTTTTCTGCTTACGTGGTGCTAAGGAATCGAACGAACCTAGGGCCTCATGCATGCAAGGCAAGCATTCTACCACTGAGTCATGATGATACATAACTGAGGAGGTAGAGGCACACAACCATCACAAGTTCAATGCCAGCCTATGCTACATAATTCCAAACCAGCCTGGGACATACAGTGACAATATTATCTCAAGCTACATCTCCACAAAAAAAAAAAAGCAATGTCCTTTCTGAACATATTTACACATAATCAATCTGTTTTTTAATCAATCCATTGCTAAAAGATTTGTTTTATATAGCCTTCAGTTTAAGCAAAATTCATGACATCATTTTATTCAACACAAAATTAAGTCTTGAAACTGTTTAAAAAAGACAACTGTTTCACATTTTAAATTTCTCCCACATACTTTACACCATATTTCAGTTACAAACACAAGCCAATTTTGTTTTTAAAGGAATTGAAAATGATAAATATCGATATTCTTAAAGTGAGTTTTCACTCTCCATGCAGAAGAGAGGAAAATAAACGAATGTTTTTCACTAAAAGAAAGCAATTCTCAATACTTCCTTTATGATTATTCTATCTCAGAACCTGATAAGGCATTACAATGTTATTAATAAGGAGGGTAAAAAGGTGCCATAGAGACAGAAAGACTATCAAGGAACCAAGGTATTGGGTAATGTTCCTACAGAAGATATATAAATATATATTTGGCAACTGAATCTTCTTCATAAAATATCTCATCCCAAATATTGTTTTCCCCTCACCCAAATCACAAAAGAGTGCTGATGTATATGTATATGTGAATAGGAGAAATATAACAATGCAATAAACTTCAAAATTGTCAAAGGGAAAAAAGATTTAGAAGCAAACAGGTAAAAAACACTATCTAGCTCAAACCCTGCCTTGACATGTAGAAGTCATATTAGGGGGAGTAAACAATGACATAAGGCTGGACACTGGGGGCTCATATTCCCCTGGAGGATGAGATCTAAGGATCACAGTTCAAAAGACAGCCCAGTCTGGCACTGGTGGCTCACTCCTGTAATCCTAGCTACTCAGAAGGCTGAAATCTGAGGATCACAGTTCAAAACCAGCCCAGGCAGGAAAGTCCGTGAGACTCTTATCTCCAATTAACCACCAGAAAACCAGAACTGGAGCTGTGGCTCAAGTGGTAGAGCGCTACCTTGAGCTGAAGAGCCAAGGGACAGCGCCCAGGCCCAGAGTTCAAGCCCTACAACCGACCAAAAAAAAAAAAAAAGAAAAGAAACTAAAAATATGGGGAACAGAAACAATCTAACAGCAGAATAACTGGTACCCTGAAACAGAAAAACAACAAACTATATTCAAAGACTCTACATAAGAATGTCCTTGACCCAGAGTTCAAGCCCCACTACTGGGGAAAAAAAAAAAAAAAGAATGTCCTTGAGATGAATTGGAGGCTGCAGATCAAAAAGACCACAGTAGAAATTTTCTTCATGTTTGTGATGGTGACTGTTCAATAGGAATATACATGGTTAAAATTCAATATGTTGTGCACTTAAAACAATAATTTTGTATGTATATTATTATTGTATGTAAATTATATCTCAATAACTTGATTTCAAAAATAAGTACATCAAATTTCAAGAGATTTTAATACCAAAAATACCTAACTGAAACTTCTGAAGTCGTGGATAAAAACAGAAAATTTCAGGCAATCAGACAGAAAAAAACAAATCACTTACAAGGAAGAGAAAAAAAATCAGGCTGGCCTCAGACTTCTCTGCAGCAACATTCAATGCCAGAAGACAACTGGATAACGTCTACCAAGTTCTAAGGAAAAGAAAGTGTGACCCAAGAACATAAAAGCCCAGCCAAGAAGTAGTTTAAATATAAAGGCAAAAGCCACACATTCTCAAACATAAAAAGAGTACAGAACTCATATTTTGAAAAAAAAGAAGGATTAAAATACAGCTAACCTAAATGACTGAAGAATTAATGGGAAAACATATTAAAAGGATTGTGAGTACTGAAGATATCTGAACAATAACCTGAACTAACAAAAATCAGTCAGAGAAGATACAGAGGATGAAAAGTGATTTTTGTCCTCATCTTTTACATTAGGGAATTGACAGTATAAGATCCCCAATCAAATATATCTTTAAAGACAGAAACAAGACATCTTAACATTTTTCATGTTTTTAATCTTTAATAAAAAGATTATTTTACGCTGGGAAGGTGGCTCAGTGGTAGAGTGCATGCCTTGCATGCCAGAGGCCCTGGGTTCGATTCCTCAGCACCACATAAGCAAAAAGCCGGAAGTGGCGCTGTGGCTCAAGTGGTAGAGCACTAGCCTTGAGCTGAAGAGCTGAGGAACAGTGCCTAGGCCCAAAGTTCAGCCCTCACGACCGACAAAAAAACAAACAAAAAAAAACTTGCCTTTCTCCTGCCTCTGCTTTCCAAGTGTTGATATTACAGGCATTGCCACTATGCCTACCTTTGACAAAGTATTTCAATCAAGGTTTGTATCTACTTATGCTTCTATAGATGTACACATACACACATAGAGATGTATGAATAATGTTTTTCCTGTTACACATATAGCTATTCCTAGTAGAATAATTTGAGGTATTATCTTTACTTTTTATCTATGAAATTAAATGTGCATGTTGAATTGTCTTTAATAAAAACAGTATATTTATTTCTCTCAACCAAGCAATTTTTCTTAAAGAAAACTAGAGGAAATACACTAAGACATTGTTAATTTTGTACAGTGCAAGTAAGTCTTTGGTCTTTTTTTACGCTTTAAAATTTTTTGCCAAGATAAAAAAGAAACACAAAATAGCATAAATATATAATCCCATTTTGCTTAAAAAAACTAAACAATAAAAATATATTTTAATATATAAAGAAAAGGTTCAGGACAATGTCTCCAATGTATCTCAAAAGTGTTAACAGTGATTACTACTTGTAGGATCTTTGTGATTTTAAATATTTTCCTTATTTTATTTACTTGCAATATAATTCATAATTATATGTTTATTTAAGAGATTCCACAAGAGGGCTGGGAAGGTGGCTCAGTGGTAGAGCGCTTGCCTTGCATGCCTGAGGCTCTGGGTTCGATTCCTCAGCACCACATAAGAAAAAAGCCGGAAGTGGTGCTGTGGCTCAAGTGGTAGAGCGCTAGCCTTGAGCTGAAGAGCTAAGGGACAGCGCCCAGGCCCAGAGTTCAGGCCCCACAACTGGACCAAAAAAAAAAAAGAGATTCCACAAGGTAAAAATGATTCAACAGAGTAAAATTTTTTGCAGGAATATCACTAGCCTTTTTCTCTCCCATCTGGTTCCTTTTCTTTGTATATTCTAGAAATACAGATATTATTTTATCACCCTCTACTGATTAATCACTTATCAAATGCATTAATGCCATGTGCCTCTTTCTGTAAATAAGAAGCCTGATTATCTGTAAATAAGACGTCTCATTATAGAAGCATATAATGTGCCATATGTTCTTCATTTTTCTAGAGAAAAAAGAAGCCATGGTTCTTATAACCTTCCTAAAGGCACATGAACCTTCCCAACCCTCCCAAAAGGCTAAGAAGCACTAAATTTCAAATGATTACTTTCAGTGCTAAAATTCTCTAATTCCATGTAAATATTTGTACTTTATAAAAACTGTCACATTTCAGTTTATTATTTTTGAGATTTAGTTTGCCTACACCCACATTTATAAAAAAAAAACTGCATAAGCCCACAAAAACAAGCAAGTTATAAGAAGGAAAATGTATGAGAGCTATAGTGTTTAAAACATTAAAAGAATTTAGAAGAAAATAAAGTTCTGGAATTCAGTTAAATAAAGTGAGTATGATTCAACATACAGTACAGAATACTTGCCCTCAAGAAGTTTACAATTTCATAGAGGACATAAGACAATTATAACACAGGGTAGAATGTGTTAAGTGTAACAGAGATACAAAAAAGCAAGAGAAGTTCAAATAAGGAAAAGAGCAAAGTATTGTGTGAGGAAGAAAAACAGGAAAGGCTTTGATGGAGTTGACTACACTAGTGAAGTGAAACAGCAGGATTTCAGCCAGTGAGAAGGAAGGAGGAAAAATGGATGGCAGTTCAAGATAAGGAAACTGCAAAAGCAGAATCACAAAAAGGATGAGGGAAGAAAAACAAAAACAATTCCTACCCTGATAGAACATTAGTGATAGCTATGTGTAGTCCAATATAATCTAATATAATCTCCATATTTGACAGATGAAAATTTTGGTTGTCAATTTGGAAAACATTTAAAATTTGTCTTTAAAACAGCTAGGAAGGTGGCTCAGCGGTAGGGTGCTTCCCTCACATGCATGAGGCCCTGCATTCGATCCCTCAGCAACACCTAAACAGAAAAGGCCAGAAGTGGTGCTGTGGCTCAAGTGGTAGAGCGCTAGCCTTGAGCTGAAGAGCTGAGGGACAGTGCTCAGGCCTAGAGTTCAAGCCCCACGACTGACAATAAATAAATAAATAAAAGCCACTCTCCTAGCTAGCCTAGAAGAAAAAAAAAATATATATATATATATATTATGTATATACATATGTATATATACATATAATATCTACTTCAGCCAGGCACCAATGGCTTAAAACTATAACCCTAGAAATTTAGGAGGCTGAGATCTGAGGACCTCTGTTCAAAGCCAGCCAGAAGCAGACAAATCTGTAAGACTCTTATCTTCAATTAACCAGGAAAGCAGGAAGTAGAGGCATGGCTCAAGTAATGTGCCAGCAAGCAGTGGAAAAAGCCAAGCAGGAGGTCCTAATTTCAAGCCCCAGTTGGCACAAAAAAATTAAATAAAAATAGTTAATAAATAGTTAATGGCCAGGTGCTGTGCCTCATGCCTGAGATCCTTAGTTACTCAGGAAGATGAAATATGATTATTCAAGTTTGAGGCCAGCCAGGGAAGTAAAGTCTGTAAGACTCTTATCTCCAATAAATTAGCAAATGCTGGAAGTAGAGCTGTGGCTCAAGTTGGGAGTGTTAGTGTTAAGCAAAAATAAAAAGCTCAGGGACAGCACTAAGGCCTTGAATTCAAGCCCCAGGACCAGCACAAAAATAATAAAATGTTGAACACTGTTTAACCCTTTTTTTTTTTTTTTTACAGGAAACAGGCAAGAAACCACTGTTCTTCTCCTCCCTCTCAAGTAAACTTTAATGTCGCAAAAGCATAGGAAATCAGTTTACCTTTGATAGTGCTCTTGGAAATCAAAAGGGAAACTAAAATAAACAACTATTCAGCAATAGCTCTGTTCACACCCAATCACACAGCTTTACCATTCATAACATAAGAAATTACATATACTGGGAAATAAGGCTAAAAGCCAGTTATAGTCATGCTGGAAGGATAATGAAAGAGAATATTAAGTTGGCATTTTAATTCCATTGGAAGTAGGGAACAGCTGTCAGTACTAGAAGACTAACAAAACCAGAATTACATTCTTGGAAAATTATGCTTACCATTTCAGGGAAGACAGTAAATTAAATCAGGAAAAATAAGTCAGCAGAATATAGAAACAACTCAGGAAAGCTAAATGAGGATCCCAACTCTAGCAATGCATGAATAAAGGAGGAAATGAAGTGGACAAAACAACAGTAAAAGGACATCTATCTGTATAACTTGCCACTTGCATAGATTCAATGATCTGGGGTGATATGATACACAGACCAAAAAGCCCATTTAGGAGACACAGGAGGTTCAAGGTAGGGGAGTGAGACTGAAGAGGCAGTGCTCATGAATCATCCATCGAAGTGAAAGATGAATCCTTGAAGACAACCACTCAAAAGCAGAAACTAAGAAAACAAGAAGATAAAGATATCTTAAAGTTATGTTTTGGGGAGGACAACTTTGCCAAAGAGGAACTGCTGGCAACAGCCTCAGGGAAGGAGTAGTCCAAAGAACCAGATAATTAAATATTATCCCAGAGGAAAGAACTTCAAGCCATTACCACTGTATTACAAAGTGAAAATACAAACGTACAGAGGGGTGAGATTTGAGAAACAAGCTGTCACTAGAGCCTTTAATAATATAAAATTCTTATTTGTGGGGGTGAGGGGAGAGGCTGGGAAGGGATGTGAAGGGTAAACAAAGGAGGAGGCTGCAATGCTTGGTAAGAAATGTACACATTATCCTGCCCATGTAATTGTAACCCCTCTGTACAGTATGTTCACAAATAAAATAAAGTAAAATTAAAAAAAATTCTTATTTGTGAAAGTTAGTACAGAGACAATAGCAGATACCAATTTACTTTCAGTGTGGCAATAAGATGAAAAAACATTTATTTTATATAGAAAAATATATTTAATAACAAAGCAACCATCGTTTTTTGTTGGTTTTTTTTTTTGGTTGTGGGGCTTGAACTCTGGGCCTGGGTGCTGTCCCTCAGCTCTTCAGCTCAAGGCAAGCACTCTACCTCTTGAGCTACAGCACACTTCCAGTTTTCTTCTACCTGGGCTGGCTTTGAACTTCGATCTTCAGATCTCAGCCTCCTGAGTAGCTAGGATTATAGGTGTGAGTGACCCACCAGCGCCCAGCCATCAGGAGTTTTGAACTTAGTTACAAAGTTACTCAGGAAAGAGCCAGCAGATCAAATTCCAGACAACAATGAGAACATTAAATATCTAATAATGATTTAAAATTCCCTTTTATATGCAGAAAATTGAGAGCAAAAGCCTAATATCACATAAGAGACTTCCAAACTAGCAGAGGGGATAAGGTTCTAAACTAACACATATCTTCCTAAACTTTAAAATATAAGAACTAAAAACTGCCTAACTCAACAAAAATAAAAGTCATAAAAATCATAAAAGATAAAAAAAAAAACATTTAAATGTTAACCTGAGTCAAAATCCAATAGGCTAATTTCTCTCTCTTTTTTTTTTTTTTTTGGGTCCAGTCCTGGGGCCTGAACTCTGGGCCTGGGCGCTGTCCCTCAGCTCTTCAGCTCAAGGCTAGCACTCTACCACCTGAGCCACAGCACCACTTCCAGCTTTTTTCTTTTTGCTTATGTGATGCTGAGGAATTGAACCCAGGGCCTCATGCATGCAAGGCAAGTGCTCTACCACTGAGCCACATTCCCAGCCTCTAGTTTTACACATCAAATTCCATTAATTAAAAAAAAGAACTTACAAATTCTAACTTCAATGAGCACCAGTGGCTTATACCTGTAAACCCAGCTATTCAGAAGGAATGCAGTTTGAAGCCAGCCAACTCTTATTTCCAACTAATCACAGAAAAAAAGGGAAGTGGTGCTGTGGCTCAAGTGGTAGAGTGCTGGCCTGGAGCAAAAGGCGCTTAGGGACTGTGCCCAGGCCCACAGTTCAAGCCCCAGGAGTGGCAAAAAAAAAAACAAAAAAAAACCAAAAACGAAAAACCTAACCTCAACAATACTAGGAGCAAATATGAAAATAAGAGTTAACATAGATTCCTTTTTTTTTCTCTTTAGAATAAAGTTGATTTGAAAGTGAATGAGCCAGGTAATTGTGGCTCATGCATATAATCTTTTTTTTTTTTTTTTGGTCAGTCATGGACCTGAACTCTAGGCCTAGGTGCTGTTCCTCGGCTCTTCAGCTCAAGGCTAGCGCTCTACCATTTGAGCCATAGCGCCACTTCTGGCTTTTTCTGCTTATGTAGTACCAAGTAATCAAACCCAGGGCCTCATGCATGCAAGGCAAGCATTCTACCACTGAGCCACCTTCTCAGCGCCGTAATCCTATCTACTCAGGAGGCTGAGATCTGAGGATTGCAATTCAAAGCCAACCTGAACAGGAAAGTCCATAAGCCTTTCATCTCCAATTAACCAACAGAAAACTAGAAGTGGCATTATGACTCAAAATGGTAAAGAGCTAGTCTTGAGCAAAAGAGTTCAGGGACAGTGCTCCAGGCCCTGCCCTACAACTGACCAAAAAAAAAAAAAAAGTGAATGAATAACCATGAAAGTAGCAAAAGCTCTCCATCAGAAGTGTCTGAAAAGGGGGCTGGAAAGGTGGCTCAGTGGTAGAGCGCTTGCCTTGCGTGCATGAGGTCCTGGGTTCAATTCCTCAGCACCACATAAGCAGAAAATAAAAAGCCGGAAGTGGCGCTGTGGCTCAAGTGGTAGAGTGCTAGCCTTGAGGTCAAGAGCTCAGGGACAGCGCCCAGGCCCTGAGTTCAGGCCCCACAACCGGACCCCTCCCAAAAAAAAGATCATTCTTGAAGTACAGACTAATTGATGGCTAACTAAAACAGGGGAAAAAATCCACTATGTTTAGTCCTAGATATATTTGGATATATATGTGTAAAAATTCTGAAACAAGGGCAAATTATGTTTGATTTGCGCTACTACTGAGAAATTATCATCCTTAAAGAATCACCACCACCATTTCTGTTCTGCTAAAACATGACATAGTCTAACTTAATAAATTTAATAACATAAAAGGGTTATCTAAGGTTCTTCTCTTGAGGAATGATACCTCTCTTAATGTCTTATTTCATGATCTTGGTCTGTGTCTTAGTAACAAAAGCAAGGTCAGTTGTTGAAATTTGTTACCTAAACACTTAAGATCCATTAACTTTCTGTTGGGTGTACGTATGTATTTATATATTTCAATAAAGAGCTTTCAGAACCAGTCATATTTTCTATCCAAGTAAAGATTTACCTGTAGTCATAGATCCATAACACGGCAATATTAACAAGCCATCTAGAGTGGTATCTTGAACATCATAATCATAATCAACAGACTCTGCCATTTGAAAAAGTAACTCACAACTTTTTTCAATTTCAAACTGGCCTGAAATAGGAAGGAAGAATAACTTCAGCAAATGAACAGCAAAATTTATTTAAAATATTTTTGAAGTCTGCATTAAAATTAGTCTTTCCTAATAGTTTCAATTAATCAGTCATTTGATCTACAGTACATAAACACATTAGATGTATCAAACCTCATCAATAAAACTGAAAGCAGCTGGGAACCTGTGATTCACACCTAGCAACTCAGGAGGCTAAAATCTGAGGATCCTGGTTCAAGGCCACCCTAGATTTGTGAGACTCATGTCCAATTAAGCACCAAAAAAACAGAGGCAGACCTGTGGCCCAAGTAATAGTGCACTAGTTTTGAGCAAAAAGCTGATAGTGTCTAGGTCCTGAGTTCTAGCCCTAGAGCTGGCTCTCTACCTTCTCATTCTCTCTCTGTCTCTGTCTCTCTGTCTCTGTCTCTTTCTCTCTCTCTCACACACACACACAAACACAGACACACATACACACCTGAAATCAAAAATACACTAGTTTGAAGGGTAAAATTTCTAAAGAAAAAGTGTTTATCACCTTCAAGCCTTTCTCCTTGGTAAGACCAAATTGTATAGATAAGGGAAACATCCAGGAGACACTGAATTTAGGTACTTCAAGTAAGTAGTAACTTCCAAAAGGAAAACAAATTGTTATAATGTCTCACTTCTGACATTAACACAAGGCAGAATAGGAGATGAACTATAATATGACTTAAAAACAGGACTCTTTCCTACTAGTAGGACAATACTACTTAAAAAGATACACTAGTTGAGGATGTAACTGTTTTAAGAAACTCAAAAAATACGACATAAGTTTCACCATAATACATGGATTCCATACTTAATGTACTGCTATTATCTAGTATCATTCCACTACTCAAAGCAAAAAGAAACTGGTAGGATATCATTTACCAGTTAATTAGTCTTTACAAAAGTGTCCATGTAGGGCTGGGAAGGTGGCTCAGTGGTAGAGTGCTTGCCTTGCATGCATGAGGCCCTGGGTTCGATTCCTCAGCACCACATAAGCAAAAAGAAAAAAGCTGGAAGTGGTGCTGTGGCTCAAGTGGTAGAGCGCTAGCCTTGAGCTGAAGAGCTGAGGGACAGCGCCCAGACCCAGAGTTCAGGCCCCATGACCAGACCCCCCCAAAAAAAACAACCAAAAACAAAAACAAAAGTGTCTGTGTATTTCACATTTTTATTTTGTATACTATCTAATCTATCCAGATGGTAATAAACAGGGCAAAAGTCAAGAAAAAAGTACCCATGGGGCTGGGAAGGTGGCCATATAAGCACCATATAAGCAGAAAAAGCCAGAAGTGAGGCTGAGGCTCAAGTGGTAGAGTGCTAGCCTTCAGCTGAAGAGCTCAGGTACAGCACCCAGGCCCAGAGTTCAGGCCCCACAACTGACAAAAAAAAAAAGAAAAGAGTACCCATCCCCAAAAAGGTAGTACTCTACTTGGGTGTCACATCCACTATTTACAAATAGTAAATATTAGCCAGGCATAACAGTATGCACCTGCTCTACCAGCTCCTTGGAGAATGAGGCGGGACTGCTTGAGCCCAAAAGTTCAAGGTCAGTATAAACAACAGAGCAACACCAAACATAAAATATATACATACATACATACACACACACACACACACACACACACACACAAACACAACATATGACATTGTACAATCTGATATGGAAAGCTTACCTGTCAGAAACACTAAGATATCTCCAGCCATTTCATTCAAATGAATATCCATAGTCACTTTTACAATCTAAAACATTAAAAAACAGAGAACAAATGAATTACCAAACTACTCAATTAACAAAAATTACAGATTCAAATAAAAGACATAAAAAGATGTCAAGTAATACCGCTTGAATATATGCAGTATTTTCTCTGTCTCGTGGGCCAATCAAATTGCAGAATTTCTCTCTGACTGGATAAAGCCTTCCAGGTATGTCAAATATAGGACAATTTCCAAAGAACGCAGAAAGCTTGGCTAACTCCATAGTTGCAGACATTATTACCACTTTTAAATGTTCCTTCCTGTTTGGAGACTTCTCTTGAAATAGCTTCTTTAATAAACCAAATAAAATATCCTGAAAGATAAGTAAAGTCTATTAAGTCCCAAATAAACTTAACAGTCAATCTATTTTAAGTACATAGCTATCCTAAATCAAGTAATTTCTATTTCAACAGATTACAATGTAAGTAAGGGGTGCCAATTCTCTGTACAATAAAAGCTACCCAATCAAATGAAGTACTTGTTAATAAAAACAGATAAGCAAATATTAATACTCACTGTAGTTAGAGTTCTCTCATGAGCTTCATCCAAAATTATGACACTGAATTTGGTAAGATTTGGATCTCCCAGAATATGTTTCAGTAAACACCCATCTGTCATGTATTTGATTGCTGTTTCCTAATGTTAAAAAAACAGCAGAGCAAATCAATTCTCAACGTCACAAATATGTAGCACTACTTCCTCAACTAAATTCTACCCTCACATACAGACATTCAGTGATCAAATCAATATGACTGAAACAAGCTCCTAAAATAGTCTAATATTTATGGTCAATTATGAAACATGATTTATACAGCTAAGGACTAACGGCCTTAAAAACAAAAAGGAAAGCTAACTTTATTAAGTTATCATTTTTCCATTGACTTCAAAAATTGATTTGATAAAATACAATGCCTTTGCACAACTGAAGATAATTTAAAGAAAAAATAAAAACACTAATGAACTCTTGTTTTGTTTTGTTTTTTTTGGGTCCAGTCGTGGGGCCTGAACTCTGGGCCTGGGCACAGCCCCTCAGCTCTTCAGCTCAAGGCTAGCACTCTACCACTTGAGGCACAGCACCACTTTCGGCTTTTTTCTTTTTGCTTATGTGGTGCTGAGGAATCAAACCCAGGGCCTCAGGCATGCAAGGCAAGCGGTCTAACACTGAGCCACCTTCCCAGCCCGGCATGATGAAAAATTCTGAAAATACTGAACAAAATTCTGAAAATACACAACATTGAATTGTAGATGTACCTAATGCCATAGGATTATACACCAACAAATGACTGAAACAGTAAATTTTAGGTTATATACATTTAACAACATTAAAGAAAATTTTAGGTTCAAGCATAACCCACATATCAAGGGCTTTATGGCTTTAAAACAGTGAAATAAGAGAGTCCTAAGAAAAATAAACATTATTTTCACTAATGAACTGAGAGAAAAAAATGGGTTAAATATCAGATACCTCAGAGCTAAAGCATTAACAATGTTTTAATTCTAATCTAGGGCTTTGTTTCTTTAAAATAAATATGGAAAGCCATGCACTAGTAGCTCATGCCTGTAATCCTACTCAAGAGGCCAAGATCTGAGGATCACGGTTCAAAGCCAGCCTAAGCAAGAAAGTCCGTGAGACTCTTATCTCCAATTAATCACCAGAAAACCGGAAGTGGCACTGTGGCTCAAGTGGTAGAGCGCTTGCCCTGAGCCGAAGAGCTGAGGAACAGCGCCCAAGCCCAGAGTTCAAGCCTCACAACCGACAAAAATAAATAAAAAGTTTAAAAATGTAATAAAAAAATGGAATTTTGAAATTTAAAATGTTTCATAAAACATCGTGGTACATGCCTATATCCCAGCTAAGGAGGTAGAAGCAGGAGGATCAGGCCAGCCTGGACTACAAAGTGAGTTCAAAATCAGCCTGAGCTACATTGTAAAATCCTGCCTCACAAAACTAAGGGCTGGGATATAGCTCAGTGGGAGATAGCTATATATACTATATATAATGTACATTATATATTAGATAGTCTATACGATATAAAATATATATTTGGCATTTTTCATACACATTAAAAACCCCTATCATAACTTTTTCCATTTTAAGTCACTTAAATATAAACTTAAGTACTTAAATATAAACAACTTTTATACCTTAGAGCTGCAATCATCAAAACGAACTTGGTATCCTACTTTGGATCCCAAAGCACATTTCATTTCTTCAGCAACCCTCTGAGCAACTGATATGGCAGCTACTTTTCGTGGCTGAGTCACACCAATCATACCATGCTGTGAAAACCCTACCATAACCAGAAGTTTAAAAAGAAGAAAAAAAGTTAGTTAGTGATATCTTCTTCCTACTAGAACAAAATTATTTCTGATCAATCAATACAAGAGGTTTGAATCCTTGCAAAAGAAAATCCTATTGTACTACATTTGCATCACAGATATTTAAGTATTAATTAAAAACAAGAATGCATCAAGAATATATTTTTTTGAGGGTAAGAGACATAGCTCAGTGGTAGAGGTGCTTAGCAAGTACAAGGTCTATGTTCAAACCCCAGTATCCCCACACACACACACATGCACACACGTGAGTGTGCGCACGCACACATACATATACACTTCCATTCTAAAAGTATATTTATTTTTTGCCAGTCCTAGGGATTGAATTCAGGACGTGGGCACTGTCCCTGACCTTCTTCTTTTACTTAAGGCAAGCAATCTACCACTTGAGCAAGAGTGCCACTTCCAGCTTTTTGCTTATGTGGTACTGAGGAATCAAACTCAGGGCTTCATGCATACTAGGCAAGCACTCTACCACTAAGCCACATTCCAAGCCCTAAAGGTATATATTTTAATTATGTTTGAGTTTTTCTTTTTTTTTTCTTTCAACTTTCCTTATAATACTTACTTGACTTTTTTAGACAAGTTCTTACTATTTCCCCGATAGGCTTCGAGTTCCTAGACAAATCAGTTCTCCTACCTCAGTCTCTCAAGCAGCTGAAACTACAAGTGCACACTACCACAACTGGCAAAGAATTTTAAAACCTAGAAATCCATAAAATACTACACACTTCCTAAAATAAAGGAAAAATTTTGTTCCCCCCCCAAAAAATCCTGGATTTAAATATACTACTTTTTATTGATTCTTGCAGGCACATTATATTATTCATTTTCTTGCAGGCTTGTTATTACTATTCATTTTCTCTGGAAATGGAGATTCATCTTACAATTGATTATACCTTTTTTTTTTTTGGTCAGTCATGGGGCTTGAACTCTGGGCCTGGGCGCTGTCCCTCAGCTCTTCAGCTCAAGCCAAGCATTCTACCGCTTGAGCCACAGCACCACTTCTGGTTTTCTGGTGGTTAACTGGAGATAAGAATCTCACAGACTTTCTAACCCTTTTTTAAAAATAGGGGGTAGAACTCAGGGCCTAGCACTTGATAACCAACTGAGCCACATCTTAGTTATTTTTTTCTTTCTTTTTTCTGGTCCTGGGGCTTGACCTTGGCCTGGGCACCATCCCTGAACTTCATTGTGCTCAAGGCTAGCACTCTACCACTTGAGCCACAGTGTACTTCTGGCTGTTTTCTGAGTAGTTTATTAGAGATAAAGAGTCTCATGGATTTTCCTACCCAGGCTTCAAATTATGATCCTCAGATCTCAGCCTTCTGAGTAGCTAGGATTACAGGCATGAGCCACCTGTGCCTGGCTTATACATCCTAGTTCTTGATGCTATTTTTTCTTCCTACTAGTATGCAAGTTAGTGGTATGATTTAATGGCTGGCAACTTGAGTTTGATACATCACACTAAGTAAGAAATATTAGTGAACTATATCCTACATAATAAAGTTCTTTACCAATCTTACAGTAGAAACTTTTCTCATACTGAACAGAAAGACTAGGATTTTTTGTTTTGTTTTGTTTCTGTCAATCATGGGGTTTGAACTCAGGGGCTGGACACTGTACTTGAGCTTTCACTCAAGGCTAGCAGTCTACCACTTTTAGCTCAGCGCCACTTCTGTTTTCTGTGTGGTTAATTGGAGATAAGAGTCTTACAGGGATTTTTTTTTCATGGGCTGGCTTTGAACTGAGATCCTTACATCTCAGCCTGAGTATAGCTGGGATTACAGTCATGAACCACCAGTGCCAGGCTCATTTTGTTTTGTTTTAGGGGCAAATTCTTACTATGTATTCCAGACTGCCCTAGAATTTTCAATCATTCTACCCCAGCTCCTGAGTTCCAGGATTATACAAGTTTGCAATACTGTGCCAAGCTCCCTTATGGGTTTTATATGTTAGCTAGCCTAGTCCTGGCAGAATCAAGAAATAAACAGTTATCTGATAATGCTCTAGAGAAAGAACCAATAAAAACTAATGTCAGCAACAGATATCAATACATTCCTTCCTCCTCAATATTACTTCAATACCAAATAGCTAATACCTTAATGCAAGAGAGCCACAGTCTATAGAAGAAAATTAACACATTCCTTTCATTCTCCTATTATTACTGTAATTAAAGCAGAAATATCTGTCATCCCAACTAATTCCTGAATTTGAAATAAGGCCACAAAGAAGCAAAGGATTGGGGCTGGGAAGGTGGCTCACGTGCCTGCATGCATGAGGCCCTGGGTTTGACTCCTCAGTACCACATAAGCAGAAAAAGCCAGAAGTGGTGCTGTGGCTCAAATGGTAGAACACTAGCCTTGAGCTGAAGAGCTGAGGGACAGCAAGCTCCCAGGCCCAGAGTTCAGGCCCCACGACTGACACAAAATTAAAAAAAGAAGAGGCAAAGGATTGTAATATCAGCTACTCATTAGGTAGAAATTGAATAGATTATGGTTCAGGGCTAGTCTGGGAGGGGAGGAAGGAACTAGTAAAACCCTATCTCAACAAATAAGCTAAGCATAAGTAGTGTGCACCTTTAATTCCAGCTAGGCAGCAGAATGTGAATATATGGATCAAAGTATGAGACTAGACTAGGCAAAAAAGGATGAGATCCTACCTGAAAAATAACCTAAAGGAAAAAAGTCAGCAACCATAAAGTCCTAAATACAAACCCAAGTACTACTCTAAAAAAAGAGCTGTAAAGGAGATAATATGAGAGTTAGAATTATAAAACAACAATGGGCATTTGCACAGTACAGAAGTCCTATTAACCGTAAAATGGGTATTTTTTAAATACTTCCAAAGTCACCCAGAATAAAATTTTACCTGCTTCATATAGATACTTTGGGAGCTGAGTTGTTTTACCACTTCCAGTATTTCCAGTAACAATAAGGAATGAATTGTCCCTTACAGCTTGAATAAGCTTTTTTCTTTGTTTCTGAATAGGAAAAGTTGGAGTAGTTCCTCCCTCTTGTGATGTGCATCCTTTCTCCTCTGTTATAACAGAAAAAAAATAATTGCACAATTAAAAGACCTATGAAGATATCTGATAATTTCTCAGAACTGCAAAGGCATCGAATTCTAGGGTTGGAAGGGATCAATCCATGACTTTCCAGTTACATCATCTATGAACAATTCACTGGAGGAGGTCTATAAGCTTGCAATAACTTTTTGGTGAAATCAAACTTCAGGCTTTGTTAATACCTAACTCAAAAGTACTTGACAAAGTGGGTTTGGCACAAGGCAATGCATGTGCAAGCATTACCTACACAGATGCACAAAACCCCAATTTTCTTAAACAATAGACCAAGAGCTAGAACACCGCAGAAAACTCTCAGCTGAATTGGAAGGCACCTGTGTTTGCTTCTGATTCATGGTTCAAGTTAGGTCCCTGTTCAGAGTGACTGATATCCCAGAAGGCCAAGTGGTGGGTAACCATGGAAACTGGCTCCTGGAAACTGGCTCCCTTCATACCGTACCCAAAGGCAGGCTGGCGGCCCGAGGAGGGGGGCGGGGGGGGATATGAACGGGTAGAGAACAAAGGCTTTAGGAGTCTGTTTAACAGCAGAACGCATATCGGCGTTTGGGGTTCACTTTTTGGCCCCCCGATAAGGTTTTCTCCCAACTTGGGCTTGGGACCGCCCCCCTCGAAGGCAAAGTGCTCACTAGTCTCAAAGTTCGCCTCAGGCTGGGAGGAACAGGAGGACGCCACGGCTTCGCGCCCCCCCCTCCCGACATTCTTCTCAGCCTACCCCAGGGCGGACTTTCAGCCCCCCAACCCTCAGGCCGGAACAAACTCCTGCAGTCTTTCCCCAGCGTTCCCACTCCCCCCCCCACTCCCCTCCCCGCCCACGGTTCGCACCTCTATCCGCGATGGAAACCACCGACGGCCGCTCTTCCTGGAGCTCCCTCGACCGCTCACCTTCCTCCTGCCGCCTTGGCGCCCTGCCCGCGACGGCAGGAAACCGGGACATAGACCTGGCCCGGAGCGGAGGTGAGCACGTCCAGCGATGTGAGGAGATTGTGGGGGGGGTGAGGGTGAGGGGGGGGGAGTGAGCGCAGTCGCGCCCTGATGACGTCAGGCTGTTTACTTCCGCGCGTGCGACTGGAAGCGAAGGGAGGGGACGCGGCTGGAGGATGACGTGGCGCGCGGTGGCACGCCAGCTGAGGCCCCGCCCCCAGGGCTTTCCCGCCAACCGCCACGTGCCTCCTGCCTCGGGCTGCGAAGCCATACCAAGCGTTTCCCTCGTGTTCTGTGCCACGGAGTCTGGGCTTGACACGCTTGAGTCAACAGAACCCTTGGCTGGGGACCCAGTTAGAGCCATCTTACAGGGAGGCCTTTGCAATTTATGCTCCTCTTTGTCCATCTGAACTGTTCAAGACCCACAGTTACTGACTGGTCCTCCGAACTTCTACTTATGGAGGATCCAAAACTTAGGTTCCCCCGTGCTGTTCCTGCACAGAACCCTACATTCTCATTGGTTGCCAGACTTTCTCGTCCCTCTTACTAGACACTAAAGCCCCATTAGAGTCAGAAATTCAGAATACAACTTCACACCCAGCAAGCTGTCAACATTGGTTGAATTTCCTGGGCTTAGATGAATGGATGATTGATCATGGAAACTAAGCCCAATTTGAATAGATGTGCATTCCTCAGAAACCACAATAGCAGAAAAGTTCCAGAGATCTACGGCATCTGAGATGGAGTGACTTAAAGGTGCTTTGAGTTGGATGCCAAGTAGCTCATACACATAATTCAGTTACTCAGGAGGTTGAGATTTGAGGATTGTAATTTCTATCACGCCTGGGCAGGAAAGTCTATGAGACTCTTATCTCCTATTAAACACTAAAAAAAGGAGGGGGAGAATAAGAGTAGAAAAGATGAGGAGGAGCTGTGGCTCAAGTGGTAGAGCACCAGCTTCGATTTAAAAAAAAAAAGCTAGACTCTGTGTTCAAGCCTTAGTACTAGAAGAAAAAATAAAGTATTTTGAGGCCAGGTCTTCCTGTTATCGAATCGGAAAATTTGTAGAGTCAACTGTAACAAAATCAGCACAATGTGAAAAAGATTGTTTCCTGATTTGTTTTTGAGACAGTCTTATTAGTTAGCCCAGACTGACCTTAAATTTGTAATCCTCCTGTAATTCTGGGATTATGAAGTGCATCTTTTCAGCCTTTTAAATGATTTCTACCATTAGAATGAGCCAAATTTTTCTACCAAAAAAGGCAGCTCAGGGGCTGGGAAGGTGGCTCAGTGGTAGAGTGCTTGCCTTGCATGCATGAGGCCCTGGGTTCGATTCCTCAGCACCACATAAGCAAAAAGAAAAAAGCCGGAAGTGGTGCTGTGGCTCAAGTGGTAGAGCGCTAGCCTTGAGCTGAAGAGCTGAGCGACAGCGCCCAGGCCCAGAGTTAAGGCCCATGACCGGACCCCCCCCCAAAAAAAAGGCAGCTCAAAGCTGACAGTCACTTTAGCCAGAGGCCAGTGGCTTATGCCTATAATCCTAACTTCTCAGGAGGCTGAGATCTGAGGATCGCCGTTCAAAGCCAACCCGGCCAGGAAAATATGAGACTTATCTCCAATAAACCACCAGGAAACCGGAAATGGTGCTGTGCCTCAAGTGGTAGAGCGCTTGCCTTGAGCTGATGAGCTCAGTGACCGTGCCCAGGTGCAGAGTTCAAGCTCTACGACTGACAGAACAACAACTGTCACTTCACCATCAACTCAAAGTCCTTACTCTGATCAGGCATCAAAAGACATAAAGTTACTGAAATCCAAAACCTCACTGAAATTTAAAATTTACTTATACCTTTCCCTTTACAATTGAACAACTCTTGAAAGTTTGTCATAATTTGAATGATACTAACGTATAACTAATAACTGGGGCACTACACAGAGCTGGAAATAGTTATCTCTTTTGCACCAAGGCTCCTAACCTCTAAATTCTGTTAAGAATTCAAAATACTACAAGCCAGGAACACAAGCCAAAAAAAAGAGCAGAAATATGCTTATATTATAGACAAGGAAGGGATTTGTGACCTTAGCAAGTATTTTAGAAGAGACTAGCTACAGTAATCATTTGAAACCAGTGGTAGGTACCATGTAGATAATTGTTTGGTGTAAATTATCTCCTTTGTTCCCTACAAAAACTCAGAGTAATCACCTATTATTTCTATAGGTTTCAGATTTGAGAAAAAAATCCCAGAAACTTGCTCATGATGACAAAACAAAGAGCTGAAAGGAATTTAAATCACACCGATTACTACAACAAGAGAAGGTTGAATTCTGTAGCTCTTGATGATGATGATGATGATGATGATGATGATTCCAGTCCTGAGGCTTAAACTCAGGGCCTGGACACTATCCCTAAACTTTTTTTGCTCTAGGCTAGCACTCTACCACTGGAGCCACAGCACCACCTCTAGCTTATTCTATTTATGTGGCGCTGAGGAATCGAACCCAGGGCTTCATACATGCTAGGCAAGACTCTAACACTAAGCCACATTCCCATCCCTAGCTCTTGCTTTTATTTATTTATTTGCTTGTTTATGTATTCATTTTTGTCAGTTGCAGGGCTTAAACTCTGGGTCTAGGCACTGTCCCTCAGCTCTTCAGCTCCAGGTGAGCGCTCTACCACTTGAGCCACAGCACCACTTCCAGTTTTCTGGTGGTCAATTGGAGATAAGAGTTTCAGGGACATTCTTGCCTGGGCTGGCTTTGAACCATGTTCCTCAGATCTCAGCCTCCTGAGTAGCTAGGATTACAGATTTGAGCCACCAGTGCCCAATTTAGCTCTTGTTTCTCTCTCTCTCTCTCTCTCTCTCTCTCTCTCTCTCTCTCTCTCTCTGTGTGTGTGTGTGTGTGTGTGTGTGTGTGTCATGGGGCTTGAACTCAGGGCCTGGGTGCTGTCCTTCAGCTCTTCAGCTCAAAGCTAGCACTCTACCATTTGAGCCACAGTGCCACTTCTGGTTTTCTTGTGGTTTATTGGAGATAAGAGTCTCACAGAGTTTCCTGCCCAGGCTAGCTTTGAACCATGATCCTCAGCCTCCTTAGTAGCTAAGATTATAGGCATAAGCCACCCGTACTACAGGCGTGAACCACCGGTACTGAGCTAGCTCTTGATTCTTAAATGTCTTTTCTTCCAGTGTTTGCAACTCATAGAATTGACTCTATTCTTTTATGAGAATTGCTTAATGAGAGCATCCAAAACAAAAACTGCAATCTGAGAATGAAGGAAAATAAAAGTGAAAACTCAAATGATGTTTAATGTCATTCTTTTTTTTTCTTTTTCTTTTTTTTTTTACAACCAAGGACATTTAAAACATGTTACTAATAATAACCATGTGCTTCAGGCTATTCCAAATTGAAAGATTAACAATTATTTCCTGCCCAGTGACCTTATAAATTGCAGTGGCAAACCAGACACAAATACAGAGTAAAAATAGAAACTATGTGGGTGGAATCTGGGGGAAAAAAGGTCAGTGTTTTCAACAACATTGTGTTTATGTCTTATTATCATTCGAATCACACAAAAAATCTGAAAGAAGTGATATTCAACTAACCATGATAAGTATAAATTACATCTGGAGCAGACCTTCAACATGTTCTTGAATCCAAGCAACCTGTTTCAGAGAATCCAAAAGAGACAAAAAGGAGGCTCATCATTAAAGATTCATGAACATGTAATCAGCAAACAAGAAAGGAAAGTATATGACCATGGTGGATGGTTGAAACTAATATGTAGAGGCTGGGCATGGTAACTCAGGAGGCAGAGATGAGGAGTCTTGAAGTTGGCGACCAGCACAGGCAAAAAGATTATGAGTCTTCAATGTAATAAAAAGTTGGAAGGGGTGGCATACCTGTCTTCCAAGCTACATGAGAAGTATAAATAGGAAGATACTAGTCCAGGCTATCCCAGGCATAAACACAAGACTGAAAAAAAAAAATAAGTAAGGAAATGGCGCTGTAGCTCAAGTGGTAGAGCGCTCACCTTGAGGTGAAGAGCTGAGAGACAGCACTCAGGCCCAGAGTTCAAGCCCCATGACCGACAAAAAAAAAAAAAAAGGTAAAACAAAAGGGGTGGGGGTATGTGGTTCAAGTTGCAGAGTTCCTGCCTAGCTAGCAAGCACAAGGCCCAGACTTCAAACCTTCAGTACCATCTAAAAAACAAAAAAGTAACTGGGTGCCATGACTTGAGTTTGTAAACTTAGCTTCCTGGGAGAAATCATGTAACCCTAGCTACTCAGGATACTGTGATCTGAGGATCTCGCTTCAAAGCCAGCTCAGGCAGAAAAGTCCATGAGACTCTTATCTCCAATTTACCACCAGAAAATCAGACGTGGCATGGTGGCCCAAAGTGGCAGAGCACTAGCCTTGAGTGAAAAAGCTCAGGGACACTGCCTAGGTCCTGAGTTCAAACCCCACAACCAAGAACCACAAAAAGTAACGTGCAGGACACCAGTTGCTCACTCCTATAATCCTAGCTACTCAGGTGGCTGAGATTTAAGGATCACAGTTCAAAGCCATCCTGGGCAGAAAAGTCCATAAGACTGTTACTCCAGTCTGGAGTGGAAACTGGAAAGTGACACGGGCTCAAGTGGTAGAGCGCTTGCCTTGAGCTGAGGGGCAGCGCCCAGACCCAGAGTTCAAGCCCCCATGATTGACAAAAAGAGTAACATGTATAGTTGAAATAAAATTATCCAAGATATTAAAAATGCAATAATAACCAGAAGGTTGAAAGTTGTAAATAGTTACATAGAGAAATCTAATAATTACAGAAACAATGAGCAATGGTATTAAAGTACATAGATTTTACAAATTCATTATTTTTACCAAAAAAAGAAGTTTTTTAAAATACAGAGAACTAGGCAGAAGCCAGATTTTAAGTAGATGAAAAGAGAGAACAAACAGATAATATAATTAAAGCATTTGAAGATGTCTAATTAGAGTTAGTGAAGGTAATTTTAACAGAAGAGAATAGCTGAGTTAAGATGTTACTTTTAGGCTGGGAAGTTGGCTCAGTGGTAGAGTGTTTGCCTTGCATGCATGAGGCCCTGGGTTTGACTTCTCAGCACCA
>NW_012267235.1:3884167-3901058 GCF_000151885.1 Dipodomys ordii
CCCACGACCGGACCCCCCCCCCAAAAAAAATAAAAAGGATACATATAGTAGCTGGGCGCTGGTGGCTCAGGCCTGTAATCCTAGCTACTCAGGAGGCTGAGATCTAAGGATTACAGTTCAAAGCCAGCCTGGCAGGAAGGGCAGGAAAGGCTGTGAGACTCTTATCTCCAATAAACCACTCAGGAAAAACAGAAGTGGCACTGTGGCTCAAGTGGCAGAGCATTCTTCTTGAGCTGAAGAGCTGAGGAACAGCACCCAGGCCCAGAGTTCAAGCCCCACAACCGACCAAAAGAAAAATTACATATAGTTATATAACTATCACCAAAATTAAGATATAAAACTATTTTAGAACTCTAAAAGTTTCTCTCTGTCCTCCTCTTTATGATCAACCTATAGCTTCATATCTGGGCCCTGACAATCACAATTTCTGTGTATAGTTTGCTTCTTTAAAACTTCATGTAAATGGAGTCATGTAGCATGTACTGTTTTGTTTGAAGCCTTTCAGTACAATTACTTTGTGACTTATTGATGTGTTAGTGTGTAGCAATCGTTTCTTTTTATTGAATAATACTTCAATGGATCTATGGATCCATTAGTTAAGAGACATTTATGTTGTTTCAAACTTAGGGTGTTTATAAATAAAGTCACTATAAATAGTTACATAGAGGATCAAAATATAGGAGAGCATGTCTCAAGTAGTAGAGTGGCTGAGTTTAAACCCTGAGTTTAAAACCCAGAACTAAGTTGGATACCGGTGATTCAATCCTGTAATCCTAGTGATTCAGAAGGCTGAATCAAGAATCAATCAAGAAGGAGAATCAAGGATCAGAGCCAGCCAGGAGCATATATATATCTGAGGGATTCTTGTCTCAATTAACCAGGAAAAAAATAAAATGGAACTGAAAGTATGGCCCAAGTGGTAGAGCAGGAAGCCATGAGTAGAAAGAGCTGAGCCAGAGGCCCTGAGTTCAAGCCCCAGTATCAGCACAAAAAGGATAAAAATAAAAACTTCCTAAATATTAACTAAATCTCAGTAAGTAAACCTACTCATGCAAATAGGTGATTTGGTATTTATAAATATCTTCTCAAAGACTATAAAGACATTGGAGCCTATTTTTCCCACATCTGTTGTTAGCATGGCTATGCGAAAGGCAGGGTACCACATCTTGGATATTTCTTTTTCTTTTTCTCTCTTTCTTTCTTTCTTTTTTTCTTTTCCTTCCTTCCTTCCTGTCTTCCTTTCCTTCCCTCCTTCTTTCCTTCCCTCCTTCTTTCCTTCTTTCTTTTTCTTTCTTTCTTTCTCTCTCTTTCTTTCTCTCTTTCTTTCTTCCTTTCTTTCCCGGTCATGGGGCCTGAACTCTGGGCCTGGGCACCATCCCTCAGCTCTTCAGCTCAAGGCTACCACTCTCCCACTTGAGCTATAGTGCCACTTCCAGCTTTTTCTGCTTATGTGGTGTTGAGGAATCGAACCCAGGGCCTCATGCATGCAAGGCAAGCGCTCTACCACTGAGCCACCTTCCCAGCCCCCCACATTTTGGATATTTCATTCATTCTTTAGCTACTGCAGAGAAGAGGGAGGTAGAAGGGCCTTGACATCCGAGACTGTATTGCTGTGCATCCAAGATACTCTCTTCACTAATGTTCATTGTTGAACATTAACTGTTCAATTCATTTGTTAAAGAAATGCAAGCATATAAAAGTTACACAATTTCTATAGCAATCTTGGCACTTGTATCTTGTTTTACCGGATCCCCAGGGTTCAAGGCAATATGTTTCTTTTATCAATGAGATAACTAAATGAATTTTTTTTTCCAGAAGCTAAGAAGGCAAAATAGGAAAAATAAATAAATAAAGGGGTCAGGCACTGGTGGATCACGCCTGGATCCTAGCTACTCAAGAGTCTGAGATCTGAGGATTGCAGTTTGAAGACAGACTGGGCAGACAAGCCCATGAAACTCCCTCCCTCCCTCCCTCCTTCCTCTCTCTCTTTCTCTCTCTCCCCCCCTTCTCTCCCTCCCCCTCTCCCTATTTCTCCCTCTCCCTATTTCTCCTCTTCCCCCTCCCCTTCTCTCTCCCTCCCCTCTCTCTCCCTGCTTCAACTCAGGGCCTGGACACTTGTGCTCAAGGTTGGCACTCTACCACTTTGTGCCACAGCTCCACTTCCGGGTTTTTGGCGGTTAATTGGAGACGAGTCTCACAGACTTTACAGACTTTCCTGCCTGGGCTGGCTTCAAACTTTGTTGTTGGTGGTGGTCATAGGGCTTGAATTCTAGAATTGGGGGCTGTCCCTCAGCTCTTCAGCTCAAGGCTAGCACTCTACCACTTGAGCCACAGTGCCATTTCCGGCCTTTTCTGTTTATGTGGTGCTGAGGAATAGAACCCAGGACCTCATGCATGAGAGACAAGCACTCTACCACTGAGCCACCTTCCCAGGCCTGGCTTCAAACTTTGATCGTCAGATCTCAGCCTCCTGAATAGCTAGGATTACAGGCAAGAGCCACCAACATCCAACTAACCTGTGAAACTCATCTCCAATTAGCAAAAAAAAAAAAAGCCAGAAATGCGGGACTGGGAAGGTGGCTCAGTGGTACAGCGCTTGCCTTGCAGGCATGAGGTCCTGGGTTCGCTTCCCCAGCACCACATAAGCAGAAAAAGCCAGAAGTGGTGCTGTGGCTCAAGTGGTAGAGTGCTAGCCTTGAGCTGAAGAGCTGAGGGACAGTGCCCAGGCCCAGAGTTCAGGTCCCACAAACGGACCCAAAAAAAAAAAAATTAAAAGAAGAGAGAGATGGGGAGGGGAGAAAGAAAGAAAAATAGCCAGATACCAGTGGCTCACACCTGTAAACCTAGCTGCTCAAGAGGCTGAGATCTGAGGATTGCCAGCTCAGGCAGGAAAGTCAGTGGGAATCTTATCTCCAATTAATCAACAGAAAAGTGGAAGTGGCGCTGGGGCTCATGTGGTAGAGCACTTGCCTTGAGCTGAAGAAATCAGGGACAGCGCCCAAGTCCAGAGTTCAAGCCCCACAACCAACAACAACAAAAAAAAAAAAAAAAGAAGAAGAAGAAGAAGAAGAAAGGAAGAGAGGAAAAAAAGAAGAAAGTGAAGGAAGAAAAAAAAAGTCTCCAATAGTACATGCCTGTAATCCAAGCACTCTAGAGGTGTCAGTTCAATGCCAGCCTAGGTTACCTAGTGAGACTTTATGATCTAAAAAATATTAAAGTTCTTCAGATAGGAATTGGAATATATACTTCTTTAATGTAACTGATCTCAATGTTCAAAGTGAGAATTCTTTTTCAAAAATCATTGTGAAATACCATTTTTCTCTGCTGATGCTCCATAGTTTTTTAACAGCATGGCATGTGTCATTAAGGTTTCACCAAGCTTGTCGAGAGAAATTGGAACATTTATGGAGAATAAACAAATAGTTTATGAACCCCATTTCATCAAAAGCTATTCCCAAGAGGTTGGGGGCATTACTCAGTTGATAGAGCACTAGGCAATGAACAAAAAGGTCCCGAGTTCAAGTTCTGATCTCAGACCAAAAAAACAAAAACAAAAAAAACCCCACCCAATTCTAACGGACCCTTTCATAGTGCAGAAAAGATGCCCTGTTTGCCATTATGTTTGAATTTACACTGCTGACCTTCTTCCAGTGAAATAGGATTCAGAGAACACCTTACCAAAAGAGAAAAATGTGAAGGATGGATGACAGTCCTAAAAGGGCAAAAAGAGTTAGACCTCTGTGTCTTGAACACCCTTCTTCAGAGTAACTTTCTAGAGAAGGAAGGTGTGCAGAATCACATGAAGAGAATAATGAATAGATGAATAGAAGAGCTCAGACCTCACTTCCATTTGGCTTGGTCCCATGTTCAATATAGTGATTGTCCAGGTGTAAGACAATGTAAGATCACTGCCTCAATCTCCCACAGCCATTCTGGCTGCAGGGGGTTGGGTGAAGAAAAACAGAAATGGGCTTGAGTCTAGTGGTATCAAGGAAGCAGCAGTGTGAACCACAAATAGCCCAAACCACAGACCGTGCCTCTCAAGATGATGCCAGCACTCTCTCCATTGTCTGAAGGTCAGGGATAACTTGTGATACATCATAAAGGGCCATCGGCCCACAGACATGCCACTAGGTGCAGAGACAAATGTGACCTCACACCAATCAAGTCACAAATCCTAAGCAATCAGAACATTGTGAAGAGGAGCTAGGAAAAGGGGGAAGAAATATGGAAGATTCTGCACTCAAAAAAATGGCACTGTCAGGTGCCAGAGGCTCACACCTGTAATCCTAGCTACTCAGGAAGCTGAGATCTGAGGATTGTAGTTCAAAGCCAGGCCAGGCAGGAACATCCATGAGACTCTTATCTCCAATAAACCACTAAAAAACCAGAAGTGGTGCTGTGGCTCAAGCAGTAGAGCTCTTGCTTTGACTCAAGAGTGCAGGGACAGTGCCCAGGCCCAGAGTTCAAGCACCATGACCGACAAAAAAAAAAAAAAAAGAAATGGTACTATTCAAAAGCAGCTATTTATTTAATCTAAAAAAGGGTTGTTACCTGAAATTGACAAGTTTCAAGTTTGGAATGGGTTATTTTTTTCTCTCTCACTATGGGGCAAAAGTCAAGCTTTCAAGGAAAATGAAAAACAATTTATTTGCATATTGCAATTATCATGTATCGTGTGTGCATGTGTTAGTGTAGAGGAACTCAGAGCCTGAGTGCTGTCCCTTAGCTTTTTCATTCAAGGATGGCACTCTATCACTTGAGCCATAATTCTACTTCTAGCTTTTTGCTGGATAATTGTAAAAAGAGTCTCACATACTTTCCTTCCTTGGCTCACTTTGACTATGAACTTCAGGTCTCCTGAGAAGCTAGAATTACAGGCAAGAGCTACTGGTACCCAGCAAATGTATGTACTTAAAAAAAAATTTTTGTTGGTCATGGGGCTTGAATTCAAGGCCTGGATGCTGTCCCTGAGCTCTTTTGCTCAACCACTTTTAGCCACAATGCCACTTCTAGTTTTCTGGTGGTTAATTGGAGATAAGAATCTTACAGACTTTCCTGCCCAGGCTGGCTTTGAACTGCAATCCTCAGATCTCAACTTCCTGAGTAGCTAGGATTACACTTGAGCCACCAGTGGTCAGCTGTCTGTAAATTTTTGACCCCACAATACTCATTTAATAAGATTTTTTATTTCAGATTTTGATGTTTTTCCTGATGCTAATAGTCTCCCTTGATTTTCATGTGTTACCTCTTTTTAGAATTAACTATACACTCCACTGTAAGGACTAAGAAAGCTGTAAACTCAGTATTAGCTTTGTCTAGGCTGCAAATGGCAGGTATAAAGCGTGAAGCAAGACACAGTAAGATTAAGAGAAGATTCTGTTCTTTGTAATCACAAGGAAATGCCCACCCAGACATTCTGCTGTTTTTTTTCATTTGTCCCTTTTCTCTAGTCTAAATGCATTTATAATTAGAACCACACAATACCACAAGCATCGTGACTACCATTCCTCACCACTGTGACCATTCCCCAGAGTAAAAGAACATTTAATAAGCCTGTCCCCCACATCTAATAACAAAGGAAAAACACGTGGCAGATCACGATATAATGATTTTGTGTCTTTCTGTAAGGATGAAAAAAATGCATCACGCATAATAATCGCTTTGTTATTCATGGAACTTCAGTGGCATTTCCTCATGAATTTTAATGTGCCATCCATTTGCTCACTTTCTTTGTGAGCATTTGCAGACCTTTGTTCTATCTCTTACCTTCTTTAAATGAGGTCTTTGCTGGACATAACCAAAAGCCTTTACCGTGTCGCTCTTTTATTGCACCAGTCAGAGAACCTGCCTAGGTTGCCTTCAAATAACCTGGGAAGCTCAAATTGTACCCTTAGAATTTCTGTACTCTCCGCTCTCCCCTCAGTGCCAGTACTGAGGTTTGAACTCAGGAGCCAAGGTGCTCTCCTTTAGCTTTTGTATTCTAGGCTGGAGCTCTACCACTTGAGCCATACCTCCACTTCTGCCCTTTCATTGGTTAATTGGAGATAAGAGTCTAGTGGACTTTCCTGCTGAGGCTGGCTTCAAACTTTGAGCCTCAATCTTCAGATCTCAGCCATCTGAGTAGATAAGATTACTGGCTCCAGCCACCAGAGCTGAGCTGATACTTAATTTTAAAAAGTTGGGCTGTGTGCTGGTGGCTCATGCCTATAATCCTAGCTATTCAGGGGGCTGAGATCTGAGGATCATGGTTCAAAGCCAGGAAAGTCTGTGAGATTCTTATCTCCAATAAATGACTAGAAAACTGGAAGTGGTGCTGTGGCTCAAGTGGTAGAGTGCTAGCCTGCAGCAGAGGGGATGAGGGACATTGCCCAGGCCCAGAGTTCAATCCCCATGACCAACAACAACATCAAGAAGTTTATTTAGTGTGGCTGGGAATGTGGCTTAGTGGTAGAGTGCTTGCCTAGCATGCATGAAGCCCTGGGTTTGATTTATTAATACCACATAAACAAAACAAACATACAAAAGCATATTTAATATAAGACATTAAATATATGTAATATATATACTATAGATAGATAGATAGACACTATATATTGGGGTTGTAGGCATGGCTCAGGTGAGAGAGCATCAGCCAATGAGCGAAAGCATACAAATAGCAAATATGAGTTGGAGTCTCAGACAATATGTATATGTGTGTATATATTATATATACTACATATATAATATATATAACATTCTGTGATCATAAATTTATATCTTTTTAATGCACAATTAGTGGCATCGATAAAGGTACAGGATTTTGTTAATGTTCTCAAATTTCAGGAAGCATCAGAAGTGTTTACTTCTTCTTCAGTAGACACATTCAGATTGAAATCCAGTTGTGAATTATGTGTACACAGTGTAACCTCAAAATTACATAAATCTAACACTGGATTTCTAGCTACCAGCACAAACTGGGTCTTAACTTCTCAATGTATTCTATGAAGTACCTGGCTCAAGGACTTCCAAAGAGAGTACTTGTAAAGATTTGAATAGGGCTGGGAAGGTGGCTCAGTGGTAGAGTGCTTGCCTTGCATGCATGAAGTCCTCGGTTCAATTCCTTAGCAGCACATAAGCAGAAAAAGCCGGAAATGGGGCTGAGGCTCAAGTGGTAGTCCACAGCTGAAAAGCTGAGGGACAGAGCCCAGGCCCAGAGTTCAGGCCCTACAACCGGGGGAGAAAAAAAAAAAAGATTTGCTTACTAAATAGTATCGTTTTTCGCTGGGTTTTTACTTGGTGATTTTTTCTTGTTTTGCATGGATAGTCTGAGTTGTATGAATAAAGTAAATGAACAATAACTAAAATAATAGTAAAGGGGTTGGGAAGGTGGCTCAGTGGTAGAGCGCTTGCCTTGCATGCATGAGGCCCTGGGTTCGATTCCTCAGCACCCCATAAGCAAAAAGAAAAAAGCCGGGAGTGGTACTGTGGCTCAAGTGGTAGAGCGCTAGCCTTGAGCTGAAGAGTTGAGGTACAGCGCCCAGGCCCAGAGTTCAGGCCCCACAACCGGACCAAAAAATAAATAAATAAATAAAAATAAAATAATAGTATATTTTGCAAAAAAATAAAAACAAATCAGTGATAACCAGGGAACTGAGGGTAGAAGGAGGGAATTGACTTCAAAAAAGTGTAAGGAAACTTTCATGAAAACCTGTCTACTGCTTGTAGTTGACAGCTCTGCCATCCATCCCCATACACCAATTAAAGACAGGAGCTCTGAAGGACTGCAGAAATAGGAAATTTAATCCATGCAACTAATCAGGAAGGGGGCCAGTGACCCTGAGATTGTCTTTGAGGTATTGTCTTGAAGTTTTAAGGTTAAATAAATGGTTAGGTAGAGATCACTTAGTCACTGCTGGTCAAAGGTATGTTCCTGTGGACAAGGTGTCTCTCCATGATAAGCAGGCATTGCTGGTGGAAGGGCAGTTTTGGCTTTTGTCATAGAGGTTTATCCATGATCCAGTCCTTCCTGCAGACCCAATGTGACTGTAAGGGAGAGAGACTCAGAACAAAGAGTTAAGGCAGAGAAAGACAAAATGGGGTTTGTTCAGCCAGTGTCTAGGACAGCCAGTGTCTAGTACCCTTTTTTTTTTTTTTTTTGCCAGTCCTGAGACAGTGCCACTTCTGGCTTTTTCTGTTTATGTGGTGCTGAGGAATCAAACCCAGGGTTTCATGCATACTAAGCAAGCACTCTACCACTAAGCCACATTCCCATCTACCTTCTCTTTTTTTAAATTGTTATTTATAAAAGTGATGTACAGAGGGGTTATAGTTACATAAGTCAGTTAATGAGTACATTTCCTTTTGGACAATGTTACCCCTTCCCTAGCTCTTTCCCAGTTTTTTCCTCTGTCCTTACCGACAAGTTGTATAGTTTATTTTCAACATAGTGTCTGGTGAGTACCACTGCTGCATTTGTTCACTCTTTGTCCCTCCATTTCTGTGCTCCCTTCTTACCTCCCAAAGACAGACAAACGAACAAACAAGACAAAAACAGAAGAAAATGAAAACAGCAAGAATAACAAAAAATTCAGGGTCTGGAAAGGTGGCTCAGTGGTAAAGCACTTGCCTTGCATGCATGAGGCCCTGGGTTCAATTCCTCAGCACCACATAAGCAAAAAGAAAAAAGCCGGAAGGGGCTCTGTGGCTCAAGCGGTAGAGTGCTAGCCTTGAGCTGAAGAGCTCAAGGAGGGACAGCGCCCAGGCCCAGAGTTCAGGCCCCACGACCGGACCCTCCAAAAAAAAATTCACTTATTTCCATTTCCTGGAGTTCATTTCAATAAATATTACTTTATATGATTAGACAGTCATAGACATTGCACCTTTGTATTCCTCTCCTAAGAGTATCCTCCTTTGGTTAGAACCTTCTTTTAGAAGTTCCTTCAATCTTGACTAGCCTGATTGTTTTTAGAAACAGTAACCACCAAGAAGAATGTAGGAATTGCCAGGTGCTGGTGGCTCACGCCTGTAAGTTACTCAGGAGGCTGAGATCTGAGGATCGCAGTTCAAAGCCAGCTAGGGCAGGAAAGTCCATGAGACTCTTATCTCCAATAAACCACCAGAAAACCGGAAGTGGTGCTATGGCCACTTACCATTTGGTAAAATGATTGCCTTGAGCTGAAAAGTTGAGGGACAGCACCCAGGCCCAGAGTTCAAGACCTACAGCTGACAAAAAATAAAATAAATAATGTAGGAATGGTTCAAAGCTACATATTTTTGTTTAGGTTTTCCACAAATGTGTTGCAAAAATAGTGTAAACTACTTAACCTAGTAAGTTGTGAAAACAAATTTGAAACAATCTAGTTAAGCTTAAACAGGACAACAGATGCTTGGTGCCTTTGTTACTTTATCCATGTAGAGTGCCCCCATCAGGTTAGTGTGGGGAGTGCTGAATGACAGTGGTTCTTTTAGGGTCATGCAGATCTCTAATGGCAATTTTGAGGTCCAGTTGAAAAGGTAAAATGCCATGACATTTAGCTTTGAGCTTAGAAGCAAGATATCCACTCTTTGGGTGACAGAGAAAAAGGAAAGGAGGAAGCTGCTGGAACAGAAAGTATCTGATGCTGATAAGCATAGTATCCTTTTTCCCAACTGTAGTCTGGTATTCTAAAGTAGGGCAACCTTTGAGCCAGACATGGTAGTCAGTTTCAAATTGAAACTTTCTTTCAGTAGTCTACTAAAAAAATCATATCTCTAAGCAAAACAGTAAAACCAAATAAAATACGTTTAAAAACTAAAGAAATAAAATGCAATATATGCGGGTTGTTTTTCTTGAGGTATCTACATAAATTTAAACACCTGTCCCAAAGTACTCTTCTTAGGTTAAAATAAAATCCTTCTTACCAAGCTAGTTGTATGGCATTATTATTTCTGAGAAAGTGCAATGCTTATCCTCATGTATGAAAAATGATAGCAGATGATTTAACTATCTGTGTGTGTGTGTGTGTGTGTGTGTGTGTGTGTCCTTCCTGAAGCTGAACAGGACCTGGGTAGGCTATGTTCCTGAGCTTGTTTTTGCTCAAGGCTGATATTCTTATCACTTGAGACACACAACTCCACTAACAGCTTTTTTTTTTTTTTGTGGTGGGGTGCTTAATTGGAGATAAGAGTCTCCTTGACTTTCTTGCCTGCACTGGCTTTGAACTGTGATCCTCAGATCTCAGCCTTCTGAGTAACTAGTATGACAAGATGTGAGCCACCAGCACCAGACTGATTTTCTTTTCTTTTCTTTCTTTTTTTTGTCGGTCGTGGGGCTTGAACTCTGGGGCTGGGCACTGTCCCTCAGTTCTTCAGGCTCTACCACTTGAGCCACAGCGCTACTTCTGGTTTTCTGGTGATTAATTGGAGATAAGAGTTTCATAGACTTCCTGCATGGGCTGGTTTTGAACTGAGATCCTCAGATCTCAGCATCCTGAGTAGCTAGGATTACAGATTTGAGCCACCAGTGCCTGCCGAGACTGATTCTTTATAATATCTAGCATAAGAATCAACTTGAGGGACGTTAAAAGTTAAATAACAGTTAACTATAACCATCAAAAATCTTTTGCCCTAGCCTTGCTCTAATTAAATTCTTTTATTTTTTTATTGTAAAGATATGGTACAGAGAGGTTACAGTTACATGAGTAAGATAAAGAGTACATTTCCTATTCAGCATTGTTACCCCTTCCTCTAACTAAATTCTTTATTCTCAGTTTAGAGCTAATGTTACAAAAAGCCTATGAATATGCAAGGCAGGATGTGATTCCTTAAACTTCCACACAGATGGAAGTCTGCACAGATGCCATGATCTTCTGTCTGCTGTGGTTTCCTTTACAAAGAGGCCTTTCCTGACCATGCCACCTAAAAAGAGTATCTCATCACTATTCATCCGTCTTCTTTATTTTTGTTCATATCATTGATTACCTGGTATTATATTAAATATTTTGTATTTACTTGTCATTTGTCTCCTTTAATTGTATTTAAGCTATTTTAGGGGAGGGGACAGTAGAATGCATGCCTAATAAGCATAAACCCTGTATTCAGTCCTCAAGACTAAAAGAAAAGAAACACACCTATGTGAAAGGACTGTCATTATTGGGTATTGTATTAGTCAACTTTTCATTATTATAACAAAATACCTGCTGGGTACTGGTGGCTCACACCTGTACTACTACTACTACTACTACTGCTACTTAGGAGGCTGAGATCTGAGGATCCAGGTTCAAAGCTAGCCAGGGCAGGAAAGTCCATGAGACCCATCTCTAATTAACCACCAGAAAACCAAAGTGGTGCTGTGGCTTAAGACTGCTTGCCCTGAGCTGAAATGCTGAGGGACAGTGCCCAGGCCCCAGAGTTCATGACTGACAAAAAAAACAAAAAACAAAAACCCCAAAAAACAAAATACCTGAGATACTCTATTTATAAAGAGAAAAATCCTGGGTTCAACCCTAGAACTGAAGTAAATGGTGCATTACTGGGCGTTTATTGTGGCAGAGCACTTGCCTAGCATGCATGAGGTCCTGGTTTCCATTCCCAGAATAACAGCACAACTTAAAAAGGCTGAGTCCACATTTGAAGTACACAGAGCTTGAGAATATATCACGCCAGTAAATCAGGCACATGCCGGGACATATTGGACAAGAATAATTGGTGCTTCCTGGCTCTGGTGGCTCTTGCATATAATCCTAGCTACTTAGGAGGCTGAGATATGAGGATCACAGTTCAAAGCCAGCCTGGGCAGGAAAGTCCATGGGACTCTCGTCTCTAAATAATCACTGAAAAAGCTGGAAGTGGTGCTGTAGTTCCAGAGGTAAGGTGCTAGCCTTGAGCAAAAGGAGCTTAGGGACTGCACCAAAGCCCAGAGTTCAAGGCCAGGGAGCAGCACACACACAAATGAACTGGTGTCACTGATATGTATTTGTCTGGTTATGTAGCTCTATTTAAGGTTCTATGGATAAAAGATTTAACTTCATTTTCTATCCATTTTCTATCCCATTTCCTGCAAATTAAAAATGCAATTGAGCCATTTACGTATCTCTTAGAATCCAAAGAGTTTATATGTTATAACTCAAGTAATTTGGATGATGCTGTGGGTTGAGGTAGGCATTTTTTCCTTCTTTATAAAATTCTCATCAAGTCATCCTATTACTTCAAGGTGATAATTTTCTCAAGTATGCTCTGGTTGAAACTGCTGGGTTTTATTTAATATCCTATAGTGAAGAACTTTGACTCCTAGAGAAAAATCTAAAAAAAAAAAAAAAATGGACCTGGGTGTCAGTGGCTCACGCTTGCAATCCTAGCTACTCAGGAGGCAGAGATCTGAGGGTCATGGCTCAAAGCCAGCTCAGGCAGGAAAGTCCTTGAGACTCTTATCTCCCATTAACCACCAGAAAACTGGAAGTGGCTCTATGGCTCAAGTGGTAGAGTGCTAGCCTTGAGCATAACAGCTGAAGGACAGTGCGCAGGCCCAGAGTGCAAGCCCCATGACCAACAAAAAATAAAACAATAAATAAAAAATGGTCATCGGTTATCTGAGGAGGGAAAGTCTTTCTGATCCTTTTGTTTTGGAAGTTATCTTCAAATCTAGGAATTCTTCTACTCCATGGTGGACCTGTAAGAGACAACCTATGTATCTTCCTTCTTCCCACAGACACCAGCCATATGGTCCTGAATAAATCTTATGCTGGCCAAGCAGAGTGCCCAAGACACACAAGTGGTTTCCATAGAGAATCACTCCAGGATCTGAGTTAATAATTAGGTTATTTGTTCCTTTTGACATTTAATTTTTGAGTTCTTTATATATTTTGGATATTGGTCCCGTCAGATGAACAGCTGGCAAAGATTTTCTCCCATTCTGTAAGCTATCTCTTCAAGCTGATAATTACTTCCTTTGCTCTGTAAAAGTTTATGAGGTTTGGGGCTGGGAAGGTGGCTCAGTGGTAGAGTGCTTGCCTTGCATGCCTGAGGCCCTGGGTTAGATTCCTCAGCACCACATAAGCAAAAAGAAAAAAGCTGGAAGTGGCACTGTGGCTCAAGTGGTAGAGTGCTAGCCTTGAGCTGAAGAGCTGAGGGACAGTGCCCAGGCCCTGAGTTTAGGCCCCACGACCGGACCGAAAAAAAAGAGAAAACTGTTGCCAACAGAGTATGGGAGCTCCTGCTGGTAATCCCAGATGATTAGGATGCAGACATTGGGAAGATCGTGGTTTGAAGTTATTAAGATCCATCTCAGTAAATAAAGTGGGCATAATGGTACAGGTCTGAGATTTAGCTATACTGGAGGAAGAGGTAGGATGAAAGTCTGGCCCAAGACAAAAAAGAGGAACCCCTAACTGAAAGGTAACTAAAAGCAAAAGGGGCTAAAGGTGAAACTCAAGTGGCAGATTACTTGTCTAGGGAGCATAATGTTCTCACTTCAAACCCCAGTACTAGAAAAAAAAAAAAGAAAAGAAAAGACAACTTGTTGCAGTTGTTCCCTATAATCTTATATTGTTTTCCCAAGGTTTTCTTCTAGTAGGTTCAAAGTTTCAAGTCTTGCAGTAAGGTCTTTGATCCATTTTGATTATTTTTTGGGGGAGGGGGGTCCGGTCGTGGGGCCTGAACTCTGGGCCTGGGCACTGTCCCTCAGCTCTTCAGCTCAGGACTAGTGTTCTACCACTTGAGCCACAGCACCACTTCCGGCTTTTTTCTTTTTGCTTATGTGGTGCTGAGGAATCGAACCCAGGGCCTCATGCATGCAAGGCAAGTGCTCTACCACTGAGCCACCTTCCCAGCCCCGATTTTGATTTTTTTTTTAAGTGGGGAGCTATACTGAAGGTAAAATTCAGGGCCTCAGGCTTCCTAAGTGAAGCTAAGCACTCTACCAGTATTTATTTTTGTCAGTCTTGGACTTGAACTCAGAACCTGGGCACTGTCCCTGAGCTCTTTTGCTTAAGGTTAGTAATCTACTACTTTAAGCCATAGAGCCACTTCCAATTTTCTGGTGGTTAATTGGAGATAAGAGTCTCACAGACTTTCCTTCCCAGGCTGGCTTTGAACCGCAACCCTCAGATCTCAGCTTCCTCAATAGCTAGGATTACAGGCATGAGCCACCAGCACCCAGCTTGAATTTTTATATAAGATGAGAAATAGGTATCTCCTTTCAGTCTTCTATGTGTAGATATTCAATTTCTTCAGTACCATTTGCTACTGAAGCTGCCATTTCTTTCCAATGAATATTTTTATATCTTTGTCAAGAATCAGATGTCTGTGAGCTTATTCCTACTAGATCCTTTATTCTGTGCCATTGGTTTACATATCTATTATTATGCTCTTTTTGTTACAATAGCTCAGTAGTATAATTGAACTTGGTGTTATAACACATTTAACATTACTCTTTTTTTGCTCAGGATTCTGTTTTAAATTTTAGAATTTTGTTTTCTAGTTCAGTGAAGCATGTCATTAGAATTTTGATGGCAATTGAATTCAATCTCTACATCTATTTTTTTGTAACATGGCCATTTGAGAATGTTACTACTAGCTTGCTTGTTTTGTATGTTTATTTCTTCTTGCATTAATTCCATGATGTATATTTCTTGGTCCTATTTATTCACTTGGGTCTTTGTTTTTCATGAGAACTTTCTCACCTATTTCTAGTTAGGTGTTACAAAACTGAGAACATAGCCAGGCGCTGGTGGCTCACGCCTATAATTATAGCTACTCAGAAGGCTGAGATCTGAGGATCACAATTCAAAACCAGTCCAAGCAAGAAAGTCCATGAGACTCTTACCTCCAATTAACCACCAGAAAACTAGAAATGCAGTTGTGGTTCGAAGTGGTAGTGCACAAGCCTTGAGCAAAAAGAGCTCAGGGACAGCACCCAGGCCATGAGTTCAAGCCCCACAACTGACAAAAGCAAAACCCAAAACAACAGAGAACATGATTGACATCTCTGAGAGTACAAACTTGTCAAATGCTGACCTTTACTTGTAAGGGTATGGGTAAAATCTTAATTTCACTGGAGTATTCTTCCCTCCACATTGTCTTATCTATAGTGTGGATACTAGGGTTTTACATATGATGCACTAGTCTCAAGGTGGATCCACCTTAATGTTAATTATACTCAAGCTTTTCACTGAAGCTGTTACATTTTTATTTTGCATAACAAAATCAAATTAGTCAGCAGCTGTCTGGTATAATTTCTATCATAAAAGTGCTCGTGTTTAGAGAATTGGAAAAACTAGACTTAATTATACAGTATGTATATACCAACTGTAATGAGTTAGAAAACAGTCTGGACGCCTCACTTTTGGTCAATGATGTGCAGAGAAATGTACAACACATTTTCTAGGAAAACAAAAACAGAAAACATTGACGTGTAGCATTTACAGACTTTACAGGGGTGTGTGTGTGTGTGTGTGTGTGCTGGTCCTGGGGCTTGAACTCATGGCCTTGACACTCTCTTAGCTTTTTCACTCAAGGCTGTTCAACCACTTGAGCTACAGCTCTACTGCTGGCTCTTTGAGTTCAGAGTTTCAGTCTTCTGCCTGGGCTGAGTTGAAACTGTGATGCTCAGATCTCAGCCTTCTGACTAGACAGGATTACCATGTGTAAGTCACTGACACCCAGCAGCATTTGCTGATTTTGTCTTTCTTTTCTCTTCTCTTTTTTCTTTTCTTTTCTTTCATTCTCTCTTCCTTCCTTCCCTTTCTTCTAATTTTTCCTTCCTTCGTTCCTTTTTTTCTTTTTGCACTTGTAGTAAGGCTTTAACTCAGGGCATGAGTACTATCCCCGAGTTTCTTTTGCTCAAGGCTAGCACCCAACACTTGAGCCACATTGCCACTTCCAGCTTTTTTGGTAGTGTAGAGGACATAAGAGTCTTACAGACTTTCCTGCAGGGTCAGCTTCAAATTGTGATCCTCGGATCTCAGCCTTCTGAGTAGCTAGGATAATAGTCATGAGCCACTGGTACCTAGCTTTTTTCTTCTTCTTTCTGAGACGGGATGTGACTAGGTAGCCCACACTGGCCTTAAACTCTCAATCCTACCCAGTAGCTGGAATTACAGGTGAGCACCACCATACCCAGTTCACATTTGCTATTGATATAACTATTCCATCCTGGACAAGTTTTTATCTAGTGAGAACTGACTGAGCTCAGCTGTAGTAAGAGATGTAAACAGTTGGCTGGGTAGGAGTAAATCCAGCACATGCTTGTTTACTTAAGTTCTTAGGAGCCAGTGGAAATCTCCTATGCATGTGGCTGCATAGGATAGCTGGGAATAGTCTTGTCAATTTACTAAAAAGTACTACCCAACTATTCCCATTGTCTTTGCATGACATGGCATAACAAGGCTGGGAAGGTATGCTCTACTTTATTACTTGATTTTTTTTTTCTTTTTGGTTGGTTGTAGGGCTTGAATTCAGGGCCTGGGTGCTATCCCTGAGCTTTTGCTCAAGGCAAGCACTTTTCCACTTTGAGTCACAGTTCCACTTCCAGTTTTGAGTGGTTAATTGGAGATAAGAATCTCATGGGAAACCATGCAACCTATGTTTCTTTGGGTATGGCTTACTTCACTTAGTATAATTTTTTCCAAGTCTTTCCATTTCCTTTTGAATGGTATAATACCATTCTTTCTGATGGATGAATACAATTCCATTATATATATATATATATATATATATATATATATATATGTACCACATTTTCTTGATCCAATCATCCACTGATGGGCATCTGGGTTGATTCTATATCTAGGCTATGGTAAACAATGCTGCAATGAACATGGCTGTGCTGGGAACTTTAGTGTGGTCTTGTTTGTGGTCATTTGAATAGTTGCCCAGGAATGGAATTGCTGGGTCATAGGAAAGCTCTATGTTTAGTCTTTTGAGGAACCTCCAT
>NW_012267235.1:3901443-3915908 GCF_000151885.1 Dipodomys ordii
TCTCACGGTCTCTCCTGCCCGGGCTGGCTTTGAACCGCGATCCTCAGATCTCAGCCTCCTGAGTAGCTAGGATTACAGGCGTGAGCCACCAGCACCCGGCTCTATTTCTTTATTCACTGATATACTGTACAAATTGAATAGGAGGAAATAAATGCCCTTTATCCTCAGTGAATAAAATAATTAGAACTTTAATTTTAATTTTAAAAGCAACTATATCAATGATAACCTAGTTTTGATGTCCTGGTATTTAACAGAAAGCTGCCTTTATTTTACATGCTTTTATAATAGAAGCTCTTCTCAGTGAACACTTTGATTGTGAAATAAAAAAGCTAATTTGATGGTTGAATATTCATCTGATGAGTTAGATGGAGCCAAGATAATTTAGGTCAATAGAAAAAGCTCTAATATGTTTCTCACTTAGCAAATTCTCAAAGTTGATGCTGACTCCTAATCATGAGATCTATACAAAAAAGTTCCATAATGAGTTTTTTAAAGCTGTAAATTTTACCCAGAACTCATATTTTAAAACATCACATTCTTTTTTTTTTTCTTTTTTCTGGTCATGGGGCCTGAACTCTGGGCCTGGGCGCTGTCCCTCAGCTCTTCAGCTAAAGGCTAGCACTCTACCACTTGAGCCACAGCGCCACTTCCCGCTTTTTGTGCTTATGTGGTGCTGAGGAATCGAACCCAGGGCTTCATGTATGCAAGACAAGCGCTCTACCACTGAGCCACCTTCCCAGCCCCATCACTAATTTATACAAAATAAACTGAAGTGGCTGTATCTAAATAGATAAGATTATATTCTCAATGTGAATGAAGATTTATAATGATGTTTCATTATATCTACTTTTTTGTTGTTGTTGGTGGTGGTGGTGGTGTAGGGCTAGAACTCTGGGCCTGGGCGCTGTCCCTGAGTTCTTCAGCTCAAGGGAAGCATTCTATCACTTGAGCCACAGTGCTACTTCCTGTCTTCTGGTGGTTTATTGGAGATAAGAGTATGATAGACTTTCCTGTTCGGCTACCTTTGAACCATGAGCCTCAGACCTCAGCCTCCTGAGTAGCTAGGATTATAGGCATGAGCCACCAGCACCTGGCTCTACTCATCTATTTATACTATATATATATGTATGTATACATATATACACATATATATGAAAGCCAGAGCTCCATATTGTATATGTATGTATGTATATATATATATATATATATATATATATATGTATATACACATATACATAGCATTGTCTTTCAGGTGGTATTAAAATAAGTAGTGATATTTTACTAGATAGAATAAATAATAAATGGGAGATCGTTGCAGACTCCAAGCTACATCTCTTCATATATTATTGGGAAATGTTCTCTCTATAGAAGATTTTTAAATTAAAGTAACACCTGATTCAAGTATATCAAATTTATATATGGAAGATTACATCTTTTTTTTTTTTGTCGGTCATGGGGCTTGAACTCTGGGCCTGGGCGCTGTCCCTCAGCTCTTCAGCTCAAGGCGAGCGCTCTACCACTTGAGCTACAGTGCCACTTCCGGTTTTCTGGTGGTTTATTGGAGATAGGAGTCTCACGGTCTCTCCTGCCCGGGCTGGCTTTGAACCGCGATCCTCAGATCTCAGCCTCCTGAGTAGCTAGGATTACAGGCGTGAGCCACCAGCGCCCGGCGGAAGATTACATCTTAAAGTCAAATTAAAACTAGTGCTATAAAAAATGGGTATGGTGGCATACAACTGTAATCCCTGAATTCTGGAAGCTAAGACAAGAGAATTACAAGTTCAGGGCCAGTTTGGGATACATAATAAGGGCTTAAATGAAAAAAAAAATTGTTACCGTAGTCCATGTAGAATTAGAATAATCGTTTTTAGTCATAGGTGTGAAGGGCTTCATGTTCACTAGAGCCCTGCTGCTCTACCCTTTGCGCCTCCTGCTAGCCCTTTTTGTATTTTAGTCTCCTGCTTATTCTTCATGCTATTGCTGGGATAACAGGAATGCACCACTGTGCCCAGCTTTTTTCTGTTGAAGGAGAAGGTCTTCTAAGGATTTTGTTGTTGTTGTTGTTGGGGGTCCGCTCGTGGGGCCTGAACTCTGGGCCTGGGCGCTGTCCCTCAGCTCTTCAGCTAAATGTTAGTGTTCTACCACTTGAGCCACAGCGCCACTTCCGGCTTTTTTTCTTTTTGCTTATGTGGTGCTGAGGATTCGAACCCAGGGACTCATGCATGCAAGGCAAGCTCTCTACCACTGAGCCACCTTCCCAGCCCTGTTGTTTGTTTTTTTTGTGTGTTTTGTTTTTTGTTTTTGCACAGACTAGCATAGACTCTTTTTTTTTTGTCCGTCGTGGGGCTTGAACTCTGGGCCTGGGTGCTGTCCCTCAGCTCTTCAGCTCAAGGTGAACACTCTACCACTTGAGCCACAGAGCCACTTCCAGTTTTCTGGTGGTTAACTGACTTTCCTGCTCAGGCTAGTTTTGAACCTTGATCCTCAGATCTCAGTCTCCTGAGTAGCTAGGATTACAGGCGTGAGCCACCAGCACCCAGCTAGCCTAGACTCTTGATCCTTCCAATCTCAGTCTCTAACAAGGTTTAGAGGACAGATGTGTATCATTGCACCCAGCTATGGGTTGAGATGGGGATATTGGGAACTTTTTGTATGAGCTGGCCTTGAACCGCGATCCTCCAAATCTCATCCTCCATACTAGCTGAGATTATAGTGTGAGGCACTATATTCTGTTTCTAATGAGAAAAATGTTAACTGACTAGAAATATAGGCAATGATAATAGTAAGAGATACTGTTTATTCAGTATTTAGAATGCTACTTTTTCAAGCACTTTCCCTATTTCTTGTATTGACATGAAAACCCTCTGAGGTGGATACTATTATTATCATCCCTATTTAGTAGTTCAGAAATCAGTAGGGATGAAGCTGAGATCAAACTCAGGAAACTGAATTTCAGGGCCAGCCCTCTGAGTCTGAGTAAGAACCAACCTTGGGTACAACAGCGAGAACTAAAAGAAATAGCAGGTATCTCTTAGTAGTCTTTGATCGCAAGAAATATAAAGTCATTCTAGCAACTCACTGGAATTTACTAGAAGAATATAATAGCTGGGCTAATCTTAGCTACTCAGGAGGCTGAGATCTGAGGATTGCAGTTCAAAGCCAGCTGGCAGGAAGAGCAGGAAAGGTCGTGAGACTCTTATCTCCGATAAGCCAGCAGAAAACTGGAAGTGGCACTGTGGCTCAAGTGGTAGAGAGCTAGACGAGCTGAAGAGCTGAGGGACAGTGCCTAGGCCCAGAGTTCAAGCCCCACAACCAACAAATAATAATAATAATAAATTTACAAAAACTCATGGGAAGGCTGGACAAGCAGGCTTGGACTTGGTCACAAGGTAGAAACTACAGAGTAGCAGATCCAGAAGTCAAAGACAAGAATGAAAAAAGCTAAAGGCACAGGCAGTCTGCTTATGACCCCTCTTCTCAGTTGGTAATCAAAGGTTGCAAACATCTATAGTCCTTTATTTGGTTGACCCAACTTGGCCCAGTTTGGATCACAAAAGACATAGGAAGCATGGTAACTACTTTAATAATTGGCCATCTTGTTCTGGTGCTGATGGCTCATGCCTATATTCCTAGTTACTCAGGAAACTGAGATCTGAGGGTTGTGATTCAAAGCCAGCCCAGGCAGAAAAATCCCTGGAAGACTCTTTTTTATTTTTATTTTTTTCCTAGAAGACTCTTTATCTCCAATCAACCACTCAAAAACCAGAAGTGGAGCTGTGGCTCAGAGTGGTAGGGCACTAGCCTTGAAAAAAAAATAGCTTAGGGACAGTGCCCAAGCCCTGAGTTCAAGCCCCATACCTGACAAAATAAAAAATAATTGGACCTCTTTTCAATTAATTTGGGGGTTCAATGCAGAACCTGATGAGGGCTAGGCAGGGGGTCTACCACCTGAGCTACACTGCCAGCCCAACGATCTTTACTTCTTAGGAGGCTAGATGTTCACTCACATAGCTAGAACAAAGGGTACAGGTTACTTTTGTGGTTGCTTTGTGTTCTTGCTTTGTGTTCTCTTTTCGGTCCACATTCAGCTATGAGAATGTCATGATCTTGTGATGGGCTTATCCCTCCATGGTAACTGAGTGGCCTTGTTTGATTATTGCTGTTCATTGGTGGAAATTATCTTTAGTAAAAGAACACTGTGGACTAGCTACAGGTACCATGGTAGCTGTAGGATTCCAAGGCCATTTTCTTTTCTCACCTTTCTCAGTCAGCTATTCATTTTGGAGATGGACAGTGCTTGAGTCTCTACATAGGACTCATAGAAACACAGCTGACAAAGAGTAATCAAGTGTGGAAAGAGGGGTCGCCTCTTGTTTCTGTACAGCTGTCATGAAATTACTTTTTTTTTCTTTTCTTTCTTTTTTTTTTTTTGGTCATAGGGCTTGAACTCTGGACCTTGGCACCATCCCTGCGCTCTTTAGCTCAAGGCAAATGCTCTACCACTTGAGCCACAGAGTCACTTCCAGTTTTCTAGTGGTTTATTGGAAATAAGAGTCTCATGGACTTTCCTGCCTGGGCTGGCTTTGAACCATGATCCTCAGATCTCAGCCTCCTGAGTAGCTAGGATTACAGGCGTGAGCCACTGGTGCCCGGCTATGAAATTATTTTTAAGAGTTTACTGCTTCAGATATATTCTTGGCCTGACGACAACATTCTTTCTGGGCTGGGGTCAGAAATGAGAGGGAGATGCTGCCTATTAGTGATTCCTCTGGTACTTACATCAGTTGACTGTCCAGCTTATTCAGACTTCTAAGAACTTTCAGAAGGAAAAAAAAAAAAGCATATTTGTCTCTATGAGAAGAGCCAGTAAAATTTCAGGGGTTACTATTGGTGAAGATCTTTTAGTATGGTCAGCTTGTTGAAAGCTGTAAAAATATAGTTTACAGACATAAGTTTTCATTGATTACATGATAGAAGGTACATGTGGCAGAGAGAAAAATGAGAATTTAAACATTTGTGGCACCAGTGGCTCATACTTTATTCCAGCTACTCAGGAAGCTGAGATCTGAGGATCGCATTTCAAGGCCAGCCCAGGAAGAAAAGTCCATGAAACTCTTTTTTTTTTTTTTGGGTCCAGTTGTGGGGCCTGAACTCTGGGCCTGGGCGCTGCCCCTCAGCTCTTCAGCTCAAGACTAGCACTCTACCACTTGAGCCACAGCGCAACTTCTGGCTTTCTTTTTCTGCTTATGTGGTGCTGAGGAATTGAACCCAGGGCCTCATGCATGCAAGGCAAGCGCTCTACCACTGAGCCACCTTCCCAGCCCCATGAAACTCTTATCTCCAAATAACAAGCAAAAATCTAGAAGTGGAAGTGTGGCTCAAGTGGTAAGAATGTTGGGACAGCACACAGGCCCCGAGTTCAAGCCCCAGTGCTGTGCATGCGCACGTGTGTATGTGTGCATGCACACTCATACAATTTAAATATTTTTATGGCACCAGAAAAGGACCGTGCCACCTAGAAATAAAGAAAAAATTAAATATGAGTCAGTTAAATGATTTTTTAATGTCAAATGCTGTATAGAGTTTAAATTTTTACTTATGTTGAGGAGGATGCTAAGAAATTGAATCATTATACGTTGCTAATGGGAAGGTAAAATAGTGCTGCTACTATGGAAAATAGTATGGTATAACAGTTCTGTAAGACCAGATGGGATGGCTCATGTAATCCTAGGTATTCAGGAGGCAAACACTGGAAGGATTAAGGTCGGAAGCCAGCTCAAACAAAAAGTTTGAGAGACCTCATATTAATACAAGTGGAGCATGTTGGTGAATACCTGTCATCACAGGTACTTGGAAAGAACAAACAGGAGACTCTTGCTCCAAGAAAATCATGGTCCAGGTCAGCAAAGACATAAACTTGAGATCTATTCAAAAAATAAATAAAACAAAAAGGGCTGGGGCATGGATCAAGTGGTAAAGTGCCTATCTAGCAACACAAGTCCCTGAGTTCAAACTCCAGTACTGTAATAAAAGGAAGAAAAAGTAATGCAGAATTATCACACGATCCAGTAATTCCAGTTACAAGTACATACCCAAAATGACTACAATTGGGTACTGGAATACATTTTGTTCAGAACAGCATTATTCATTTTCACTCCAAAAATAGAAATAACCCAAACATCCACTGGAAGATGAATAGATAAATAAAATGTAGTATCTATATATAATGGAATATTATGCAGGTTTAATGTAAAGGAAGAAAATTCTGCTAAAACACAAGTTAAGTCTTGAAGATATTGTGCTAATAAGTCAGTGGCAAAGGCTAGCTAATATGTGGTTCTGTTTATATGAGTTAATTATCACAGTCAACTTTACAGAGAAGAAAGCAGAATGGCATTTATTATTTCTTTCTCCCTTATTCTTCTTCCTTTTCCTTTTCCCCTTTCCCTTCCCCTTCACCTTCTGCTTCTTTTCTTTGTACTGATTCTGGGGCTTGACTCAGGAGCTGTGCCTTTGATTTTTTTCCACTTAAAACTTTATCTTTACCACTTGAACCACATCTCCACTTCTGACTTTTTGATGGATAATTGGAAATAAATCTCAACGGACTTTTCTGCCCAAGCTGGCTTGGAACTGTGATCCTCAGAGTTCAGCCTCGTTAATGGCTAGAATTACGGGCCTGAGTCACTGACCTGGCAACTTATGGATTTCATAAGTACTTAGATCTACTTCCTTGGATAAACTATCCATTGTCTAGTGGATTTAAATTGACTCTCTGTGATATATTTCCCCAATAATTCATTTTACTTCCTTCTCCAAACATGAGTTCATTTCACAAAACTTCATTCAACTCCAGCTATCCCAGACTTTTATAGATATGAGCAGAGACTAACAATAGTTGCCAGAAAGAATGGTATTATACCTACATTAAACTATGTCAATCTTAAGACTGGCATTCTACTATTTGAGCCACACCTATAGTTTTTTGCTAGTTAATAAATGACAAGAGTCTTTTGGATTTATTGCTCAGGCTAATGAAGCCCACCTTTTTGCTTTTTTCAAATCTGACATTCTGTTTTACTCAGCAAAATGGTCAAATAAGGATTTTTGGTTTGAATGATTTTGGATTTTCTGGATCTTGTTTTGTTTTGTTATTGAGACAAGAGTGGCTCTTAATCTAGCCCAGGATAACTTCAAAATCAGGTCCTCCTGCCTCTACTTCCTGATTACTAGACTTGCAGTGTATGCTTGGGAGTTCACTGAACCTCTTTTTTTTTTCTTTTTGTCAGTAGTGGGACTTGAACTCTGAGCTTGGGCACTGTACCTGAGCTCTTCAGCTCAAGGCTAGTGCTCTATCACTTGAGTCACAGTGCCACTTCTGGTTTCCTGGTGGTTAATTGGAGAGAAGAATCTCATACTTTTCTGCCTGGGCTGGCTTTGAACCGAGATCCTCAGATCTCAGCCTCCTGAGTAGCTAGGATTACAGGAATGAGCCACCGGTGCCCAGCACTGAGCCTGTCTTGAATATAGGTCAGGCTGGCCTTGAATTCTCAATCCTCCTGCCTCAGTTTCCTGTGTGCTGGGACCAAATAAATTCCTAACCCAGGGCTTTATTACTTTACTTTAAAGTAAAATTGTAAAATAATTGCTTTGTTCTACATACATTATTTTAGAACAATAGACTTATAAATGTTAAAAACAATTAGAGGGCAAGGATAGATACAGGTCAGTGGTTGAGTGCTTACCAACTATGAGCTCCTGGCTTTAATACTCAATACCACAAAACAAACAAAGGAATTAGAAAAGTTTTCAATAATGAAAATTCAATGTGACACAACAAAGGGAAAATGTGGTTTATTTTTCCATTGACTTAATAGTTTTATAAAAAGAAAAGTGTTGTTTTGAAATATCTCATTGTCTTGAAGTAATGATTACTGGATATTGAGCCAGGATACAAAATCAGGACTCAACCAAATTAAAGATGACATGGAAGTATTTTAAAATGTTTCCTATCTAAACTGAGTAAATTGATACATGTAAAATGAAAAGTATTAGCTTTGTATTTTAAGAGAATTTTTAAATAAGTGTTACATATAAGTAGTAGGTTTTGAGTGAAAAATGGTTCTAGCAAAACAAGGAGCTTCAAGTTACTGGAAGTCAGTATTAAGAGATTATCCTTTAGCTTTTACAAGTGCTGACTTGAAAGTTTTTCTTTAAAACCTATGAAGTGGGGCTGGGGAATGGTCCCTATGGTAGGGCTCTTGCTTAGCAAGTACAAAGTCCTGAGTTCAAACCCCAGTACTGATAAAAACAAAAAATTCAAGTATCTGCTAGGTTTTGTTTTGTTTTTGCAAGTCCTGGGCTTAAACTCAGGGCCTGGGCACTGTCCCTGAGCTGCTTTTTTTTTTGGGGGGGGGGGGTCTGGTCGTGGGGCCTGAACTCTGGGCCTGAGCACTGTCCCTCAGCTCTTCAGCTCAAAGCTAGCACTCTACCACTTGAGCCACAGTCCACTTTCGGCTTTTTTTCTTTTTGCTTATGTGGTGCTGAGGAATCGAACCCAGGGCCTCAGGCATGCAAGGCAAGTGCTCTACCACTGAGCTACCTTCCCAGTCCCCCTGAGCTACTTTGGCTCAAGGCAAACACTCTCCTACTTGAGCCGCAGTGCCACTTCCAGCCTTTTCTGTTTATGTGGTACTGAGAATAAAACCCATGGCTTCATGCATGTTAGGCAAGCATTCTGCCACTAAGCTACATTCCCAGCCTGCCTAGTAGGTTTTAAAGAATAAAAACCTATGAGGCATTATAAATTTGCAGTGAACAGTGTGGCTTACATAAGCTGCATAACAGCCGGTCACCAGTGGCTCAGGTCCGGAATCCTACCTCCTCAACTACAGCTGTGAATTTACAGAATCAATTTTGTACTAACAGAAGCATACCTTTGCACTTTTTGAAATATGTCAGATACGAGATTTTTAAATTGTTGCATTCCAGATTTTTAAATTGTTGAAACCAGTTCAGAGTAGTCAGAAGTCCTTTAAAAAATGTATGATTGCAAAAAATAAACAGTCTTTCTTTCTCTCTCTCTTTCTTTCTTCCTTCCTTCCTTCCTTCTTCTTTCCTTCCTTCTTTCTTTCTTTCTTTCTTCCTTTTTCTTCCTTCCTTCCTTCCTTCCCCTCTCTCTCTCTCCCCCTCCTCTTTCTTTTCCATTGTAAGGCTTGAACTCAGGGCCTGGGCACTGTCCCTGAGGTCTTTTTGCTCAAAGCTAGTGCTCTACCATGTTTGAGCCACAGCACAATTTTCAGTTTTCTGATGGTTAATTGGAGGTAAGAGTCTCACAGACTTTTCTGCCTGGGCTGGCTTTGAACTACAATCCTCATATCTCAGCCTCCTGAGTAGCTAGGATTACAGGCGTGAACCACCAGCCGCCCACGCTTTCTCTTTTTTTTTTTCTTTTTTTAGGTCCAAGAGCAGAACTCAGACTCAGTACCTGATACTTTCACGCATTTGCTAGCACTCTACCAACCCCCTTTCTGTTTTCCCTATTAAAAATAATTTCCAACTGGGCATAGTGGCACTTGGGAGCAACAACAAGAGGCTCCCAAGTTCAAGACCAGCCTGGGCTACACAGTGAGACCCTGTCTCAAAAAACAAGAGTAGGGATGTATCTCCTTGTTGAACATGCCCAAGGCCCTGAGTTCAATCCCTAGCACCATATCAGAACATATAAACATCTATAACACTTTATAACACACAAATACTATGTAAATATATTTAATAATACAGAAATATACCATATATAAAATATTATGAAGACATACACATAAATGTTATGAACAATATAAATTATTAAATTTATTTATTATTACAGTTATAAAAGCCATGACAGTTTAAGAAGCAGCTCCAAAAATCTCAGTTCTTTTTTTTTTTTTCTTTTTTTTGGGGGGGACCAGTTGTGGGGCCTGAACTCTGGGCCTGGGCGCTGTCCCTCAGCTCTTCAGCTCAAGGCTAGCGCTCTACCACTTGAGCCACAGCGCCACTTCTGGCTTTTTTCTTTTTGCTTATGTGGTGCTGAGGAATCGAACCCAGGGCCTCAGGCATGCAAGGCAAGCACTCTACCACTGAGCCACCTTCCCAGCCCAAAATCTCAGTTCTTCACATGTCATTGGCAGTGGTCTTCCTAATGGACCCCAGCTTTGACTTCAGCTTTCTCCCTTGCTCTTCACTGTCTGCATATTGTGTGTCCAAATGTGTCTGATTGCTCTCTGTATCCTAAATAGGTCACTGCTTGCCATTGTTTTCACACCTTGGAACATGAGGGTCCCTACTGGGCAGGCACTGATCACTGCTCTACCCATGCCTCCTCCTCACTTGCCAACTCTGAGAAGGAGCCTTAACTCCCCAGGCTAAGTGGACACCGGGCCTCTGGTTGTCAGAGAACTTGGGCTCACAGCTACACACCAATGCTTTCCATTGTCCTGGATATGGGACTTAACTGTGGCTTATGTGGTAGAGTGCTTGTGAGCACTTGGACCCACAGTGCTTCACACCAGTGCTTTCAAAATTGTCCTGGATATAAGATTTAATTGTGGTTTCTGTGGTACAGTGTTTGTGAGGTGTTGAGTTCAAACCCTAGCACCCCAGAAAATATAAACAAACAAAACTCAGATTCATATAACCTCAGAATTTCCATGAGAGATGGCTGTAACATACATATTTAACAACCAACCCAACCAGATGCCAGTGGCTCAAACCTATAATCCTAGCTACTCAGGAGGCTGAGATCAGAGGATTACAGTTTGAAGCCAGCCCCAAGCAGGAAAGTCTGTGGGACTCTCATATTCAATCAACTAGCAAAAAGCCAGAAGTGTTGCTGTGGCTAAATGGTAGAACTCAAACCTTGAATGAAAAAGCTCAGGGACAGAGCCCAGACCCGGAGTTCAAACCTCAGGACTGGTACGCGCACAACACACACACACACACACACACACACACACACCCTGGAAGAGTCTGATTTTCAGAAAACTTGTAGAAATATATTGCTCTCTATCATATTATGTCACAAATGTTTGAATTATCTGTCTCTGAAGAGCCTGCAGTCTGTCTCTGGTCATTATTGTGTTCTTGGCCTCAATAAAGTGCACAACTCATGGAAGGAAACAAAATGGGTAAATAAAAATCCCGATGTGTCTGTGTATTTTTCTTATCATGAGTTGTGGAAACATCAAGAAAGCACTTTTCTGACCTCTGATCTTCTCTTTCCAGGTAAGTCTACCTTACCTTTATGACCTTGCCCTACTGTGTTTGTTCCTGTGCTAACACCTCCTCCTGACTTTGAACCCCATCCAGATGTTGCACATCAGCATGAAGCTACCAAAGGTAAGATAGAGCCTCAGCTTCTAGTTCATGGAGTACATGTTTTCTTAGGGTGTGTGTGTGTGTGTGTGTGTGTGTGTGTGTGTGTGTGTGTGTGTGTGTGTGCACGCCAGTACTGTGGATTGAACTCAAGGTCTGGGCTATTTTGCTCAAAGTTAGTGCTCTACTACTTGAGCCACATCTCTACTTCTGGCTTTTTGGGTGGTTATATGGACAGAAGAGTTTCCTGGACTTTTCTGCCTGGGCTAGCTTCTTAGCTCTCAGCCTCAGGAAGCTGAGAATTACAGAATTCCAGCTATGAGAAACCAGCACCCAGCAGTCAGTATTTAAACATCTCCTACTTTGTAGTTTTGTGTATATGTGTGAAGTAACGGGAATAATATATATAAAACACATCGCACATTGTCTAACATTAGGAAGTGCCAAGCAAATGTGGTAATAATAATGCCAGAGCAGTCACACATAGTCACCGAGGAAGATGTGATTGCCCTTGTGAAGAAAAAAAATACAAAAAGAAACTTGTCATGGGATGCTCTGAGTCATCTTGAAGGGCACATGGAAGACTTAAACCCTTTCTCCTGCTGTCACACATCAACATCCACTCTGATTCAGCTTTACATCCCTTGTCACTTTAATAACCCTCATTTCATGGCAAAAAAAAAAGCACTATCTAGGGAGACAGCAGGAGTCAGCATGCTAATGCAAATGTCCCTATTTGGAAAAGTTTGTCCTTGAAGCACTGTCTCTCAAGTTGTCAGCATCCTGTGCTCTTTTGTGCCTATCCATAAACACTGATTCCCAAAAAAAAAAAAAAAATCAGATCCTGAATCACTTTCCTGACATCTCTCTGTACTAGCCCATATGACTAGATCCAAACCCAAGTGAACCAGTTCCGTGTTCTGACGTAGAACTTAGCTCTTTAACAGCATCACTGACTGTTTAACAAAGCAGTGCAAAGGGCCACATGGTGGCTTAATGCTGGACAAGAAGGAGGAGAAAGATTAACTCTAAAGACCTCTGGCTGTGTGCCCAAGTTGCTTAAGTGATAATCCAGAATATAGTCTCAATTCCAACTGGTTATTCCCACCCCTTTTCCAACCTCCTCATTCAGCACATTTTTCCCCCTGCACAGATAGATCCTAAATATATAGATCTAGCCCAGGCTTCTCTCTCAAATGTCTGAGTGTCAAATATTGGCTGTCTAAAAGGCATCTGTTTCACCTTAAATCTTTTTTATTTTTATTTTTAAGTTAATTTATTTTTTGTCCTTAGGCTTGAATTTAGAGCCTGGGGGCTGTCCCTGGCCTTTTTTCTTTTTTTCCTTTTTTTTTTTTCTGGAGGCTAGTGCTCTACTGCTTGAGCCACAACTCCACTTTTGGCTTTTTAAGTGGTTAATTAGAGCCTCATGAATTTTCCTATCTGGGTTGGCTTTGAACCAAAATACTCAGATCTCAACCTCTTGAGTAGCTAGAATCACAGGCATGAGCCACTGGCATTTGGCTTTTCATTTGTTTATAGATATGATATCTCATCTATCTATCTATCTGTGTTCATTCTTGGGCTTGATACACACAAAGGGTCACATGTCCCCCTCTCTCAAACTAGTCACTGTGTTGGGGGATACAGTGCTCTGGTGGCCACATAGCTTATGGCTAGAGCTGAGGACGGAGCCAACACTAGGGAATTCTAATGGAGGATAAAAGCTATAATGCTGTTAGTTGACCAAAGGCCAATGGATAATAGGTAACTGTATAAACCAGACTTTGTGTCTCACACCTGTAATCCAAGCTATTCAGGAAGCTAAGATCTGAGTATCATGGTTTGAAGCCAGCCTGAGCAGGAAATTCTGAGACTCTTACCTCCAATTAACCACTACAAAGCTGGAATTGGAGCTGTGGTTCAAATGGTACAGCACCAACCTTTTGAGCAAAGCAGCTAAGTGAAAAGTGTGAAGTGCTGAGTTCAAGTCTCAATGCTAACACACACTACTCCACCACAACCAATGTTCTGTTCTAGTTAAGTATAATGTACATAAATTACATGTTTGTGATATCCTAAACAGGTGAAAATTATAGGATGCTGATGAAGGGCAGGGTAGTAGAATCAACACTTAATATTCAGTAATTCATTTCAGCCTCTCGACAACCTTTTGAGGAAGGAAATATTATCTGTGTTTGAGGAGGAAAAGCACAGAAAGTTCAAGTAACTCACCCAATGTACCACAGATTGTGGTAGAATCAAGCATCCAGTACTTGCATTCTCCAGGAAAGATCTCAGCCAAGACAGCACACAGCTCCTTCTGTAGGACTTCTATCTTATCCACTTTTAAATTTGGGGGTTTTGGTTTGGTTTGGTTTGAGGTGCTTGGGATCAAACCCAGTGCCTTGCATATGTTAGGCAAGCACTCTACAATTAAGCTATACTGCTGGCCCTCATCTGTTGTTGTTTGTTTTCTTTTTTTTCTTTTCTTTCTTTCTTATTTTTTTTTTTTTTTTGTCCGTCATGGGGCTTGAACTCTGGGTCTGGGTGCTGTCCCTCAGCTCTTCAGTTCAAGGCTAGCACTCTACCACGTGAGCCACAGCGCCACTTCTGGCTTTTTCTGCTTATGTGGTGCTGAGGAATCGAACCCAGAGCCTCATGCATGCAAGGCAAGCGCTCTACCACTGAACCCCTTCCCAGCCCTTGTTGTTTGTTTTCAAAGCCAGTCCAGGAAAGATAAATTTGAGACTCTTAATTCCAGTTAACCAGCAAAAAGCCAAAAGTAAAAGTGTGGCTCAAGTGGCTAGAGCACCAGTCTTGTGAGAAAAAGCTAAGACTTGAGTTCAAGCTCCAGTATGGGTACAAGTTGGTGCATGTGCGTGCGCGCGTGCACACACACACACACACACACACACACACACACACACGACAACAGCAATAGAAATTTACCTATCTTCTTCCAAGAATGAATTTGAAGTTCAGCCTATCCAGTGACAGCACAGCAGGAATACCAAGATCTGACCATTTCTACTCCACACAGAACTCTTCATTTGTTCTAGAGATCCTGTTAGGTTGGCCAATGTGTGTGTGTGTGTGTGTGTGTGTGTGTGTGT
>NW_012267235.1:3917549-3922664 GCF_000151885.1 Dipodomys ordii
TAAACCACTAGAAAACCAGAAGTGGTGCTGTGGCTCAAGTGGTAGAGCACTAGCCTTGAGCTGAAGAGCTCAGGGACAGTGCCCAGGCCCAGAGTTCAGGCTCCACAACTGGACCCCCCCAAAAAAATTAAAATAAAATAAAATTTACAAAATCCTGCTTCTGTTATCAACTGTAAAAGTACACAAGAGATCATGAAGAATAGTATGCATTTTCTATATTTAAAAACAAGTATAAGGTAGGGTGGTTTTATCCCTCCGCATGAATTTTGATATAGTACTCACAAGTCCATTACAAGGATTGTTTAGTTTTTCAATGATATATGTTTCCCTTTTGAAAAAATCAGAACTTTTCTTTTGATTTAGTTCTCATGTATAAACATATAAAAATCGATTTGGACCAAAATGTTTTGCCAAGGTATAAATAGGAATACCATTAGAAACTTTATGCAAAGAGTCCAGCTCAGCAAAACATATAAATAAGTATATTTATTTATTTACCCTTCCAGCAGTTATAAACCACCTATGATCATGTTTGTGGTGACTGTGAGTCCTATCTGAACTAAATTTATCGTGTAGGGCATTTATTAAAGTACTTTTTGTTTCCTCTGGTGAGTCTTCTAGCTAGCAGAATTCTAACACGTATAACCTGGAGACTTCATTCCATTCTGCATTTTATTTTAATGAGGGAACGAATCATTACAGTGCATTAAACCCTAAGATAGAAATAAGCAATCTGGGGCTGGGAAGGTGGCTCAGTGGTAGAGTGCTTGCCTTGCATGCCTGAGGCCCTGGGTTCAATTCCTCAGCACCACATAAGCAAAAAGAAAAAAGCCGGAAGTGGCGCTGTGGCTCAAGTGGTAGAGCGCTAGCCTTGAGCTGAAGAGCTGAGGGACAGTGCCCAGGCCCAGAGTTCAGGCCCCACGACCGGACCCCCCCCCAAAAAAAAAGAAAGAAAGAAAGAAGCAATCTGTAGGAGAGAAGCTGACATTTATTTATATTTCATTTGGCAATTTTTTTCTGACACACCTTTTTCTGCATCTGTTGCATTTAAAGTTAATTTTGAAGAAATTTCCTTACTGTAGGTGGATAATTTGAAGATGACACATTCTCACCCTATGAATTTCTCACCCAGAGTACTTTATTTAACCTTTTCACCAAGCAACCACCACCCCCAACTCAGATTAATGAAGTCACAAGGTTTTTTTTCTAAAAAAAATTCTTTCTAAAATTGTTTTTTAAAATTATCTCTGCTAGTCTGGTCAATTAGAATGAACTGATTGCCTTTGTCTGTTTTTTAGAATATTACCCTGAATTTCTGTTTCAACTACTGCACACACGCATACACACACACACACACACACCTGTAAAATACACCTTATTCAAAATAATAAACAGATGTGTGCCCCTCATACATCTTCTTTAAAGACACATAAAACATTATTAACATTATGAAACTGTATATTTCACAAATATAAAGTCACCAGCATATCATGCAGGGTTGCTTCTTGTTTGGCTGTTCCTCCCTACAACTGTTGAGAAGCCCTTCTTAGACCTATGTTTGCTTCCAACACATTTTCTTCTCGTGCTTAAAAATAAATGTCAAGTTCTTGATCTTTTGTTAAAAATTCATTGCAGCAACGGTTTTGCAGCAGGAAACTTCCTCCAGAGAGAGCTGGCTCCCATTCCTGCTAAGAACGTAACCTAGGAATGATGGAAAAATAATTATAATCAATGTCAGAGAGCATCTGGGTGTCTACCCAGCAGCCTGCCAAGTGGGACCTGCATTAATCCTTTCCATCCACTATCAGCTTGAAGCTAGCAGACACAGGCCTCATATTTGATTTTTTAAAAAGTGAAAATCCAAATCTTACACATATTTCTCCCTCATCTGAAAGGTTTCTAGGAGAAACCAGTAAATGCCTTGCATTTTCTTCAACTTGGTGTCTCTTGCTTTTTCTTATCTCTGAGTGTAGAATTGCCTTATTTCTGTCACATCTTTTATTCGGGGTGACCCATTAACATCAGTCCCCACCTAGCGAAAGAAATGAGGCCTTTTCAGTATGTACATAAGAAAATACATTTTAAGGCATGGTGCTTAGTGCTGATATATTTCAACTGGAACCACTCCAACCGTATGTGTCATTTCTAAAAGAGGAATAATACTGAGTTAATTAAATGGGAGCAGAAACACCTGGTGCATATCATTATGAAATAAGGTTCTGGGTGATTTAATTAAGATCTCTACTGTTACAAATTGGCTTTCCAAGTATTTTTCCACTGAACTTCTATTTTACTTTACCATCTATTCTGCTTCTTTTGAGATATATGCCAGGTGGTATATAGTTATTTTAGTAGAGAATTCTCTGTTTGTGGAATCTCTAAATACAGGGGAATCAAAAGCAAATTTGAATTTTCCTGTGCTTCAACCATTTGAAAGCTTAGAGAAATGTGTCTTTTTTTTAACATGGAAAGATAAAAAATCATTTTTTCCTCTATTCTATTATCCAACATTTCATTAATTTCCAGGACTTAATAAATCAGTAAAAACAATGCAAGAGTAGACAGGAGGCACATTTTATTTTAATATTTGTGATTCTTATTTCCGACGTTTGGAACTTTTTTTTTCTCTAGTCGGTTGTGGGGCTTGAACTCAGGGCCTGGACACTGTCCCTGAGCCTCTTTGTGCTCAAGGCTAGTGCTCTACCACTTGAGCCAGAGCACCACTTCTAGTTTTTGAATGGAAAATTGGAGATGTCAGTCTTACGGGGCCGAAGCCTGGGCTGGCTTTGCAGTGCAATCCTTAGATCTCAGCTTCCTGAGTAGCTAGGATTATAGGTGTGAGCCACTAGCATCTGGCTTGTTTGGAACATTTTAAGCAAGGAGAAAAATGAATTGGAGATGCAACTGATGTGTTCTTCCAGGAAGCTCCAGATCTAGAGCTTAATTAACAGAGACACATTGCTTGTGAAGCTGCCTTTTGTCCTAAGGCCCCTCTGCTCCTACTGAAATATTCAATGTTGCTGTCTAAGTTTGTTTCAAGGCAAATTCTAAACCAAAAAAACTTTGGGCAAGAAGTTGTATATTGGTAATGTGATTCCTGGAATCCATATAAGCTGGCCCCAGCTCTCACTGCTAATATTGCAAAGATAAAATGATTACCCGCCCTCAATCTGCTTTTTTTGGGGGGGGGTCTGGTCATGGGGCCTGAACTCAGGGCCTGAACTCTGGGCCTGGGCGCTGTCCCTCAGCTCTTCAGCTCAAGGCTAGCGCTCTACCACTTGAGCCACAGCACCACTTCCGGCTTTTTTTCTTTTTGCTTATGTGGTGCCGCGGAATCAAGCCCAGGGCCTCATGCATGCAAGGCAAGTGCTCTACCACTGAGCCACCTTCCCAGCCCTCAATCTACTTTATTATCAGCTTTCAGGAAGATTTGCATTTCACTTTTTATTTCCCTACCCCCCAACATATGTCTGTAAAACCTCCAAGATGACCAATATCCCCCAAAATAAACTTGGGTACAATTTGGTATTTGTAGAGTAAAATGAGTCAGCTTTGGACATTCTCACACAGCAACTGTTCAGAGAAAGATGAAAACTGGAACTCAAAAACCAAGTCTTTTTTGACACAGGGGAAAAAAAATCTAGCTGTGTTTTCTCTGCAACTGGTTTGACAGAACCTAGAGATGAAATTTGCCAATATATGGTCCCATATATTTTGTGAGGATCATAGGCAGATCATCAGTAGGCTTCAGAGATAAGGTTCAAGGATTTTCTTTCTCTTGAGTGCTTACTAATAACAAGCTAGCTCTTCACCCACTCATTCAGTATAAAGGCAGGTTCTAATGCCCTCATGAATTGTGTTGTCAAGTTTATTAGTAAGTTAATGGTTTAGAAATAAAAATTGTCGTAGCTTGGCACTGGTGACGCATGCCTGTAATCCTAGCTACCCAGGAGGCTGAGAACTGAGAATCATGGTGCAAAGCCAGCCCAGGCGGGAAAGTCCGTGAGACTCTTATCTCCAATAAACCACTAGAAAACCAGAAGTGGTGCTGTGGCTCAAGCGGTAGAGCGCTCACCTTGAGCTGAAGAGTGCAAGGATAGTGCCCAGGCCTAGAGTTCAAGCCCCACGACCGACAAAAAAACAAAAGAAATAAAAATTGTCTTTCCTTGGACACATGGTAGAAATGATAGTTAAATTCGGAGAACAAACTCCAAATCTTATTGACTAGGATACAGGAGCAAAATCAGCCAAAGTTCCAACTGCTGGGAATAAACACCTGACTGGGTAAGCCCCATTATCATCTGCTCTGAGGTTTAAAGGCTGGAAAAGGCGGACCTCTTACAATTTGATTTATTTCCCTGGCTTCCTAATATCTAGGATTCAATTGACTTCAGTCATAGAGAGGAATAAACCTGGAATGGCAGAGTAAAAATGGATGGCATAATTCTCTGGCTGTTTCTGATTAGCTGCCACTAATCTCACAATGACTATGTCTCCCAACACAATGTGTCTAGCTGGGCAATATCTTCCACTTACTAGGCTCTTAACATCTTCCACTTTTCTAGGCTCTGGGAGCACTTCTCACTTTTTTTTTTGTCTGTCATGGGGCTTGAACTCTGGGCCTGGGTGTTGTCTCTGAGCTCTTGAGCTCAAGGCTAGCACTCTACCACTTGAGCCACAGTGCCATTTCTGGTTTTCTGGTGGTTAGTTGGAAATAAGAGTCTCACAGACTTTCCTGCATGGGCTGGCTTTGAACCATGATCCTCAGATGTCACACTCCTGAGTAACTAGGATTACAGGCGTGAGCCACCAGTGCCCAGCCCATCTTTTTACATTTTTGACACCTCTCTTTATTCTTTGGTGTACAATGGTTTTCTACTTTTGCTAGTCTCTGAACATTGTGGTTTTCTTAATCAAGTCTGCATTCCAGTGAATAATCTCCTCATTAAAAATCCTGCATTGCCGGGCGCTGGTGGCTCACGCCTGTAATCCTAGCTACTCAGGAGGCTGAGATCTGAGGATCGCGGTTCAAAGCCAGCCCTGGCAGGAGAGACCGTGAGACTCCTATCTCCAATAAACCACCAGAAAACCAGAAGTGGCGCTGTAGCTCAAGTG
>NW_012267235.1:3922714-3928748 GCF_000151885.1 Dipodomys ordii
AGACTCCTATCTCCAATAAACCACCAGAAAACCAGAAGTGGCGCTGTAGCTCAAGTGGTAGAGTGCTCGCCTTGAGCTGAAGAGCTGAAGGACAGAGTTCAAGCCCCATGACTGACAAAAAAAAACAAAAACAAAAAATCCTTCATTGGCACTATCTGAGCAGAATTTTAGCCATCAAGACCTGATTGAGTGAAAAAGAACATACCTTTTTTTTTCTGGGGGCAGAGGTCATTGTCACTGGTGGAATTCAATTCATGTAAGCTTATTCACATACCTAATAGATATTAATTGTGCCTCATTCCTGTGCCATTCATTATGAATAAAGTAGATCTAATCCTCACCCACAAGAAATTGATTTTCTTAGTTGGAGAGACAAAAATGAATAGCCATCTTTAATTCTAGCTACTCAGGAGGCTGAGTTCTGAGGATCAAAGACAGCCTGGGCAGAGACTCTTATCTCCAATTAACCACCAAAAAGCCCAGAAGTAGAGCTGTGGCTCAAGTGGTAGCTCACTATCTTTGAGTACAGAAGCCTCAGGGCTAGCACCCAGGCTCTAAGTTCAAGCCCTGGGACTGGCAAAAGAAAGAAAGAAAGAAAGAAAGAAAGAAAGAAAGAAAGAAAGAAAGAAAGAAAGAAAGAAAGAAAGAAAGAAAGAAAGGAAGGAAGGAAGGAAGGAAGGAAGGAAAGGAAAGGAGGGAAGGAAGGAAAGAGGGAAGGAGGGAAGGAAGGAAAGAGAAAGAGAAAGAAAGGAAGGAAGGAGGAAAGGAAGGAGAGAGAAAGAGATTGAGAGAGAGAAAGAAATTTGTATAGAGTGGTCAGAGAAGGCCTTGATGAGGAGGTGCTATTTAACTGAGACCTCAAGTTTGGGAAGGAAACAGTCACCATGCAATGAGCTGGCAAAGAGTGAGGGAAAGTTCCAGGCAGGAGTGGAAAGTATAAAGAATCAGAGGTGGGAAAAGAAATTGGTGGGAAAACCCAGGCAGCTGTTTGGTTAGAGGAAATTAAAACCAGGTGTTTACAAGCCACAAGGGATATGGAGGAATCAAATGGAGTGGGGCTAGGTGGGGAGTAGTGGGAGTTAGGTTTGGGCAGGGAGCTCAAGAATGAGGGCTGGTCCCTTGTAGGCCTGGTAAAGACTCTGGATTTTATTCCAAGAATAACAAGAAGAGGTTGAAAGAGTAGAGTTACATGATCCAATTTATCTTTTCAAAAATCCCTCTAGCTGCTCTACAAAGAAGGACTTGGGAAGGAAACAAGTAGAATGAGAAAGAACAAGCAGAAGCCATTAAAACAATGCAAGCAATTGTACTGGAGTGGCTCTTGTCTGTAATCCTAGCTACTCAGGAGGCTGAGAGTTGAGGATTTTGGTGGGAAGCCAGGTGGGCTAGGAAAGTTTGTGTGACTTATCTCCACTAACCTACCAAAAAAGCTGGAGATAGAGCTGTGGGCTCAACTGGTAGAGTATCAGCCTTGAGCACAAAAGCTTGGACAACATCCAGGCCTAAAGTTCAAACCCCCAAACTGGCACAAAACAAGACAGACAAACAAAAAACAACAATGCAAACAAGTGGTGGGTGCAACTGGAGAGCGGATGAAACTTCCTCTCCCAGGTTTGTGACTGAGGAAGAGCTAATGAGATTTGATAAGGATTGGGTATGTGGGCAAGGCCAGGAAATGGGAAGCATCATGGTTGCCCCCTAGATTTCAGACTTGGGCTATGAGCCTGGATGATAGAGTTATTTTTGGAGAAGAAAAAAGACCAGGAGAAGAAGAAAGATGGAAAGAGTCAGATGAAAGTATCTTTGAGATACCCAACAGGGAATGTCAAGCAGGCAGACGGCTGCCTAAACCTGGAGCTCAGATGACAGGCTGGAGCTGGGAGAAATCTGCTTTTCCATCTCTCAGTGGTCAAGTAGACTCTGCAAGCCAGCCTGGCCTATGCCTAAAGGGATATACTCAGGCCTGGCTATACTCAGCAGATCTATATGTGAATCTTCAGGGTTTGTGGGGTTTTTGTTGTTGTTTCAAGCAGGAGCTGGGAATGTGGCCTAGTCATAGAGTGCTTGCCTGACATACATGAAGCCCTGGGTTCGGTTCCTCAGTACCACATACACAGAAAAGGCCAGAAGTAGAGCTGTGGCCCATATGATACAGCCTTAACCTTGAGCAAAAGAAGCTCAGGGGCAGTTCCCTAGGCCCTGAGTTCCAGCCCCAAGACTGGCAAATAATAATATTTTTATGTTTTAAAAAAGCATTCCTATACTTTGCTTTGTCATGTATCTTTGAAGCAAGATTTGAGAATTCCTAGGTCCTTCACTAAGTAGCATCATAATCCTGCCTCTAGAGTGCCAATTTCAACATGACTTAATGGTATATTTAAAGAACAACCCCCAGAGTCCAGTTAGGCTAGCATACAATAATGTCCTTATGGGGAGACATGTGCCCATAGTAAGAGATAAGGTTCCACGGCTTTTCATTTCTGGTTGTCATAGCAACAGCCACTGAATTCTGGAGGTGGGAAAGAGGACGAGGGAGAGAGAGGAGAAAAGCTGTTGTGGTTATTCATCTTTGGAAAATAAAGGCAGATAGTTTCAAGCTGTATGAAAAGCAAGCCCTGCACATCCAGGGTAGTTATAGGCACACAGTTATAAGTAGACAAATTATTCATTTTAAGGACCAGAAGTATACACAAAATCTTGACCAGACTGGGAGTTAGGATTGCATCATGCATCTATTATATCTTTTCTGCCCAGAGGACTGCCTGGGGCTCCGTGTACTTTAGTGAATGAGTCAGTGAGGTCTCAAAAGAGAGTCATGATGGGCGCCCATGGCTCACGCCTGTAATCCTAGCTACTAAGGAGGCTGAGATCTGAGAATCGCAGTTCAAAGCCAGCCTGGGCAGCAAAGTCTGTGAGACTCCTATCTCCAATTAACCACCAGAAAACCAGAAGTGGCACAGTGGCTCAAGTGCTGGAGCACTCACCTTGAGTTGAAGAGCTGAGGGATAGCACCCAGGCCCAGAGTTCAAGCCCTATGACCAAAAGAGAATCACTCTCCATTAATTTTTTTGCTGGTACTGGGGCTTAAACTCGGGCCCTCACCCATACTCTACCACTTGATCCATGCCTCCACTTTGGGCTTTTTGCAAGTTTAATTGGAGATAAGTCTAAAAAGGGATTTGTCTGTTAGGCCTGGCTCAAAACTGAAATGCTAAGCTCTTTAGTTCCTTTTTTTCTTTCCTTTCCTTATTTATTTAGTTAGTTGGTTAGGTAGTTAGTTAGTTGTTGGTGCTAGTCCTGAGGCTTAAACACAGGGGCCTGGGTTCTGTCCTTGAATTTCTTTCACTCAAGGCTAGTTCTCTATCACTTAAGTCAGAGCTCTGCTTCTGGCTCATTTTCTGGCTCTTTTGGGCATAGTTTATTGGAGAGTCTCACAGACTTTCCTGCCTGGGCTGGCTTAGAACCAAGATCCTCAGATCTCAGCCTCCTGAGTAGCTATGATTACAGGCATGAGCCAACAGTGCCTGGCTTTTCCTTTTCTTCCAACTTACTTCATATGGGCTCTAAAGTACCTAGGTGGATGGATCCTTTGGGTAAAGATTTTATTTTACAACAAAATCATATGCATATTGTTACTAGAAAACGAATCCCCAAGCCAATAGACCAAGTCAAGAAATGTCACTCTCTGGGGTTGATGCTGAGAATTGTTTACTCATCAAGGATTAAAAAAAATTGTGGAAGTGGCGCTGTAGCTCAAGTGGTAGAGCGCTAGCCTTGAGCTGAAGAGCTGAGGGACAGCGCCCAGGCCCAGAGTTGAAGCCCCACAACTGACAAAAACTAAAAAAATTAAAATTAAAAAATTGTGGGCCAACTCTGGCACTTGGCTAGGATAGGATATTTTACAACTGTATACCTCCCATCAGGACCCATTCTATAACAGGCTTTGGATTAAATTCCTTTTTTTTTTTTTATTGCCAGTCCTGGGCTTGAAATCTGGGCCTGGACACTGTCCCTCAGCTCTTCAGCTCAAGGCTAGCGCTCTACCACTTGAGCCACAGCACCACTTCTGGCTTTTTTTGTGTATGTGGTGCTGAGGAATCGAACCTAGGGCCTCATGCATGCAAGGCAAGCGCTCTACCACTGAGCCACCTTCCCAGCCCTGGACTAAATTCTTTTTTTGTTTGTTTTTTTGGGTCCGGTCGTGGGGCCTGAACTCTGGACCTGGGCACTGTCCCTCAGCTCTTCAGCTCAAGGCTAGTGCTCTACCACTTGAGTCACAGCGCCACTTCCGGGTTTTTTCTTTTTTGCTTATGTGGTGCTGAGGAATCGAACCCAGGGCCTCAGGCATGCAAGGCAAGTGCTCTACCACTGAGCCAACTTCCCAGCCCTGGACTAAATTCTTTACGTAATTAAATATCATCTGTCGATTGAGGATATAATGAAAGTTGTGGAATCAAGGAAAGGAGATGGTATAACAAAGAGTATAAGCGATAGTGGGAGCTGGTGTCTCACACCTATAATCCTAGCCACTCAAGAGGCTGAGATCTGAGGATTGTGGTTCAAAGCTAGCCTGGGCAGAAGTCTATGAGGTTCTATTTATGGGACTTGAACTCAGGGCCTGGACACTGTACCACCTTGAATCACAGCTCCATTTCTGGTGCTTAACTGAAAAGTCTCATGGACTTTTCTGCTCTGGCTAGATTCAAACTATGATCCTCAGATCTCAGCCTTCTGAATAGTTAGGATTGAAGGTGTGATCTATGAGGTTCTTATTCCCAACTAACCAGCAAAAGGCCAGAAGTGAAGCTGTGGTTCAAGTAGTAAAGCACCAGACGAATGAAGGGAAGGAGGGAGAGGGAGAGAAAGAATGGGCAAAAGGGCAGAAAACTCTGTCAACTCTAAAAAGCAAGATTTGAGGAGTTAGAAATTTTTCAGGAGAATTTAGTGTATCTACTACTTACAAATATGGTGACATTGAAAAAGAGAAATGTCCAGTGCTTGGTGACCCTTGCAGAGCCTAAGTAAAATATGCCTCAAGAACTTTCCTCTCTCATTTATCTTGAAATGTCAGGCTTGCCAAACAGTCAATATTTTAATGACTAATTTGTCTTTCCTTGTATGGTGAAGGGAGTATCCTGAATAAACATATGCATGCCTGCAACTTTAAACCTATATTTCGCTCTCCAAATTGCACTAAGAATATAATTCAAACAGCATCCCACAATCCACCAGTCGTCAGACCTGCCACTGAAGGTCTCTTTGACCTCAGATCCAGTCATTCTCTCCCTTTGCATTAGATTCCAATCATACTAGTCTTCTTTGCATTCCTTAAATACTGCAAACTCCACCTCACAATTATTACCCTTCCAAATTACCTGCCAGCCACTTTTCCCCCAGTTCTCCCATGCCTAGTTACTTCTTACCTTCCAATCAGGCCTCTGACTGTCACTTCTTCAAACAGATCTCAGTGCCTCTTGTAATCTTTCCCTTTTGACCTACCTGCTTTTCCCACCTCCTAACCCCCATTACAATCTATCCCTTAGTCTCTTTCATTAATATGTTTTACTTGCTGGGCACCGGTGGCTCATGACTGAAACCTGGCTACTCAGGAGGCTGAGATCTGAGGATCACGGTTCAAAGCCAGCCGGGGCAGGAAAGTCTATGAGACTCTTATCTCCAATAAACCACCAGAAAATCGGAAGTGGCACTGTGGGCCAAGTGGTAGAGCATTATCCTTGAGCTGAAGAGCTGAGAGACAGCACCCAGGCCCAGAGTTCAAGCCCTGTGACCAACAAAAAAAAAATATATATATATATATATATATCTTTAAAAGATTTCAGACAGGGATTGAGGCTGTAGCTCAGTAGTAGTAGAACATGTACTTAAGATGTATAAGGCCTGGGTTCAATCCCTAGCACCACATTTCTCTTATTCCAACTATACTGCTACCTTGAGCTCTTCCTATTTAGAAATGCCAGAGCCATCTTTGTACACACAAGCCAGACAGAAACAAATGCCACTTGACAAAGTCCCA
>NW_012267235.1:3929163-3941472 GCF_000151885.1 Dipodomys ordii
CTCATGGACTTTCCTGCCCAGGCTGGCTTTGAACCTTGATCCTCAGATCTCAGCCTCCTGAGTAGCTAGGATTATAGGCATGAGCCACCGGAACCCAGCTTTGGGTGTGTTCTACCACTTTGGGTGTGGTCTACCACTGCTGCCATTTTTACAAACACGTGGAAGCAGTAGAAAACTAATTGACACCAGCCATGGGACAAAGATGGCCCCAGGCCAAAGTGAGGGACCATTTTCATCTGAGGATTTGCCCTGGAAAGAATGCCTCCTTCTAACCCCTTCCTTGCATGGTGTTGAAAGATTGGCTATGGTCACCATTCAGAAATAATATATATCAAAAGGGGGTTTAAAGGGCCAGATAATTACCCAGCTTGAATAACAAAAAAATAGTTTATTGTTTTGTCGAACTCAACATATCCACTATCTGCACATCATCAACTGGCTCATAAACTTCAATTTGGGGGATATAGCAATTCTCTCTAAATCTCTGCTCCATCTTGACTAGAATAGCAATTTTTCTAATCTGTCTTCAAAAACTGAAAGGTTCCCTGAATCACTTATTTCAGGCTAAGGAGCTCTTAATTTAAGAGTTTCAAATCTATTAGCTGGGTGCCAGGGGCTCATGTCTAGAATCCTAGATACTCAAGAGGCTGACATCTGAGGACCATGGTTCTAAGCCAGCCCAGGTAGTAAAGTCCATGAGACTTGTATTTCCAATTAACCACCAAAAAGCCAGAAGTAAAGGTGTTACTCAAGGGGTTGAGTGCCAGTGTTGAGTAGGAAAAAAAAGAAAAGAAAAGAAAAAAAGCTAAGGGACAAGCACCAGTTGGTGATTAATTGGCGATAAAAGTCTCACAGACTGGTTGAGTGCCAGTGTTGAGTAGGAAAAAAAAGAAAAGAAAAGAAAAAAAGCTAAGGGACAAGCACCAGTTGGTGATTAATTGGAGATAAAAGTCTCACAGACTTTTCTGCCCAGGCTGGCTTGGAACCATCATCCTCATATCTTAGTCTCTTGAATAGCTAAGATTACCAGTGTTTTATTCCCTTTAATATGCAAGAGCAATCCACATCTGTAAATGGTAATTTATTTAGCTGTTTATGCCAGAGTTTCTTAGCTGTATTGGGTAGGGGAAAACTATTTCAAGAAAAGAGAATTATTCTGGCCAATATTTCTTTTTTCATTCAACTATTTAAATGCCCAGTGAAGGTTGATGTTTTCTCTGATTGGTTAGATTCCAAATGAGTTATATAAACACATTTCCATTTCTATGGTTTCCTGCAGATCTTTATTAGAAGTAAATGAGCCAGGCATTCTATTCTTTTGTGTTTTCAAAAAGAAATTAGTATTTCATGCTTATTTCCCCTTTGATCTTTAAAATTCAAATAGGGTGAGTTCAAAGAGTCATGAGAAAACATTTTAAGTTTTTAGATAAATATATTTGCCATTTGTAATTTTGCCAAGCTACAACCCCCACCAAAGGGGGTAAATGAAAATTCAAAGCAGACCTTCTGCAAGAAAATAGGCCTTATAAATATTATCACAGTTTCTGAAAAGTATTACCTTAATAATGAAGGGTTTAAGATTCACCTTTTTGGACTTGAAAATGAGATATTTTGTTTGTTAAACAAGTGATGTTGGAAATGCACTTTCTCCAAGTGCTAGCATCTTAGGAACCACTTACTGATCATATTTTATTCTTTTTTTGGGGGGGGTCCGGTCGTGGGCCTGAACTCTGGGCCTGGGCGCTGTCCCTCAGCTCTTCAGCTCAAGGCGAGCGCTCTACCACTTGAGCTACAGCGCCACTTCTGGTTTCCTGGTGGTTTATTGGAGATAGGAGTCTCAGGGTCTCTCCTGCCCGGGCTGGCTTTGAACTGCGATCCTCAGATCTCAGCCTCCTGAGTAGCTAGGATTACAGGCGTGAGCCACCAGCGCCCGGCTAGCATCAATTCATTTTGCCCTGAGACATGAAGCATTTCTGTATTAAATAGCTGAAGAGAAAGTACTTTATTTTAAAGTATTATTTCTTCACTAACACACCATGTGAGGAAAAAAAAATCCATTCTTGGTACAATATGTTATACAATGAGGTCTGATTACTTACACATGTCTCTGACATTTACAAAACCTGCATTGTCCTCAGAAGGTAGAATGGAGTATAATAGGTTATAGACTGAACATAATAGGAAAAAGAAGTTGGTTTACAATTTGAATAGAGTGAAATATGAAGCCAAGGAACAATGGAGACACTCCTTTCTTGTGGCTTTTTAAGAATGTAGTAAACACTGTCTTTCAAGGATGGGTTGCCAACCAAAAACTATAACCAAACAAAATGTTAAGAAAGCTTTGCTTAAGAAAAATGAGTAGATGAACTGGGTAATCCAAAGAGGAAAAAATATGGTAAAGTCGAGAAATCTAAGCTTACATATGCTAATAATGAGAAATCTGATTTTATATATGCTTACCTAACACTAAAAGGGCTTTGGTTCTGTTACAATGCAGACTTGAAGTCAATGGATTTTAAAACAAGATCAAATACAATTACAATTTTCTCTGTTTTTCTTCACTCCTCACAGCTAACCACCCCATTAGTGAGTTTCCACTTCGTCATTCTCTGCTCATCACGGACATTTGATTCACTTTTAGTCTCTACCAACTTAATTGACAATTATGCTGTTATAAATATCAAATTGTTCTTTGTGAAAGTATCTGCTTTATAATAACTAAATGTCACCATTAAATTCTAAATCCACTTCCTTTATTTAAAAAAAGATGCCGTTATGGAATGAGTCACATTTCTTTCAGGGTATCTTAGAGCGTACTATCAGGCATCATTTCAAAAAATAATATCAAGCCATAATTCTAGGTCTCAATTTTATTGGGAATTTAAGTCTAATCTGTGCTTTGGTTGTGTTTATGTCATGGTTATTTTGTTGGACCTGGGTTTTTTAAAGTAGTTGGTTTGCTGGGTGCCGATGGCTCACACCTATAATCGTAGCTACTCAGGACGCTGAGATCTGAGGATCGCGGTTCAAAGCTAGCCTGGGCAGGAAAGTCCCCGAGACTCTTACCTCCAGAAAACCAAAAGTGGTGCTCAAGTGGCAAAGCGCTGAAGAGAGAGCACCCAGGACACGAGTTCAAGCCCCATCACTGACAAAAAAAAAAAGTAGTCAATTATGAATTGAAGCTATGACCAAGTGATAGAGCATAACTCTTGAGTAAAAATCTAAGGAACAGCGCCCAGGCCCTGAGTTCAAGCGCCAGGGTCAGCACTTAAAAAACAACAACAAAGTAGTCAGTAAGATAGTAAATTTAATTTCGACCACGTTTTAAGGCACTGGTTATAATAACAATATACTTTCTATTTATATACCTATATATTTCTAGAACATCCTGGTTTTTTGTTTTTTGGGTTTTTTTTTTAACTATTCAGTTGTAGAACTGACACCTTCAGTTTATCTGTGAGGGTATTTTTATTTCTTTAAACAAGATCGAAACACTTAGATTAGCATACATATATGTGTGTATATGATACCCTCTTTGAACAGAGAAGGAATAACTAAACTCAAGGAGATAAAGATTTCTTTGCCCTACACTCGTTTACTTACAACAGAGAATCTTTTGTTATATCTGGAGGCAAAAAAGAAGTCATAACGATCAACATCCCATAGGAATCAATCCAACAAGCCTTTACTGAATTGCCCTTTTTTTCTTTTTTCTTTTTTTTATTGTCAAGATGATGTACAGAGGGGTTTCAGTTACATACATAAGGTCAATCTTGTTACCCCTTGCCTCAATTTTCTCCTACTTTCCTCCGCCCCCTCCCCAAGTTGTACAGATCGTTTTCAACATACTGTCTTGTGTGAATTGCCTTTTTGAATGTGGTTTGCATACATTAGTTGGGGGAAAAAGAGACTAGAAAGAAGTAACAGAGGAGGAAATAAATTCCTGAGATGTAAAGTTCATATACATGCATCCTAATGATTTAAACATTACTCAGCACGTGTGCTGGTTGGCTCAGGTTACTAAATGAATATAGGTCCCAGAAGATTAACAAGTATACTGATTACCACTGGAAAATTCTAGCAACAGGTCAGCCATTTCCGCTTCCTGTCCCTACTTCCCAATAAGTGACTTCTGTTTCACATTAGCCAGAGTGGTCAAAGTCAGCTTAAGCAAAACATCACAGTTCTAAATGAGATGAGTTTTAGATATATAATGTGCCTTCTAACTTTCAGTGAATGGCCAGGGAAAAGGGCTTCTGTTCAAAGGACTGTGTTTTCTTTACAGTTAGCTCTTTCCCTGAGAGTAAAGCATATTTGGTTAAGTATATTATATTGAGACAGGCTCCTTCATCTTAAAAAAAAATTGGAGGCGAAGGGGAAGAAGTTCCTCAATGTTTTTATAATAATTCAAACTGAAAGCAAATGAATGGGTTTTTTTTTAGCCACACAAAAAGAGTGGATGTATGTTCCATTTATTTATTTTTCAAGTTATTGCCAAGAAAAGAGAGTTCTTTATTCAAACTCTATTTGGATGGAGTTCTTAGAGGTAAAAAATAATGAAGTGTTTGTCTTTTTTTTTTTCTGAGCTAATATTAGGACTAGAACTCAAGGCTGAGGTTTTGTCCTTTAGCTTTTTTTTTTTTTTTGCTCAAGGCTCATTCTCTACTACTTGAGCCACACCTTTGGCTTTTTGGTGGTTAGAGATAGGAGTCTCATCTGGGAAGGTGGCTCAGTGGTAGAGCACTTGCCTTGCTTGCATGAGGCCCTGGGTTCGATTCCTCAGCACCACATAAGCAGAAAAAGCCAGAAATGGCACTGTGGCTCAAGTGGTAGAATGCTAGTCTTGAGCTGAAGAACTGAGGGACAGCACTCAGGCCCAGAATTCAGGCCCTACGACTAACAACAACAACAAAAGAGTTTCATTAACTTTCTTGCTCAGCTAGCCTGAAATAGTGATCCTCAGAACTTAATATTCTGAGCAGCTAGGATTACAGATGTAAGCCACTGGTGCCTAGCTGGCTTCATATTCTAAATCATTTTTTTATGATTACAGCATAAGAAATTACTCCAAAGCTGGATGCCAGTGGCTCATGTCTATAATCCTAGCTTCTCAGGAGGCTGAGATCTGAAGATCACAGTTCAAAGCCAGTCTAGTAGGCAGGGCAGGAAAGTCCTTGAGACTCTTATCTCCAATAAGTCACTAGAAAACCAGAAGTGGCATTGTGGCTCAAGTGGTAGAGTGCTCGTCTTGAGCTGAAGAGCTGAAGGACAGTGATCAGGCCCAGAGTTCAAACCCGACGACCTACAAAAAAGAAAAGAAAAGAAAAAGAAAAAAAGAAAGAAATTACTCCAAAACTTAATGGTGTGAAACAACTGCTTTCTGGCTCCTTCTGACTTTTACTAGTTAATTGAATATAAGAGTCTTTTGCGGGCTGGGAAGGTGGCTCAGTGGTAGAGCGCTTGCCTTGCATGCATGAGGCCCTGGGTTCGATTCCTCAGCACCACATAAGCAGAAAAAAAGAAGCCGGAAGTGGTACTGTGGCTCAAGTAGTAGAGTGCTAGCCTTGAGCTGAAGGGCTGAGGGACAGTGCCCAGGCCTAGAGTTCAGGCCCCACGATCAGACCAAAAAAAAAAAAAAAAAAGAGTCTCTCGCAGAGCGCGGGTGGCTCACGTCTGTAATCCTAGCTAGTCAGGAGGCTGAGATCTGAGGATCATGGTTCAAAGCCAGCTCGGGCAGAAAAGTCCATGAGACTCTTATCTACAATTAACCACCAGAAAACCAGAAGTGGCACTGTGGCTTCAAGTGGTCAAGTGGTAGAGCACTAGCCTTTAGCTGAAGAGCTCAGAAACAGCGCCCAGGCCGGGAGTTCAAGCCCCACAACTGACAAAAAAAAATAACAGTCAGAAAGAAGTGTAGCACAAAGCCCTGAGTTCAAGTCCCAGTACTGGCACCACATACATACACACACACACACACACACACACACACACACACACGATAGGTTTATTTTATTTACTTTTAGTGCTTTCTTTTTTCTTTGGCTTGAACTTTGGGCCTAGGCATTGTCCCTCAGCTCTTCAGCTCCAGGTGAGCGCTCTACTACTTGTGTCACAGCGCCACTTCCTGTTTTGTGGTGGTTAATTGGAGATAAGAATCTCACAGACTTTCCTGCCTAGGCTGGCTTTGAACTGGGATCTTCAGATCTCAGCCTCCTGAGTAGCTACGATTACAGGTGTGAGCCACTGGTGCCTGGCTTTTTAATGCTTTCTAAATCAGAACCTCCAGCTTTAACTTTATCCTTGGGAGATTATTCTGTCACTGCATTTTGTAATCTCATTTCCTACTTTGTGTGATTTCTTTTTAGCCAGTCCTGGGGCTTGAACTCTGGGCCTGGGCACTGTCTCTGAGCTTCTTTTGCTCAAGGCTAGCACTGTACCATTTAACCCACAGCACCACTTCCGGCTTTTTCTGTGTATGTGGTACTGAGGAATCAAACCCAGGGCTTCATGCATGCGAGGCAAGCGCTCTACCACTAAGCCACATTCCCAGCCCACTTTGTGTGATTTCAAACTAAATCCTCTTCTGGAACTGTCCTATCTATTGCAGCTGTCTCCCTGGACTGCTCCAATCCATTATGGAATAGTGGTTGAGGACTTGAATCCTAGAGTCCAACAGGCCGGGTTCCATCCCTGCTGAGCCACCGGGGGACTAGATAATTAGGGGAAGTTACTCTCTAAATGCCTGTGTTTTTTTTTTTTTATCTGCTCTGGGGAATAAGAATCCCTCACTCCCAGGTATAAAGATTAATAAAGATAATCTTTGTAAACAGTTAATCTTTCGAGGCAGTAGGTGTGATGATTACAAAAGAACATGCGGGCATACCGGCAGAAACCTCTCTGCTAACTCCTAGCCTAGAGAAATTAAACACAGCTGTGTTCCTGGGCAGGTGAACTGGAAAAGTACATTTCTAGAAGGCCTTGAGGGACTAGCTCCTTCAAGGTAAGCCCTGGAGGTTTGTAGAAAAAATAAAACATATTCCCTGCCTTCAACTGACCTAGAGCAAAAAACACACATGTAGGTAGTGGGTAAAATACAAGCCAAACAGAGAGTAGGTTCAACATGACTGACTGAATGAGTATAGCACCATTCCTCCTGAGGCAACAGTTGTTTAAGGAAAGAGCTTCCCCCCCCCCCCATACCAGTCCTGGGGCTTGAATTCAGGGCCTGAATGTTGTCACTGAACAGTGTGTGTGTGTGTGTGTGTGTGTGTGTGTGTGTGTGTGCGCGTGTATCTATATATGCTAGTCCCTGGGGCTTGAACTCAGGGCCTGGGTGCTGTCCTTGAGCTTTTTTATTTATTTATTTTTGGTCTGGTCGTGGGGCCTGAACTCTGGGCCTGGGCGCTGTCCCTCAGCTCTTCAGCTCAAGGCTAGCGCTCTACCACTTGAGCCACAGCGCCACTTCCAGTTTTTTCTTTTTTGCTTATGTGGTGCTGAGGAATCGAACCCAGGGCCTCATGATGCAAGGCAAGTGCTCTACCACTGAGCCACCTTCCCAGCCCTGTCCTTGAGCTTTTTCACTTAAGAATACACTCTATAACTTTGAGTCTCAGTTGTACTTATAACTTTTTTGGTAGTTAATTGGAGATAAGAATCTCACAACCAAAAAAAAAAAAAAAAAAGGAATCTCAGAGACTTTCCTGCGGACTGGGAAGGTGGCTCAGTGGTAGAGCGCTTGCCTTGCATCATGAGGCCCTGGGTTCGATTCCTCAGCACCACATAAGCTGAAGAAAAAAAAGCCGGAAGTGGCACTGTGGCTCAAGTGGTAGAGCGCTAGCCTTGAGCTGAAGAGCTGAGGGACAGCGCCCAGGCCCAGAGTTCAGGCTCATGACCGGACCCCCCCCCCCAAAAAAAAAAGAATCTCACAGACTTGCTTGCTCAGGCTGGCTTCGAACTTTGATCTTCAGATTTCAGTCTCCTAAGTAGGTAGGATTGCAGGAGTGCTGGACTAATGAAAGGGCTTTTAAAGAAGCCTGCAGGGACTGGTATGCAGCTCAGCGATACAGTCTGGTCTGGCAGTATGAGGCCCTAGTTTGATCCATAGCCTTGCAAAAAAGAAAGAGGTGGTAGACTCTTCATCAGTGCCACAAATAGATTTTTTTGTTGTTGTTGGTTGTGGGGCTTGAACTCTGGGCCTGAACACTGTCCCTCTGCTCTTCAGCTCAAGGCTAGCGCTCAACCTCTTGAGCCACAGTGCCACTTCCGGCTTTTTAGTGGTTTTTTGGAGATAAGAGTCTCCTGGACTTTCCTGCTTGGTCTGGCTTTGAACCAAGATTCTCAGATCTCAGCCTCATGAGTAGCTAGGATTACAGGCGTTAGCCACCCATGCCTTGCTAGATTGTTTTTTGTTTTTTATTTTTTTTTCTTTAAAGCAGCCCTCCCTTCCCAACAATAGGATTAAAGATGGAATGTGCTATCTCAGCCCCAGGGATGTGGCTCCCTAGTGAATCTTCCAGTGTGTAAGATTGCTAAACTCACTATAGCTCATATCTGGTGTTTCTTGAGTCCCATGGCAAGCTGAAGAGACACAGGGTCCTAATAGCTCTGGGCTGGCTGGGAAAACCATCAACAAGGAATGAAGAGAGAGTCTGATGTCTGATGGATATCAAAAGAGCAAACAAATCATGTAATTAAAAGTTAACTCTACACAAAAGAAAGCTTGGCCTTTGCCCTAGGCAAGGGAGATGTGATCTCTAGGCCTCTAAAAGTTTTACCCAGTAGGAATGTTTTTGTTTACCTAAGGGTTTGGGCCCTGGAAAGTCTAACACGTGATTTATGATGGGGGCTTTGGGTTATAATTGTATCAGTGCTGACCTTTGGAAGGGGCTAGACACTGAAAGTCAGCCATGTGGACATTATGGAATTAAACTTCCATATATACACTGGGGACACTGAAAGCTTGCATGATCTTCCCTGTGTCCCGCAGGACAACGCTGTGTGGCTATCATGACACTTTGTGGTCAAGACTTCTTCATGGGTCCATGGGGAAAGGATGGTCAGGAGTTCCACATGTACACACATTCTGAACTCTGCCTTTGCCCCTCTTCGCTTGGCTAATTTTGATTTACGTTCTTGTTTTAATAAAACTGTAACCATAGGGGCTGGGAAAGTGGCTTAGCAGTAGAGAGCTTGCCTAGTATGCATGAAGACCTCGGTTCAATTCCTCAGTACCACATAAATAGAAAAGGCCCTAAATGGTACTGTGGCTCAAGTGATAGAGATATAGAGAGGCTCAAAGATAGTGCCCAGGTCCTGAGTTCAAGCTCCAGGACCCGCAAAAAAAAAAAAAAGCAAAAGTAACCGTAGCTGGGCACCAGTGGCCAACGTCTATAATCCTAGCAACTCAAGAGGCTGAGATCTGATGACTATGGTGTGAAGCCAACACGGGCAGAAAAGTCTGTGAGATTCTTACCTCCAATTAACCAGCAAAAAGTTGTGACTCAAGTGGCAATACCAGCCTTAAGTGAAAAAGCTATGGGGCAGTGCCCAGGCACTAGTTCAAGCCCCTTTCCTGACATATACAGAGAGAACGGAGAGGGAGGAAAGGAGGGAGGAAGGGGGGGAGAGTGAGAGAGAGAGTACAAGTTTTAGTAATTTTCTGAATTCTGTGAGTCATCTCTGGGGGTGATGGCGGGAAATCTCTGAATCTGTAGCCAAGTAGTCTGAAGTGAATGTGGGCCTGGAAATCCATCAACATGACACTGATGTCTAAAGTGAAGGCAGTTTTGTGAGTTTAGCTTGGTGAGTGTTTTGGGAGTTAGGACAGCTAGAAATGGCAAGTCCTTATTGGTGGCTATCAGATCCTGATTAATCCTGTAGGCACTATTGTGGCTCTCTCTCCACACCAAAAATTACCCAGTACCTACCTCAGGCTTAGTACCTCTTCCCTATTGCTCCAAGTTCTAAGCTTAGGGATTTATGGAACACTGGTCCAATGCCTTCCATCTGGGCATGATCACTTTGGTAGGGACAGAGCTGGGGGAATAGTCAGAGTCATACTAGAAAAAAAAATAACTCAAGAAGTACCTATTATAAAAGCATTTCTTATAAAAGTGAGAATTCAGGGAGAAAAGTGAGATTTCTCAGCAACCACAGGAATAGGGTTGGAGCAGCCCTAGATTCAACAATGTAAGAGAAGGAAATGGAAGGGGAGGATTCTGTAGAGGAAAGTATTTTGTGGCACAGCCACGAGAAATCTCTCCTTTCTTTCTTTTTATCTATGGGCTGTCCACTAACAGACCCAGCTGGCAGTGGGGCCAAGGAAGGCTGTTGATGGAGCCCACATGGGTCAGCCTTGATTCAAGAAGAGCAGAATGCCGATAAGGAGGGACAGGTGGAAAATATTTGGCACCCGGGTTGAAGTCCTTGCTCTGTACCTTCAACATGTAGTCATCAACATGTCACATGAGCTCAGTAAACAAGGGCTAAATGAAGAAACGGCACTTGAACTGCTTGATGCAGCACTTACTTAGTAAGAAGGACTCAGCAGGCAGCAGGCAGTAGTACTAAGTCTGATTACTACCCTGGCTCAGGCTGTATGGCCTGATCTAATAACTGTGCCTCTTACTTGCCTCTGAGACCTAGTTGGCCCTAAAATCCTAGTCTGATCCTTGGGTCCAGGTGATTTTCATATAACCAGGGGGCTGTGTCTTGTTTTGTGCTTAATCCTCGGGCCTCCTAGGAATGAAACCTTGCTGCATGCTTAGAGGTAGGTAACCATGGAAACTGGCTGCCTTTATCAGATAAGTAAAGGCAAGTTGGTAACAGCCTGAATGATGACAAAGAGGAAGGCTGAGAACAAAGACTTTTTAAAGCCATGTTAAGTAAAAAACCTATCCTTCTGACTTGGGTTTGAATATTTTGATCTTTTAGGAGTTAGCACCCAACTCTCCTTTGGGAACCCTCTGGCTTAAATCTCTCTGCTCATAGAGCTCAAGATGTCCGCAATGTAAATAGAGTTAAGGTTTCCACACCACTCTCCTTGCTGACTCTGTGTCCCTGAGAACCCTGCAGGAGCCATTTTTTATTGACAAGCTGTTCACAGCTCCACCTCCTCCGAGGTTCAGGAAAGCAGGATTGAACTGGCCAAGAAGCTGCACAGAGCAGATCTAGCATTTTAGAGAAGAGGAATGTGTTAGATTGCTAGGCTATTGTCACAAAATACCTTCAAGGGGCTGGGAAGGTGGCTCAGTGGTAGAGTGCTTGCCTTGCATGCCTGAGGCCCTGGGTTCGATTCCTCAGCACCACATACGCAAAAAGAAAAAAAGCCGAAAGTGGACTGTGGTTCAAATGGTAGAGCGCTAGCCTTGAGCTGAAGAGCTGAGGGACAGCGCCCAGGCCCAGAGTTCAGGCCCCACAACCGGACCCAAAAGGAAAGAAAGAAAGAAAGGTATTGTCTTATAGATCTGGAGGTGACCAACAAAAGAAAGGAAGGAAGAAAGAAAGAAGGAAGGAAGGATGAAGGAAGGAAGGAAAAAGAAAGAAAGAAAAGAAAGAAAGGTATTGTCTTATAGATCTGGAGGTGACCGACAAAAGAAAGGAAGGAAGAAAGAAAAAAGGAAGGGAGGAAGGAAGGAAGGAAAAAGAAAGAAAGAAAGAAAGAAGGAAGGAAGGAAAGAAAGGTATTGTCTTATAGATCTGGAGGTGACCGACAAAAGAAAGGATGGAAGAAAGAAAGAAGGAAGGAAGGAAGGAAGGAGGAAGGAAGGAAGGAAGGAAAAAGAAAGAAAGAAAGAAAGAAAGAAAGAAAGGTATTGTCTTATAGATCTGGAGGTGAGAAGTCTTGAGACCCAGTGCCAGCAGAGCTGGATCCTTCAAAGGATTCATGCCAGGGTTAGGAATGTGGCTTAGTGGTAGGGTGCTTGCCTAACATGCAAAAAGCCATGGGTTTGATACCTCAGTAACTCATAAACAGAGAAAACCTGAAGTGGTACTGTGGCTCAAGTGGTAGAGTGCTAGCTTGAGCAAAAAAAAACTCAGAGACAGTGTCCAGGCCTTGAGTTCAAGCCCCAGGGCTGGCAAAAAAAAAAAAAGATCCATGTCTTTCCATCAACTTTGGGATGCCTGTTAGGATCTTTGCATGGAAGCATCATCCTGGTGTCTCACTTCATCTTTATATCATATTCTCTGTGTATCTCTTTTTTTTGGGGGGGGGCTGAACTCTGGGCCTGGGCGCTGTCCCTCAGCTCTTCAGCTCAAGGCTAATGCTCTACCACTTGAGCCACAGCACCACTTCCGGCTTTTTTCTTT
>NW_012267235.1:3942617-3943013 GCF_000151885.1 Dipodomys ordii
TGTTACAAGTATGTCATCAAGCTTAGCCAGGGCTCATGTTTAAATGTCTATCTTTCTTGAATTTCTCACTACTGGAGCTCCCTTCAAGAAGCCCTAGCTGAGCACTGGTGGCTCACACCAATAATCCTAACTACTCAGGAAGCTGAGATCTGAGGATTGCAGCTCAAAGCCAGAGTGGACAGCAAAGTCTGTGAGAACCTTGTCTCCAATAAACTACTCAGAAAAAGCTAGGAGTAAGCCAGGCACCCGTGGCTCACAGCTGTACTCCTAGCTACTCAGGAGGCTGAAATCTGAGAATCCCAAGCCAGACAGGACAGGAAAGTCCTTGAGACTTTTTTTTTTGGGGGATGAGGGGGGTCCAGTCGTGGGGCCTGAACTCTGGGCCTGGGCGCTGTC
>NW_012267235.1:3944388-3948838 GCF_000151885.1 Dipodomys ordii
AAAAAAAAAAAAAAGAAAAGAAAAGCCAAAAGTGGTGCTGTGGCTCAAGTGGTAGAGCACTAGCCTTGAGCACAGAGAGGCTCAGGCACAGTGCCCAGGCCCTGAGTTCAAGCCCTAGGACCATTAAAAGAAGAAGAAAAAGGAAGAGGAGAGGAGGAGGAGGAGGAGGAGGAAGAGAAGAAGAAGAAGACGAAGACGACGACGACAAGGAGGAGGAGGAGGAAGAAGAAGAGAGAGAGAAAAAAGAAACCCTTGATGTCGAACCTTTTGCCTATCTAGTCCTACCCAGGTAGACCTGTTCTACTTGAGCAATGTGGTTCCATCTCTAGGCCACCCCACCCCACCCAAACTCCGGATGGACTCACTATCCCTTTTCTGCCTTTTTTGTATCCTTAGTCAGCCTGAATAGACTTCCTCCAAGTTGAACATGTGTTTCGTAGAACCAGCTTGACCTTGAAGAGTACCGCTGGTGCAGACACTTGTTTGTTTTGCTTTGCCCCAACCTCTGCTGGTAGCAGGGCCAAACCCAGCTGCAGGGTCAGGGAAGTTAGCCATGTTAGAAGCCCATGGAGGGGGAAGCAAGAAAAGGATATTTCCACCTAGGCAGGAAAACACTGCAAAGACACAGGTAAACAGGGTTACAGTGCAACCTGGTGGAAGTCAGAGTATTTACTCATTGTTTTGTTTTATTTTGTGTTTTGACGGTCATGGGGCCTGAACTTTGGGCCTTGGCACTGCCCCTACATTAGCTCTGTACCAGGATGACCACAGTATATATACACTATTTTATTGTTTCCACAAAGTTCCATGATGTTGGCTACCAGATCATTCCTACATACCACAGACTAAAATTGCTGTCCCTTTTTTCTCATATGAATGCACTCACACAAACGAGACTCTTGGGAAAACAATGGCTCCTCTTTGGAATATTTCTACACAGTTGTATGCCAAGGTTTTGATCATCTACTCAAGACAAGAGCTATTGGAGCTAGGTACCAGTGGCTCACCCCTGTAATCCAGGAGGCTGAGATCTGAGGATCTTGGTTTAAAGCCAGTCAGGGCAGGAACATCCATGAGACTTTTTTTTTGGGGGGGGGGCCAGTCATGGGGCTTGAACTCTTGAGCTCTTTAGCTCAAGACTAGCACTTTACCACTTGAGCCACAGCACCACTTCTGGTTTTCTGGTGGTTAATTGGAGATAAGAGTCTCATGGACTTTCCTGCCCAGTCTAGCTTTGAACCACTATCCTCAGATCCTCCTACATAGCTGGGATTACAGGTATGAGACTCTTATCTCCAATAAACCACCAGAAAACCAGAAATGGCACTGTGGCTCAAGTGATAGGGCACTAGCCTTGAGCTGAAGAGCTGAGGGACAGTGCCCAGGCCCAGAATTCAAGCCCCATGACTGACAAAAAAAAAAAGAGCTATTGATTTGCCATCTATACATATACTTTTGGGGAACATGCTGGTACTAGAGCTTGAACTCAGGGCCTGAGTACTGTCTATTGGCTTTATTGTTCAAAGCAGGCTGATAGTGTACCACTTCAGCCACAGGTTCCACTTCTGGCTTTTTGGTGATTAGTTGGAGCTAAGATTCTCTTAGACTTTCCTGCCTGGACTGGCCTCAAACTATGATTTTCAGATCTCAACCTCATGAGTAACTATGATTACAGGCACAAGCCACTGGTACTTAATATTCTAACTACACTAAAATTTCACCAGCTTGTCTAACATGAGCACATATCTTTTCTTTCCTCCTCAGGAAGAGAGGAAGGAATTTGTGAGTTCCTGTGATTTTAGACACTGGGCTAGAAGTAGGGCCTCGAAGTGCTAACAATTATCCTACACAACTTCCTAAGTTAGCTCAAGAAGAACAGGGTCAGGAGCACCTGATCGTTTTTTTTGAAGAGATAATTTCCTCTGATGAGACAGAACCACATGAGTAGTCATTATGTGTGTTCCCTCCTGCCCCTTACAAGCCAGTGTGTGATTTAATGTATTTTAGGAACTAGAGTTCAAAATGTGAATTTTCTGCATAGAGAAAAATCATCTCTCAGAAGGCACTTAGAAAAAGGCACCGCAGGCAGATTAAATATATTCAAAGCATTTAATCAGTTCTTGGTCCTCTTTTCTGTTTTCTTTGACAATGTCACTCACATTCCAGCTTTTGAAGGAGGGTCACCCTGCCTGTGGCTGTGGCCTTGTCTGGCCTCTGGACAGACAAGGATTTCTACATATACGACCTACAAGAGAGCCACCTGCAACGCTGGAAAATCAAAAAAAAAAAAATCACTTCTCAAAGAGAAGTGATTGTGATATCCTCTTCCAGACAACCTTACCTCCTTCTGTCTTGGTCTGCCCTTTTTTCTTTTTACTTTTTTGTTAAAGATACCACCATCTTGTTAGTCATCTAGAATTGAAACAGGTTGGTGAGTGGTTCTTAGCCTTTTTTGAAGTGTTGGACACTTTTAGGGTTAGAAAAAGAAGTATCTGGGGTTGGGAAGGTGGCTCAGTGGTAGAGTGCTTGCCTTGCATGCATGAAGCCCTGGGTTCCATTCCTCAGCACCACATAAGCAGAAAGAAAAAAAGCCGGACGTGGCGCTGTGGCTCACGTAGTAGAGCGCTAGCCTTGAGCTGAAGAGCTGAGGGACAACGCCCAGGCCCAGAGTTCAGGCCTCACGACTGGACCCCCCCAAAAAAAAAAAAAAGAAAAAGAAGTATCTGACTATTCACACAGCTTTTTTGCTCAAAATGTCAGGGGTCTTCAGGAGGTCCTATCCTACGCCAACCCCACTCCCGCCTGAGAAGCCATCTCAATTCCTCTTTCTTTTATTTCTTAATAATAATTGGTCCAAATAATTGGTCTACCAATTGTCAATTTTAATTAAATACATCTATGTTCCTTCACTTGTTGCTTAAAGTAAACCATGATCATAGTGTAGCCTATTTTTCTTCAATAATCAAGTTAATATCTGAGCAAACTCTTACTCAGTGTAACTTTTGATGGTTATGGGAATCTTGGGCATGGATGTTGCTGGCCTTTATTTCAGCACACCTATTATCTCATTTGTTCCCTTATTCTTCTCCTTCCCCACCCCTCCCGCACCTATTTCAGTATGTTTGCTTTAAAAATTGTGGGATTCTTTGTCCTTCAGTTTTTGTAAAGACATGGTAGCCCAGGGCTGGCCTCAAGTTCTCAAACCTTCTGCCTCAGCCTCAGTGCTAGGATTACAGGCATGTACAACCATGCCTGATTTTCTAAATTGGCTTCTTATAGGAGATTTCTTTTCAGCTTCACAACTCATTTTATGCAGCGTTTTACAACTGTTGTCAAAATTGTGAGCAAACCTCTATCAACTTTGTAGTGGAAAGGATCTATAATATTTCAGAGCATGTTATTTTTTCTTGTGGAAATTATCTTAAGTATTCCTTGATTTGATGATAACCGTTGACTGGTTTGTTGTTGAAGTCTCTTATTTATTTCAGTAGCAAATTCTCAGTGTTATGTTACTTTCATTGATGTCAGTATTTCATATCAACTCAGCCAGAACTCAAAATCTGTTTCTGAGGCTTTCCTGTGTTTCTTTCATTTTCATTGACTTGATTACTAAACAATCTAGAAATTTATTTACTACTTCTCTTCATATTTTGTCACTTCCTCTTAAAACGTTAGTGTTTTCTGTAAGATCTGAATTTTGTTATTATATAAATCACATCTCAATATCAGCATGTTTACTATTGGTGCTACCACTCAAATTTATCAATTTTGTTTCATATTCTATCAATTCTTTTTTAAAACATATATTAATAATAGCACAAGGGGATTTAATTGTGGTAACTACCAATTTTCTTTCTGTATCAGCACTGGGGCTTGAATTCAGTAGCTCCCACATTGGCTTAGCTTTTTTGCTGAAAGCTGGTGACATAGATACCCAGAAATAACTACCGATTTTTTTTTTTTTGTCATGGGGCTTGAACTCTGGGCGTGGGCGCTGTCCCTCAGCTCTTCTGATCAAGGCTAGTACTCTACCATTTGAGACACAGTGCCACTTCCGGTTTTCTGGTGGTTTGTTGGAGATAAGAGTCTCACGGTCTCTCCTGCCCGGGCTGGCTTTGAACCACGATCCTTAGATCTCAACCTCCTGAGTAGCTAGGATTACAGGCGTGAGCCACTGGCACCCGGCTAACTACCAATTTTTAATATGTTTTTATGTTTCTTAAGTAATTATAAAGATTGGGGAAGTGGGCAATTCTAAGGCTTGAACTCAGGGCTTTATGCATGCTAGGCAAATGCTCTACCACTGAACTGCATCACCAGCCCTCTTTTTCTTTTGTGGTCCTGGGTTTAAATTTAGAGTCCAGTACTGAGCCATACCCCAGCAAAAGCAAATGTCCTTCATATCCAAATCTGGAGTCTATAACATCTCACTTTCTTTTTTTTTTTTTTT
>NW_012267235.1:3948888-3963067 GCF_000151885.1 Dipodomys ordii
TCATGGGGCCTGAACTCTGGGCCTGGGTGCTGTCCCTCAGCTCTTCAGCTCAAGGCTAGTGCTCTACCACTTGAGCCACAGCGCCACTTCCGGCTTTTTCTGCTGTATGGTGCTGAGGAATTGAACCCAGGGCTTCATGCATGCAAGGCAAGCAATCTACCACTGAGCCACCTTCCCAGCCCAATGTCTCACTTTTTAAAAAAAATTTAAAATATCCCAAAATGTCAAGCCAGACACTGGTGGCTCATGCATGTAATCCTAGCTACTCAGAAGCTTGATCTGAGCATCATGGTTTGAATCCAGCCAGGGAAGGAAAGCCTGCAACTCTTGTCTAAATTAACCACCAAAAGGCTGGAAGTGGAGTTGTGGTTCAAGGGGTAGAGCATCAATCTTGAGCAAAAAGCTAAGGGATAGCACCAGGCCCTGAATTCAAGCCACAGTACCATAGAAACTGAGTGTGCGTGGTGGGGTGTGGGGGAGTGTGCAGAGCTAGAGAAAATGAGGGAGAGGGCAACACTGTTCAAAAAGAAATCTAGGGCTGGGAATGTGGCTTAGTGGTAGAGTGCTTGCCTCGCATGCATGAAGCCCTGAGTTCGATTCCTCAATACCACATACACAGAAAAAGCCAGAAGTGGTGTTGTGGCTTACATGGTAGAGTGCTAGTCTTGAGCAAAAGAAGCTCAGGGACAGCGCCCAGGCCCTGAGTTTAAGCCGAAGGAGGAGGAGGAGGAGGGGGAGGAGGAGGAGGAGGAAAAAGAGGAGGAGGAGGAGGAAAAAGAAGGCGAAGGAGAAGAAAAAAGAAGGAGAGAAGGAGCAGGAGGAAGAAATGTACTCATTCCCTTACTTATGTAACTGTACCCTTCTGTAGATCACTTTTACAATAAAAAAAAAACTGAGTTGAATTGAAAGATCTCTGTTAGATCCCATTAAATATAGAAATCAGTGTAATTGTCCACAAACCTACCAAAAAAGAGAGAGTAGACTTTATTCATATGTTAGTTAAGAATTAGGTCTCATCCTAAGTCATCAAGGACTTCTATTTTCTGTAAAAAAAAAAATTAAATTAAATTAATTTTTTTAAAGCAGGACACAAACTGAGGGTCTTAAGGTGATGTGTTTTTCTTTGACTCCAAGTACAAATGAGTCAGCTGTTGTCGGTGTGTTGGAAACCAGCAAATAGGCACTTTTCTGTCTCCCTCAACAGCTTCCATGGGAATGCTTCCGTGCTCTGAGAGGGGAAAGAGATCCCTGGCTGTGTGCTTTGGCTCCCTACTGTATCTGCAGCTGCTAACACAGGGAATGGCACATAAAGAGCCAGCCATGTTGAAGGTCAATGTACTCTTCTCAGCGTAGTGGAGCTGGGAAAGGAAATGTATCTTTGTGGAGCACCCACTGGGTATCAGTACTGTGCTAAGAACTGGGGGTTTCATGATAGGTTCCAAACAGTTACATAAGACAAAATGATAATGGAGAAGCCCTGGTGCGTTGTTTAAACAGTGTTAAGAATTTCAAGATGGGCTTGGAATGTGATAGAGTGCTTGCTTAGCATGCATGAAGCCCTGAGTTTGATTCCTTAGTACCATGTAAGCAGAGAAAAAAAAAAAAAAAAGCCAGAAGTGGCGCTGTGGCTCAGGGACAGTGCCCAGGCCCTAAGACAAGCCCCAGGACTGGCCAAAAACAAAAACAAAAAAAAAGAATTTCAAGATGGAGCCAGGTGCTGGTGGCTCATGTTTATAATCCTACCTACTCAGGAGGCTGAGATATGAAGGTCATGGCTTGAAGCCAGCCTGGGCACAGGAAAGTCTGTGAGATTCTTATCTCCAATTAACCAGCTAAAAGATGGAAATGGAGGTGTGGCTCCAGTGGTAGAGCACCAACCTTGAGTGAAAACGCTAAGCAAGAGGGTGAGCAACTGAGTTTAAGCCCCAGTACCAGCTGCCCCCTTCCAGGAGCGGGGGAGGGGGGAGAAGGGGGAAAGGGGGAGCAATCTAGGCCAGATCTAGATATGGTGGTTCATATTTATAATCCCAGTACTCAGGAGGCTGAGGCAGGAGGCCCAAAAGACAACAATCTAAGCCAGTTTTTCTTGAAAGTTTTTCTTCCAAAGTTTAAATTTACCTGATTATTTATGTTTTTAAACATTTCTAGTAAGAATTAAACAAAGGTATGAAGAGGTACATAACATAAACCTATTCATATAAAGAGTCTGCCCATTGTCTAACCAATAGACCAATGGTAATGCCAATTTTCATTGCTAGGTTAAGATGTGTCTATAAGGGCTGGGAAGGTGGCTCAGTGGTAGAGCACTTGCCTTGCATGCCTGAGGCCCTGGGTTCCATTCCTCAGCACCACATAAGCAAAAAGAAAAAAGCCAGAAGTGGCGCTGTGGCTCAAGTGGTAGAGCGCTAGCCTAGAGTTGAGGGACAGTGCCCAGGCCCAGAGCTCAAGCCCCATGACCAGACCCCCCCAAAAAAAAGATGTGTCTATAATGAAAACACTTTTCTCTTTGGATTTATTCATTGATCTGTGACTATTTTGTTCCCCAGTATCCTTTAGCTCAATGACTTTATCATCCGTAGATGACCACCTGGCCTGAACTAATGAGTAGTTGCAAATTCAACTTCTGTCATTTGTCTGTATTAATTAGCTGGTATACTTCTGACTTACTGTGAACTTAGTTTTGTTTTGTCAGTTGTGGGGCTTGAACTTAGGGCCTGAGCACTGTCCCTTAGCTCTTTCTCTCAAGGCTAGGACTCTACCACTTGAGCCACAGCACCACTTCCAGTTTTCTGGTTGTTAGATGGAGATAGAAATCTCACAGCCTTTCCTGCTTGAGCTGGCTTCAAACCATGATCCTCAGATATCAGCCTCCTGAGTAGCTAAGATTACAAGCATGAGCCACCAGCACTGAGCTGGTGTAGTATAGTATTTATTTAAAATTTTTTTCTTTTTCTTTGTTTTCTGGTGCTACAGATGAAACCCAAGGAATTTTGCATGCTAGGCAAGCACTCTACTCTGAGGTACCCAGCCACTTGCAGCCACTTACACTTTTACCTTTTATGTAGTATGTTGAAATCCATTACTATCACATTATTTTATGTTAAACTTAGTCTATATTTGGCAAGTGAGAGCTCTACAAGGAAAAGATCTTCATAATAGTCTAATGCATATGTCACGAAACATGAAACTCAGCCTAAAACACTGAATGTATTCATACATTTTTAAATACTTTCTGGGTAACTTGTTAGCATGACATGTTTACCACCTAAAACGAGTCCAGAAACAATCTGCTGACAAGCCCTTTGATTTCCTTAGAAGCTGTAAAATATTTGCTTTGAACTTGATGCTGATGTATTATAATAGCATTCTTCCTAAGAAAGTCAATGGGTTTTGATCTTTATATGTTATTTGAGTTTGTAACAAGATTGTAAAGTACTTCCACCTTTTAAAGTGGCATGGGAAGAACATGAGAATTAATACAACTGCACTGGATGTCAGATTTCTGGTCCATTTTCAAACCCTGACTAATGGTGATGAAATGGGTGAATAGCCTGCTCTCCTTCCCCACCGTCTCCCCTACATACAATAAAATTGCAAGTAATAAAAATCTAGCTAGCTAGCCGGGCGCTGATGGCTCACGCCTGTAATCCTAGCTACTCAGGAGGCTGAGATCTGAGGATTGGGTTCAAAGCCAGCCCGGGCAGGAGAGACTGTGAGACTCCTATCTCCAATAAACCACCAGAAAACCCGAAGTGGCACTGTAGCTCAAGTGGTAGAGCGCTCGCCTTGAGCTGAAGAGCTGAGGGACAGCGCCCAGGCCCAGAGTTCAAGCCTCATGACCGACCAAAAAAAAAAAATTTAGCTAGCTAGATGTTGGTGACTCATACTTGTAATCCTAGCTACTCAGGAAGCTGAGATCTGAGGACTGTGACGCAAAGCCAGCCCAGGTAGGAAAATCCATGAGACTCATTTTTTTTTTGTCAGTCGTGGGGCTTGAACTCTGGGCCTGGGCTCTGTCCTTCAGCTCTTCAGCTCAAGGCGAGCGCTCTACCACTTGAGCTACAGCGCCACTTCCGGTTTTCTGGTGGTTTATTGGAGATAGGAGTCTCATGGTCTCTCCTGCCCGGGCTGGCTTTGAACCTTGATCCTCAGATCTCAGCCTCCTGAGTAGCTAGGATTACAGGTGTGAGCCACCAGCGCCCGGCTCCATGAGACTCTTTTTTTTTTCCATGAGACTCTTATCTCCAATTAATTTCCAGAAAACCAAAAGTGGCACTGTGGCTCAAAGTGATAGAACGCTGGCTTTGAGCAAAAATAGCTCAGGGAGGGGCTGGGAAGGTGGCTCAGTGGTAGAGCGCTTGCCTTGCATGCATGAGGCCCTGAGTTTGATTCCTCAGCACCACATAAGCAAAAAGAAAAAAGCTGGAAGTGGTGCTGTGGCTCAAGTTGATAGAGCGCTAGCCTTGAGCTGAAGAGCTGAGGGACAGCACCCAAGCCCAGAGTTCAGGCCCTATGACCGGACCCCCCCAAAAAAAAATAGCTCAGGGACAGTGCCCCAGGCCCTGAGTTCAAGCCCCATGATGGACAACAACAATAACAACCAAAAGTTTAGCTAATAATGGCTTTACACAGAGGTGGTCTTTTTCATGAGTAAGAAGAAACTCAGGTAGTGGACCTGTGATTCAAGTGGTAGAGTACAAGCCTTAAGTGAAAAAGCTCAGGGCTAGCACTGAGGCCCTGAGTTCAAGCCCAGCACTAGCATGAATGAAGGAGGAGAAAAAGCAGAAGCCCAAGGGCATTCAGTTGGTAGTGAGTAGAACTGCTCAGTAATAAGATCCAGCCTTCCTTTCCCCCTGCATCCACCATGCTCAAATTGCTTCCTTTGTCCTCAGAGTCACAGATGGGGATTGAACTTCTAAAGTCCTGCTTCTGCGGTCTAGGTCAGGAAGGAAGAGGAAGGATGAGAAACTTCCTTAGAAGCTCCAAGCATACACTTTTGTTTATTGTCCCTTGGCCACAATTGGATCACATGGTTTCATTACCTGAAAAAGGAGCATATAACAGATGCAAACGAAAGAGGAAAGAATTGAATGGCTTGTTGGTACCCCATAAACAGTACCTAAATGGTACTGGCAGTACCTAAATGGAGGTGGCACTGTGGCTCAAGTGGTAGGGCCCTAGCCTTGAGCTGAAGAGCTGAGGGACAGCACCCAGGCCCAGAGTTAAAGCTCCACAACCAACAACAACAACAACAACAAAAATCATAGTGGGTAATACCCTAAATCCTTGTCCTGAGAAGCAAAATCATAAACATGAAAATTTCCTTAAAGAAAATTTTGCCAGGAGCCCTAGCTATTCAGGAGGCTGAGATCTGAGGATTTCAGTTCAAAGCCATCCCAGGCAGGAAAGTCCATGAGAGTCTTATCTTTAGTTAGCCACCCAAAAGCCAGAAGTGGAGCTGTGGCTCAAGTGGTAGAGCACTAATCTTGAGCAAAAAAACTCAGGGACAGGACCTAGGCTATGAGTTCAAGCCCCAGGACCAACCCAAAAGAAGATAGTATTTTAAAAAAAATTGTTTCATTAGCTGAAAGCTCTCTTAAATCTCTTAGATCAGGGATTGAGAAATCATGGATAACCCATAAGCCAAATTTGGATTGTGGCCTGTTGTGAATAAAGTTTTAATGGGATGTAACTATATCCATTGATTCATATATTGTGGAAAGCTGCTTTGGGACTACAAAATCAGAGCTGAACAGTTGTGACAGAGACTAAAAGACTGAAATACTACCGATCATTTACATTAAAAGTTCCATTATCTCTACCTATTATATATTAGGTGCTCAATACATGCTTTTTGAGTTATTGGGTGAATAAATTCAAGGCTTTCCAATTGCATATAAAAATTAATAAGTTAGCTCTTTCTGTAGGACATCTAGTTATGATATTCAGTTTTAACAATTCTAAACCCAAGGCATTTCCCACTTCCCTCTTATCTGGTACTAGCTTGTCTGCTTTGTAGTTTGTTATTGTTGACAGAGACCACACGCCTTGACAGGACCATGTTAGTGCCTCAAGATTCCAGAATGCAAATTGCTCTAGATCCAAGTTTTCAGAGTTTAGCTTTTAGGCTAAATATGTCTCTCTGACATGTTTTATTTGGCCCACACAGTACTGTTGTTTGTTTTTAAGCAATATTAGCTGCCAGCATTTGAAACCAAAGAGATTTCATACAATAATCCAGATTTCCAGCTTCTCAACACTGGAAGGATCTGACAATTGAGGCACACCGTTTTGTAAATCTAGGAGATGAGTGGCTGTTGTTTCTGTAGCTGAGTCTTCACCAGTGTACCATAGCCTCACTCCTGACTGCCCCCATCCAGGTACCTTCTCTATTGGGCCCTTCTATAGACATCAGTACTTGGGATCCTTTAAAGGGGTTTCATTTGCTTTGAAGGCTCTGAATCTGCAGCTCTAGCCAGTGACTATGCCAGGCACTGATGGCTCATGCTTATAATCCTAGCTATTCAGGAGACTGAGAGCCTAAATCATTGTTCAAAACTAGGCCAGGCAGGAAAGTCTGTGAGACTCTTATCTCCAATTTACTACCAAAAAGCTGCAAGTGGAGCTATGGCTCAAGTGGTAGAGCACGAGCTTGAGTGAAAGAACTACATCCAGGCTCTGAGTTCAAGCCCCAGTACTGGAACACACACACACACACACACACACACACACACACACACACACACACACACACACACCATTGTGCCTCTAAAGACATAACAGGAAAGAATGACAATGCTATTAAGACCATTACTTTCATTCCAGTTAGCTTCATTCCCCTACCCCCTCTTTCCTTTATCAACTCAGCCCCAAAGAAGACTCAGCCTTCTTTCCTGTCATTTACAAGCAGCTCCTTCCACCCACCTTAAACCCAAGGGTGCTGTCTCTCCACTTCCCTGCTTCCTGGCTGTCTTTGCAAACAAACATCTTGGTCCTTTCTGTCTTGGGGAATTTTACCGTTAATCACTACAGAGAAACAGGAAATAACAGTAAAGAGGAAATCACAAAGTTTAGAAAAGTTTAGATGTTCTTCTTAGTCATAGCCCCGGGTTCCATTAATGAGGAAGGCTCTGGAAGTGCACTATTTTTTATTCTGTTTCATCTCTCCTAGGTAGTAGATTGGATAGAAAAGGGTTTGAAGATTCTACAGCTCATAAGCAACGCAGAACTATATTGAGAGCATAATAACCATTAGATGGCAGCACAGGGCATGTCTTTTCAAAGACCTTCCTACAACAGGTAGGCCCAGGTGGAATATTAATTTTCTAGAAAGAGATATAACCTCGTACACAGTTGAGGTAAGCATTTGGACTGAGTCTAATAAAAGGCTAAATAGAGCTGGACAAGAAATTCCTGACCCAAACACAATCAGGCAGTGATGGAGCTGTTGTCTCTTTCTTTCTCCTGGTAGACAATTAGTACCACAGACTTCCATGCTGATTAAAAAAATAAAAGCCTTCCAGCCCAACACCTTGATTTTCCAGACAAGTATAGAGACTTGCGCTTTCTTCTTATTGATGTCACACTCAAGAGGATTGTCCCAAGTCTGTGGTTTCACTAAGAGCAGCTAATTCTGCTCTCCCCTCCAGTTCAAAAACATGTATCAAAATCTGTTTAGTGGGCTGGGAAGGTGGCTCAGTGGTAAAGTGCTTGCCTTGCATGCATGAGGTCCTGGGTTCGATTCCTCAGCACCACATAAGCAGAAAAATCCGGAAGTAGGGCTGTGGCTCCAGTGGTAGAGTGCTAGCCTTGAGCTGAAGAGCTGAGGGACAGTGCCCAGACCCAGAGTTCAGGCCTCACGACTGACCAAAAAAAAAAAAATCTGTTTAGTATAGCTAAAGACTAATCTTCCCCCTACACTCAAAGGTGAAATGTAGAGTTCCTTGCCACCCATGGAGCAGGACCCTAGGGAACTCAGGTAAATAAAAGGAAGCTATATTTCTTCCTCCAGTGTGGGAGAAAAGGACTGATGTATCCCAGTCCACAAGTACTCTGCCAGGCAACTGGGTGTGCCTCTTTAAGGGACTAGTTGCTATAATTGTGGCTTTTTATCAATAGTGGCATCGCATTACGGGGATGGGCCATGTTCTCCCCAAAATAACTCACCAATCCTCTCAAATTACATTAGAAAACCAAATGTATTCCTAGAACTTAAACACAGATTCAAACAACTATGCTGTGACAAAAATCACATGTCCAGACTTCAGTTAACTTAAAGGACAGGCTAGTGATGTAACAGAAAAATAAAACAAAAAACCTTCCTAAGGTAGCACTAGCTAAAAGCTTTAGCTCAGCAAGGAAATGTTTTGAGGAACTACTACCAATCTAACGCTTTAGTTTTTTTGCTTTTATTTTTAATTGATTTTTTTTTTTGCCAGTCACGGGGCCTGAACTCTGAGCCTGGGCGCTGTCCCGCAGCTCTTCAGCTCAAGGCTAGCGCTCTACCACTGGAGCCACAGTGCCACTTCCAGCTTTGTCTGCTTATGTGGTGCTGAGGAATCGAATCCAGGGCCTTATGCATGCAAGGCAAGCTCTCTACCACTGAGCCACTTTCCCAGCCCCCCCTTTTTTTTTGTATTTTTTACTTTTTATTTATTTATTTTTTCGGTCAGACTTGGGGCCTGAACTTTGAGCTTGAGCGCTGTCCCTCAGCTCTTCAGCTCAAGACTAATGCTCTACCACGGGAGCCATAGCGCCACTTCCAGCTTTTTCTGCTTACATGGTGCTGAGGAATTGAACCCAGGGCCTCATGCATGCAAGGCAAGTGCTCTACCACTGAGCCACCTTCCCAGACCCCAGCCCCTCGTTTTTGATTTTGATTTTTTTTTTTTTTTGCCAGTCCTGGGGCTTGAACTCTGGGCCTGGGCACTGTCCTTGAACTTCTTTTGTTCAAGGCTAGCAGTCTACTGCCTGAGGCACAGTACCACTTCTGGCTTTTTCTTTTTATGTGGTGCTGAAGAATTGAACCCAGGACTTCATTGCATGCTAGGCTAGCATTCTACCACTAAGCTTCACTCCCAACTTCTCTTTAGTGGTTTATGTTGATATATTACATTGGGCCTTGCTATACCTTTTTTTTTTGGGGGGGGGTGTCCGGTCGTGGGACCTGAACTCTGGGCCTGGGCATTCTCCCTCAGCTCTTCAGCTCAAGGGTAGCGCTCTACCACTTGAGCCACAGTGCCACTTCTGGCTTTTTTTCTTTTTGCTTATGTGGTGCTGAGGAATCGAACCCAGAGCCTCATGCATGCAAGACAAGCACTCTACCACTAAGCCATATTCCCAGCCCCTGAGCCTTGCTATTCAAAGTCTAGTTTTCCAACCAGCAGCAACATCTAGGAGTTCATTGGAAATGAAGACTCTAGGCCCAACATGCTTTAGTGAATCAGTGTCCACATTTTAGCAAGATCCCAGTATCCATGGTAAAGTTCAAGAAAACACTTTTAAGATACCCAAGAGAAAAGACCACCAGTACCAAACACCAAATAGTCCTACCTCAAAGAGCTTATAGACTGGTGTGGGAACACAAACTAAATGTGATAAATGGCCTAAAAATGATCAGTAAAACAAGATAGTATTGGGCTGAGTGGTTTAAGTAGGAGGATAAGGTTTGACACAGCCCCTGGCAAAACATGAGATCCTATTGAAAAACAAACTGAAAAGCCAAAAAGACTGGGGTATATGGCATAAGTGGTAGAGCACTTGCTTATCAAGCATGAAGTCCTGAATTCAATCTCTAGCATCACAAAAAGAAAAAGAAATTTGTCATATACCCCTCCCCTGGGGACTGGGACCTTAGGTGAGTGGTAAAGCACCCTGGAAAGAGAGGGAGGATGAGACATATTGACAAACACTTTGGCCGGGTTTGGTGGCTCACGCCTGTAATCCTGGCTACTCAGGAGCCTGAGATCTGAGGATCATGGCTCAAAGCTAGCCTGGGCAGGAAAATGAGACTCTTATCTCCAGTTAACCACCAGAAAACCAGAAGTGGAGCTGTGGCTCAAGTGGTAGTGTGCTAGCCTTGAGCTGAAGATTTGAGGGACAGCACCCAGGCCAGGAGTTCAAGCCCCACAAGAGAAAAAAAAAAGCCACTTTGGAAGGTATACCAAAGAAGATTTACAGTTCAAAGGAGTCAAGTCTGGGTTGGCTTCCTGAAGATGATAAGGTATTACTTGGTCCTAGAATAAGGTTTTGTTTTGTTTTGCCAGTCCTAGGGCTTGAACTCAGGGCTTGAGCACTGTCCCTGAGCTTCATTTGCTCAAGGCTAGTACTCTACCCCTTGAGCCACAGGGCCACTTGTGGCTTTTTCTGTGTATGTGGTACTGAGGAATCAAAGCCAGGGCTTCATGCATGCTAGGCAAGCATTCAACCACTAGGCTACATTCTCAGCCCCTTCTGAGCTCTTTTTGTAGGCTGACTTTTCTACTTCTTTTATTGCTCATTTCATAACAGAGTAAAAGGAAATTTTTTCCATGTGTATCCTTCTCAGTTGCTAGAGCCCTTCCTAACCACAGTGCAAATATTCTATGTAAAGCTCTTAATCAGATCTCATAAAAGATTAGCCTACACGTCTTTTCAGTTTCTAAAGTTAATCATCCTCGAAGGGTGGGAGCGAGCCTGAGAATGGAGAACTTGTCCTTCTTTCCCATCTGGAGGTCTAGATCTACTTTGCAAAGCCAAAGTGATTTCCACAGAAGGTGAAAAGCAGTTTTAGTGTTTGTCTTCCAAATGAACTGGCATGGTTGTAACCTCATCTTTACACACAGCCTGCATTGTCCCAAAGGTGAAAGAGGGAAGATGAAATTGAGTATTACAGCGCCCCCACTGGCTGCCTGTGGAAAAGCATACAAGAGGATGCTTCCTAAAGCAATCTAAGTAAACAAGCCTCCAGAAGAGAACTGTCATCATTGAGAGAGACAATGAATTTTTATGATTCTTTGTAGAATAGTTCACCGTTCAGCACAGGTACCCTTCCCTTTGAACCCCTATGTGGGCAAGGTAGAAACCCTAAGTCGGCCACCCTGTCATCCGCTTTTTGGCTTTCAGGGCTTTTGATGCATCTGTGTAACAGCACTCTGACAAGTCCTGTCTAGGCCTCTCTTGTCCAGGAGCAGTGGACCATTCATCTCTGTCAGAGCAGATCAGCAAGCAGCTAGCTACCAGCTGCCCACTACTCTGGGAAAAAATGGTTCCTGTATCCACACAGATAATTTGGTTTGATAGGAATAGCATCAGGGGAAAGAGAATAGTGTCACCAAATCGATACTTGAACTTCGAAAATTAATGTCTTGGCTCTGACTCTGAATTTATATTCAGGAGGCCACTGTTCCCAGACAGAGACACTAAATGAAACAGACATTTTACTCCCAACAACAGCAAATTCCCTTTTCTTAATGCGGAGTCAACTAGAGGCTTGATATATTAAAGAAAATCCACGGTGAATTTCCATTAGCTGTGGATTTTATGTTTATTTGGCATGCCTCTAGGAAATCGTGTGAGTAAGCTGAGAAAGGGAGCTGTATGCCTGAAACGAATGCTGGTTATAAGAATGACTCTTGAAGCCAGGCACCAGTGGCTCACACCTGTAATCATAGCTACTCAGGAGGCTAAGATCTGAGGATTGTGGTTCAAAGCCAGTCTGAGCAGGCAAGTCTGTGAGATTCTTTTTTTTTTTTGGTGGGGGGGGGTGTCCGGTTGTGGGGCCTGAACTCTGGACCTGGGCACTGTCCCTCAGCTCTTTAGCTCAAGGCTAGCGCTCTACCACTTGAGCCACAGCACCACTTCTAGCTTTTTTCTTTTTGCTTACGTGGTGCTAAGGAATTAAACCCAGGGCCTCAGGCATGCAAGGCAAGTGCTCTACTACTGAGCCACCTTCCCAGCCCTGTCTGTGAGACTCTTATCTCCAATTAACCACCAAAAAACTGGAAGTGGCTCTGTGGCTCAAATGGTAGAGCTCTAGCCTTGAGCTGAAGAGCTGGGGGACAGAGTCCAGGCTTGACAGAGTCAAGCCCCATGACCCCCACCCCCACAAACACATACACACAGAGAGAGAGAGAGAAACAAAAGGCTAGAGGTATTGATCAAATGGTAGAGTTCCTGCCTAGCAAGCAGGAAGCCCTGAGTTCAAATTTCAGTATAATTCTTCCCACGCTCATGCTCACAAAAGAAAAATGAATGAACCATAAGCTGGGTAAGGGGATACAGGGAATTCTGCTATAAACATGAGTGAAAGAAAAATGCGGGGCTGGGAAGGTGGCTCAGTGGTAGAGTGCTTGCCTTGCATGTATGAGGCCCTGGGTTTCGATTCCTCAGCACCACATAAGCAAAAAGAAAAAGCTGGAAGTGGCGCTGTGGCTCAAGTGGTAGAGCGCTAGCCTTGCGCTGAAGAGCTGAGGGACAGCGCCCGGCCCAGAATTCAGGCCCCACGACCGGACTCCCCCCCAAAAAAAAAAAGAAAAAGAAAAATGCTCTAACACAGGTGAGCCTTGATAAGTTATAAGAGAGATAAGCCAATCACAAAAGACAATGGTTGTATTATTCCACCTATATGAAGAATGTAGCATAATCAAGGTCAGAGACAAAGGTCTAATAGTGGCTATAAGGGACTAGAAGAGGAGTTGGTGATAAGAAGTTATTTAATGCATATTGGAAAGATACAAATATTCTGGAGATGGATGGTGGCAATGGCTGTACAATGTCAATATACTTAATGTTATATACTTAAAGATGCTTAAGATGGTAAATTTATGTTATGTATATTTTTTCCACAATAGGACAATAAAAAAGCAGCTTTCACTCATCAGCCAGAGAGAAGGTCCTTAATTTAACTGGATGATAACATCAAGGCTCCAAAGATGTTTCTTTGTTTTTTTTTGGTCCAGTTGTGGGGCCTGAACTCTGGGCCTGGGCACTATCCCTCAGCTCTTCAGCTCAAGGCTAGCGCTCTACCACTTGAGCCACAGCACCACTTCCGGCTTTTTTCTTTTTTCCTATGTGGTGCTGAGGAATCGAACCCAGGGCCTCAGGCATGCAAGGCAAGTGCTCTACCACTGAGCCACCTTCCCAGCCCTCCAAAGATATTTCTTAGAAATATTTAGAACAGTAGAAGTGGTTTAACCCTTGATTGAGTTTACTTTGGGGCATAAATTTGTAATCCTAGAAGTTGACAGATTGTGGATCAAACAGTCATGCAAAACACATCACAGATTGCAACAGTGACAGAAGATTTACTAGCTAGGCAGTTTTCCTATCTTGTAGATCAGAACTTTTCAAACTTGAATGTTCATGAGAATCACTCAGGCATCATTAAAAATGCACATTCTGATTCAGTAGGTTTGGGGTGGGGCTCTAGATTTCTGTTTGTCTAACCAGTTCCCAGGTGATGCTGATTCTTTTGATCCAGGGAACCCCAGTTTGAATAACAAGAATATAGACTGCTCTTGACAGATAACACCCCTGTTCATACTTTGGAGTTAGTAAACCCTACTTAAAAACAGAACACAGAGCCAGGCACTAAAGACTTAGGCCTGTAATCCAGTTACTCAGGAGGCTGAGATCTGAGGATTGAGGTTCAAAGGCAGCCCAAACAGAAAAGTCCATGAGACTCTTATCCCCCAAAATACCAGAAGTGGAGGTGTGGCTAGAGTGGTAGAGTACCAGACTCGAGTGACAAATCTAAGCAAAAAGCACAGGGCCATGAATTCAAGCCCCTGTACTGGTCCCCAAAATAACCAGAACACAGACACCTCTCAATATTGATGGAAGGAGAGGCTCCAGGGTATACAAATGACTTCTAGGATCTTCTCCCCCAGCTTCTTATTGCCATCAAAAGCCAGCTTTCAAAATGCTGGAGGGGATGTGGACAGGAGAGAACCTTACTGCATTGTTGGTGGGAGTGTAAACTTGTTCAACCACTTTGGAAAGTAGTATGGAGGTTCCTCAAAAGACTCCACGTAGAGCTCCCCCATGACCCAGCAATCCCACTTTTGGGCATTTACCCAAATAATCCAAGATCATACTAAAGCTACCAGCACAACTATGTTTATTGTAGCATTATTTACCATAGCTAAAATATGGAACCAACCCAGATGCCCCTCAGTAGATGAATGGATCAAGAAAATGT
>NW_012267235.1:3963787-3995434 GCF_000151885.1 Dipodomys ordii
ATACATACATACATACATAATAAAGCCAGCTTTCAGGGATTTACAGCTATAAGCTTTATCCTCATCCCAAAACATGGGGCAGACATAAGTAAATCCTTTGCCCTTCTCCTCTTTAGGTATAGGGCATGTCAGCTACAATTTCCAAAAGCGAACAGAAAAGGAGGAGAGGAGGAAAAAAGGAAAGGAAGAAAAGAAAGAAGAAAGGAAGGAAGGAAGGAGGAAAGAGGGAAGGAAGGAAGAAAGAAGGAAGGAGGGAGGGAAGGAAGAGAGAAAGAAGATGAATAGAAGGAAAGGAGAAAGGGAAGGAGAGAGAGAAGAAAGGGAGGAAGGGAGAGAGTGAGAGAGGGAGGGAAGATTGGGGAAATATATATAATACATCAGAAGCAAAAGGCTTCCTTTGAAGTGCTCTTCAGCCAGGTGCCGGTGGCTCATACCTATAATCCTAACTACTCAGGAAGCTGAGATCTAAGGATTGAAGTTCAAAGCCAGTCTGGGCAGACAAATCGGTGAGACTCTTATCTCTAATTAAACAGCAAAAAGTTGGGAGGGGAAATGTGGCTCAAAGGGTAGGGTGCCAGCCATGACTGGAAAAAGTTAAAGTGCTGGCAGAACAAAATCAAGGAAGGCAGAGAGAGAAGGAGGGACTGAAGTTCAGACCTTTTCGGTGGCACCAGGGTACCTGATGCGGGGCCCCAGTGCCCAGCACATGAGCTTCTTCCCCCTTGCTTCACTTGTAGGCACTACCCATTGTGGAAAGCCTTCTGTAATCACACTGCTCTGCTTTCCACCTTGGGACCTAGGTGCTCTGTCTTCAGGTGCACACAGGCTTACCTCAGTAACAGCATCTTTCCATTCCCAATGGACGGTGAGTGCTTTGAGAGTGGTTTTTGTCCTGAGCACAGTATAGACCATTTGAGATATTTAAGCAATGTCGAAAGAATGAGAAATGCAAAAGAACTGTTATACTGAGTGACATTTGACGACACTTCTTAGTTCCTAAAACATTGTGAAACTGCCCTCAAAATGACTTTTCTAAATGGCAAACACACTGACACCAATTTAACTCCTCTATTCAAATAAACTACATTCCTACAGCGTCCTCATTTTACAGCACTAACCATGTGTCTGCTCCTGGAGACTAAATTCAAAGAAATATACAAGGTGGCAAAAGCTGTTTTTTAATGGAATTTGGACAAGGAGGGTTAGACTCTTCTTGTTACTAAAATCACAGTGTTGGGGGAGAGGTGTGAAATTGGTCAAAGAACATTATACACATGTGTGAAAACATCACAATGAAACCCTTCTGCACAATTAGTTTAAAAAGGAGAGAAGATGTATATTAATAGACATACAGTATTAATAATATATAATGTTCCCTAATAGTTCTTTGTAAATTAAATAGGTCCAATAAAATGGGAGACAATAAAATCATAAAACATGTTTATATTCCTAGAGCCAGGGAGGAAAAGAGCAAACTAAAGAGATAAATAAATAAGTAAAGAAATAAAGAAAATTGCACTGTGTCCAAAGTTAAGGTGTGTGGGCAATTACTAGTTACTAATGGTCTCCAAATTGCTATTCTGTATATGTATATGTACTGCCTGTAGACGGCTGGATAGATGATGCTTGCTTTCTACAAAATATTGTGCCAGGGGCTCCTCCTCTCAGAGCCTTTATTCTTTCATAGGGAAATGCCACAAATGCTAACCCAGAGTTCTCAGCAGCTCTGACCTACAAACAGTGCTACTACCATCTCTTTTTTTTGGGGGGGGGGTCCGGTCATGGGGCCTGAACTCTGGGCCTGGGCACTGTCCCTCAGCTCTTCAGCTCAAGGCTAGTGCTCTACCACTTGAGCCACAACGCCACTTCCGGCTTTTTTCTTTTTGCTTATGTGGTACTGAGGAATCAATCCCAGGGCCTCAGGCATGCAAGGCAAGAGCTCTACCACTGAGCCACCTTCCCAGCCCTTTACTACCATCTCTTAACCCTTATAAGCCCCTTTCTCTCCTGCTTCTGGTTCTTCTTGGGAAGAACTTTGCTAATTTCTTTGCTCTGGCCAGTCTACTACATTCAAGTTCTGTAAGATCTGTCCTGGTACCTCCTCTTCCTACTCTTCAGCTCTACCTGATCTGTGCCATTGAAATCCATGATCCTGGAACAAATCTATCCCTATCTCCTTCAACTCTAAACCAATCTTTCTTTTTCTTTCCTTTTTTCTTTCTTTCTTCCATTCCTCCCCCGCCCCCTTCAGTCATGGGGCCTGAACTCTGGGCCTGGGCGCTGTCCTTCAGCTCTTCAGCTCAAGGTTAGTGCTCTACCACTTGAGCCACAGCACTACTTCCAGCTTTTTCTGCTTATGTGGTGCTGTGGAATCAACCCCAGGGCCTCATGCATATAAGGCAAGCGCTCTACCACTGAGCCACCTTCCCAGCCCAGTTCATTTGGCCAGTCCTGGGGCTTCAACTCAGGACCTGGTTGCTGTCCCTGAGTCTCTTAATGCTCAAGCCTAGCACTCTACCACTTGAGCCACAAGCACCGCTTCCAGCCTTTTCTGAGTAGTTTATTGGAGATAAGAGTCTCACAGACTTTTCTTGCTGGGCTGGCTTTGAACCATGATCCTCATATCTCAGCCTCCTCAGTAGCTAGGATTACAGGCTTGAGCCAATGTTACCAGCTAAACCAGTATTTCTTTTCTTTTTTTTTTTTTGGGGGGGGGGTCCGGTCGTGGGCCTGAACTCTGGGTCTGGGCGCTGTCCCTCAGCTCTTCAGCTCAAGGCTAGCACGCTACCATTTGAGCCACAGTGCCACTTCTGGCTTTTTTTTCTTTTTATGTGGTGCTGAGGAATCAAACCCAGGGCCTCAGGCATGCAAGGCAAGCGCTCTACCACTGAGCCACCTTCCCAGTCCCCTAAGCCAGTATTTCTAACTGCCAATGGGACCTATCCATTGAATGTCATTCAGATTTCTTTTTTTTTTTTTCCTATACTAGGATTTGTACTCAGAGCTTTAAACTGCTTACTAGGCAGAAGCTCTACCACCTGAGCCATGCCCCCAACCACATGCAGGCATTTTTTTGTCGGTCGTGGGATTTGAACTCTGGGCTTGGGCACTGTCCCTGTGCTCTTCAGCTCAAGGTAAGTGCTCTACCACTTGAGCCACTGTGCCAATTCTGGTTTTCTAGTGATTTATTGGAAATAAGATTCTCACGGATTTTCCTGCCCGGGATGACTTTGAACTGGGATCCTCAGATCTCAGCCTCCTGGGTAGCTAGGATTACAGGCATGAACCACGGGCACCTGGCTACATGCCCAGCATTTTAAACACAGCAATCATTATCTTTCTCTTCCTCTATTACCTCCAGTGAGGGGTATTTCCTCAGCTGCACAGGTTAGTCATTTTTAAATCATTCTTAACTCCTTTCCCAAATTCTCTCCCATTCAATCAATTACCAAGTCTCATTGATTCAGTCTCTCAATTCTTTCTGAAACTCATTCTGGTCCCTCTTTTTCAATCATCAAGACCTTGTCATTTCTCATCCAGGTTAGTAAAATGGCCTCCTTATTGATTCCTTTTCTTCCAATCCCTTTTCTAAGGTTCAAACCTAATATTGTCCCTTTTTTTTACTTAAAATTGTTCAACAAATCCCTTTGTCTGTAAAGTCCAAAGTCCACAGCAAGGTTGCTTAAGCTCCATGTGACTTCTCTTTTCCTCCATTTACCTTTTCCTCCTCCTCCTCTAACACACTCCCTGAACACCCTAAGAGCTCTGCATACCAAACAACTCCTCACAGCCTCAGTCCACCCATGAGCTCTGCTTTCAGGAGATTTCCACTTGCTCTGGAAACTCATTCTAGAAAATTCCTGTCATCATCTAAAACCATTCAACTGGCACCTCCTGTTTTTGTCATTGTTGTTTGTGAAGACTTCATTCCCAAGCTCTCAGATCATACATCTACTAAAGCACCTCTCAAATTATCATATATGCTTCCCGCCCACTTGGACTGAGCTCCTAAAATATAGGAACTCCATCTCCCTCTATATTGTAGCTAGCCATTGGCCTTCTAGTTGGCCTGTATCAAACGTTCTATCAGTGTTCTATATGAATGACCAAATAATTAAATGAATAAATAACTGACTGTGATAATGAATCTGAACAAGAACAGTATGATAAGCTGCTGCTGTGGGGTGTACAGGAGTCTGAGTCATATTTAGTTGTAAAACCAGAAAAGACTGTCATTTAGTTCCAAGCATGACCATTCCTCTGACTTTCTTCCGCAACATGAAACGTCTTCTCTTTCTGGAATGAGAGTAGTTGTTCATTTTAGCTTTAGCTTTGCATATGGCTTTTTTTTTTTTGACAAGGTCTTTCTAGTAGTCCAGGCTGACCTCAAATTTGTGATCCTTCTGCCTCAACTTCTGGAGTTCTGAAATTATAGGCATGCATCAACATGCTAAATTTTCCTGTGGTTTCTTGTAATAAGTTACCTTTTTGTAAAGGAAGAGCCCTTTCCCATTTTAAAAAGGATTTTCAGGCGAGGGGCTGAGGCTCAAGTAGTAGAGCACTTGTCTAGACAATGTGAATCTCTGGGTTTAATCCCTAGTACTACAAAACAAAGAAAAAAAAAGATTTAAGTGTTCAAAGTCAGGGGCTTGTGCTTACTGCTCAGTAGGTAAGTGTTCTACCACTAAGCTCCATTCTCGGCCCCCTTCTTTAGATTTTTATATAGAAGTTACCTAAAGATGTTGCATAAAGAAAATAAGATTGCGAGTATTTCACTGGCATTTTCAGGTTGCTTAGCAGGAACTCATGGAGAACTGACTGTGGTGATTAACAAGAACTTTCTCCCTGCCCTGTGCATTTGACTGTATTTCTATTTTCGATTCATTTGGATTATATCTTGTTTCCTAGATCTTTAGAACTTACTTAGAAAACTGAAGGCCAGCATATTTTCATGGCTCATAGCTCATACAGAACTGATCTTTCTTGGTGTGGTTAATGTTTAGCCCCTAAGCCGCTAGCTGAATGTCCTTCAATCTAAATAACCAGCAAACCCTCCCCAATTGAACAGCTTAAGTTAGTTATACCTTTTGCTTTGTGGCTCTTGGGCACATAATCAGCTTTCTTTCTAAAAGACAAAAGGGCTGGGCACAGATGGCTCATGCCTTTTATCCTAGCTACTCAGGAGGCTGAGATCAGGCTCACATTTCAAAGCCCAGATAGGAAAGTCCACAAGACTCTCATCTCCAATAAACCACTCAGAAAAGACCAGAAGTGGTGTTGTGGTTCAAGGAATAGAGCACTAGGCTTGAGCACAAAGAAGCTCAGGAACAGCACCCAGGCTCTGAGTTCAAGATTCAGAACCAGCATGACAGAAGAAAGAAAAAGAGAAAGAGAGAGAGAGAGAGAGAGAGGATCACACTCTAGGAGAATCCAGTCCAAGGACCATGACCAAAGGATCAGATCAAGAAGCAAAGTGTCTTAACCTTTTGGATGTCTGAAGGAGACTATTTTGTTTAGGATCTGCACAGAATTTGGAATGCAAATATATGCAAATATCTGGGTTTCCCAGGCCCATGCTTGACTCACCAGGTAGTAACTAGATGTCTCCATTTTTTGTAAGCTCCATCATTCTCTCAAAGCAGAATGATAATTATTACCTTTTTTTTTCTATCAGAAGCAGTTATTGGTTGTGTCTCCCTCTTCCTTCCTCATAGCCACCCTCATTTCTGAGCCAGATAAAAAGGGCTCCATTTCTCCTAACCAGGGGCCAGGCTTGGGTGTGTGCCAATCTATACAGCGCTTCCCATCTGACCTACCACGCAGGCCTGAAGAGTTTGAAGGGATTACAGAGGCTTAGACTCTTGTCGGACTAGTAAATGGTATGTCTTAGATCTTCTGCAGCTTGGAGCTGCCAGGCGAGAGGAGGAGTTGTGGCTTAAGAATGGATCCAACTGGGAGGAAGCAGAGCCAAGAAATGGATCCATGTTGTTTGAGTTCTGGATCAAATTGGGTCTGGCTCTCAAATGAGCCAATAATTCCACTCCTGTTTAAGGATTATGTTTGAAACAAGTTTATTTCACTTGAAACAGTAAACATTCTAATTGATACACCCCAGCTAGAAGATAAACTGGGAGGGACCTTCTCTCGGCCACTAGTAAGTAATTTTTCTTCTGTTTTTTGTTTTGTTGTGTTTTGGTTTTGGTGCCATTCCTGGAGCTTGGACTTGGGGCCTGGATACTATTCCTGAGTTGTTTTTTTTTTCTTCCCTTCAATACTAGCACTCTACTAACTTGAGCCACAGCTCCACTTCCAATTTGGTGATTAACTGGAGGTGAGAATCCCACAGACCTTCCTTCCTGGGGGCTGGCTTCAAACCTTTATCTTCAGATCTCAGCCTCTTGAGTAGTTAGGATTACAGGATTGAGCCACTAGTACCCAACTTTTTTTTTCATTTTTTAATTTTTTTATTGTAAAAAAAAATGGGGTCACAGTTACATGAGTAAGGTAATGAGTACATTTCCTATTTAGCATTGATACCTCCTCCTTTGTTTTTCCCCTACCATCCCTTGCTTCCCCACCCCAACTTTTTTTTTTTTTAACAGAGTCTACTATGTAGCCCAGCCTGGCCTAGAATTTTCTGTGTAGCCCAGGTTGGCCTTGAACTCATGATCCTCTTGCCTTGGCCTCCTAGGTACTTCATGACTATGCTTGGCTCAAGAAGTAACTTGAATGGATACATTTCAACTAAAAGGAAAACCTACAAACTCTCCTCTCCCCTCTGCATGTTTGACAGCTTAGAAACCAGGCATTCTATTGGAAAACAACAATGTGGTTCTTGAAGCCAAATCTCACCCAATCCAAGACTGTTTCTAAACACCAGGAAATCCCCTCAAAAATACGTTTGTGTTTTGTGTCTTTGTCCTTCTCTATAAGTCTTAAATGGAACCAGAAAATAGCAGTACCAAATGAGAATCAAAACTAGCCCTTAGGAAGTGGTGCTGTGGCTCAAGTGGTAGAGCGCTCGTTTTGAGCTGAAGAGCCGAGGGACATTGCCCAGGCCGAGTTCAAGCCCCACGACCGACAAAAACAAAAAAACAAACAAAACTAGCCCTTAGCAGGGCATCAGCGGCTCATGCCTGTAATCCTAGCTACTCTGGAGGCTGAGATTGGAGGATCAGGGTTCGAAGCCAGTCTGGGCAGAAAAGTCCATGTGATTCTTAAACTACTCAGAAAAAGCCAGAAGTGGAGTTGTGGTAGAATGATCACCTTGAGCAAAAGAAGCTCAAGGTTAGCACCCAGGTCTAGTTCAAGCTCCAAGACTGCCCCCCCCCAAAACAAACAAACCAACAAGCCTAGTCCTTATAAATCAAAGTTGATATTAGAAAATATGACTCATAGTGTGAAGTAAATGAATTTGCCAATACTCAATACAGGATCAGTAACAAGCCAGAATAAGCCTCAACCCACAAGAGCAAGCTTGTGCCCAAGAAGAAAGGAAGAGAGGATGCTATGAGCCGAATTACTCTCTTTCTTTTCCAGCTTCATCAGTCAGGTTAAACCCTTCCTAGTTCTCGGGAAGGAATGAGGAGGTGGAAAACAGCCAGGAATGCAGTAGTAACTGGGCTCCTTTAAGGGGGAAGAAGGAAAAAAAAAATCAGGAATGGGAAGGCAGGTGTGATTCTGTCCAGTCAGATAATTCTGCTTGGTTTTCAATCCAAATGAGCTCTTTTCATCACGTTGGAATTTTAAAATCTAAAATACCCATTTCCATAGAATACTTCACATACTCGGGCAATCTCAAGCTCCCACAGGAATTAAGAGCTCTTCTTCATTTAAAACCATGCAAAACTGCAAAGGAAGAAACAAGAATTCCACGACAAAATTACACAACCAGGGGCACTAGGTGGCAATCATCCTTGTACTTGCTCCTGGAGCCCATCAAAGGCATTTCAAGAGCACTGAATTCTCGCACCCTCCCACGCCGACTGTCAGTTTCTTTCCTGATGATCTCAGAGCCTCACAGTGTAGATTAGTCACCGGGAGAACAGAACCAGTTTAACTCCTGATGGCACAAGGGGAAATAGCACTTCACTTTAGATTCCAGGAAATCCAGGGAAATACCAGACATAGAAAGTCAGCTTCCCAATTTCCCCCAATGTCAAGGCTGGAGCTGTGAACATTGTTCAAAACAAACAGTTCAATAATGTGTCTGCTTTCTTCAAGCTTTTCGTTTCACTCATCCAGGTACTTTTTCCTGCTTCTGTTTTCTGGGGGAAATTTGTTTGGTTTTATAAGGTAAACATTTACCAGTCAGGCTTCAAGAGACTTCCTCAGGAAAAAAAAAAATCATTGTTTGTAGCTTAGAAATTTGGTGGATGAACTAATTACCAGTTCAGCTGGACAATACTAATATACTCCCTTCCTATCTGTGGATCAACCAAAAGGACCATTAAAATGCAACAGATTTTACTAACAACTGCAATTTGAGTTGCTTAATGTGACAGTTCAGGGAGAACCTAGATGATCTGAATCAGGAACGGATCTGGGCTCCTCTGTTCAAGCTGCTAAAGCCAACCTTTGTTTTAGTTCTACACAGCTCTCCAGTAGACTGGTTGCTAGAAGTGACTCTGTAGACTTTGTTGGCCAGTCTGAGAGGAAAAACCCAAGATTACAATGGAAATCTAAAGACACAACCGATTGAGACATTATGTTCTCATCTTCTCTTCTCAGATGTAAAGCTATTATTACCTGCCCCTATTTTTACCATCAGAAGCTTTTCCAATGCCATTTAAGCTATCAATAATTGGCAGTGAGCTTTGCAATTCACAGCTGCACAGAATCAATTCCAAGGATGATACACTGAAACCACTTTCTAAAAAAGCTGATTGGGGCTCATTCAACCACCTACCTATCCTCTTTTTATCTCCCACAAAGACATCTGCTAGAAAAACCTGAAACTTGAACCCTGTACCCAAATGCCCAATTCTGAGTGTGTGGCAGATATTTGAGAAGTGCTTGGAATGATCGATTGATATGTACCTACTCTTGATTTTTGTCCAATGACCAAGATGTGATTGATGTGTACTTAGAGGAAAGGTATAGGCAGTTCTAGGAGAAGTTGCTGTGTAATTTATAATGAAGTATGTCATTCCTGCTGACTCATAACTCCTTATTCCAAGCCAAACACCCCAGAGACAGAGTTTGGGTAATAAACCTGGCTTCAGGGAAAAGCAACAGAAACTTGATCATTCCTAACAAGAGCTGCAATAGAAACTTGCTAACTGAAATGCACACATACCATCTTTGCTGGCTTATCTCATTCATGAAGAGCACTAGCAAAGGGGCCCTTCGAGGAGGAACTTCCCATTCATGGACTCTGATGACAGACATAAACCAAGCTTCTCATGCTTATGATCACCCGAGACATGGAAGGAGCCAGTCTTCTCTCCATGACCTCTACATGACTTTCCAATGTCGAAAACTATGGACTGCCACTCACTAGAGAATCAGAAGTCTTTTATTTATTTATTTTTTTTTGAGCAAGCATAAATTCTAAGTCAAGTCTGCTTTTTTCTTCAGCTTCTGATCTGATGGATTTAGAGTAAAAACAAATCCTTCCAGTGTAGCCCAACCTTGAAAAGAAGTACTTGGTAATTCAGGAGGGGGGTGAGGGTGACAGGCAGCTGGAGCTGATGCACAGGCAGGGTTTCATAGACCTGTCTTGTCCCTCGTGATTCTTTTTTTTTTTATTTTTTTTTATTTTTTGGGTCCAGTCGTGGGGCCTGAACTCTGGGCCTGGGCGCTGTCCCTCAGCTCTTCAGCTCAAGGCTAGCGCTCTACCACTTGAGCCACAGCGCCACTTCCGGCTTTTTTCTTTTTGCTTATGTGTTGCTGAGGAATTGAACCCAGGGCCTCAGGCATGCAAGGCAAGTGCTCTACCACTGAGCCACCTTCCCAGCCCCCTCGTGATTCTTTGTGCGCTTTCCCTACACCAGCCTCAGCCTAGCAGCTATTATGGGGCCTAGTGTTTACAGCAGAGGCCTGAGATAACAGCACCATGGAGATGGTCTCCTGTTTGTCTACTGACCCAATGGTCCAGGACTCACCCTCACCTGGACTGACAGAAAGCTCTGCTCAGCTTCCTCTTTGCAAAATGCCAGAACGCATTTGCCACAGAGTTTGACTCTGTTGTCAGCTGCAGGGAAAACACACACACACACACACACACACACACACCAGCCAGAGTTGCTATTTACACCATGAACTGCAAGCTGGGTAAAAATAGTGCAAGCAGCTTGGTCCAGCTTCAAACCCTACTGCAGATTATTTTTGGAAGAGAAGATTTTCCTCCCACCCACAGATTTGAGAATGGTCACCTCTCCGGAAAAGAAAAGGAAGACAAGCCCACTCAAAGGTAAAACATATCCCCTTTGCACCACATCCCCGGACAGCACACCAAGAGCCAGTCTAGAAGGATATTCCCCTTGGGCCAGGTCAAGGCCAACCCAGCCCAGTCCTGCAGATGACCTAGTTTAAGGTACAGTGAGAATTAATGAACTTTGACCACAGTGAGGGGAGATAGCTGTCTAAACCCAGATGCTACCATTGTCCTGTTGATTGGCATTGATTGATATTATGCTACTTTTCTTTTAAGACAAGCAAAAAAAAATTTTTTTTTGGACCAAAAGACTACATAAAATCCCAAAATAGTAGCTTAGACACTGAGGGCTTTGTAATTGCTTTCCATCTCTCAGGATCACTTTATAGCCCTGTGTCTATAAACTGAACAACAATTCCCAGAAGCCCCATCTTGTCCTCCCTGGGAATCTAAGTACCCTGAGAACCGGGAGGTGAGGTGGGGGGGGGGTAGAAACCCCTTCATGTATTGCCACAGCTTGGGGCAGGTGTCAGGGTTATGGGATCTCATTCAGCGTAAGTAACCCCTGTGACAATCAATGGGAGGAACCCACTCTGTGATATTATTATTATAGTCTTTACTCTGGAACAATTTGTTTTTGAGTGCTAGGAATTGAGCCCAGGTGAAACTCATCTAAGCATGCAGTTCTGACACCAACATAACTAAAGAGATGATTCTTAGCACGTGGAAGTATGCTAAAGATATGGAGAAAGCTACAGAGGAAAATACCAGGTCAATGGTGTCATCATTAAATTGCTCTATATCTGAAAGATCCCAGGTCATTCACAGCTGAGCCTGATGGGTGCCTAATAAATATTTTTAGGGAGGAGGGAAAAAAAATACCTCCCACCTCCTAATCTCCAACTGAAACTCCTCTAGAGAGCGAAGAATCAAAATGGAGCAGAACACGGGTGACTCACACCTGTAATCCTAGCTACTCAGGAGGCTGAGATCTGAGGATCGCAGTTCAAAGCCAGCCCTAGCAGGAAAGTCCGTGAGACTCATCTCCAATAAGCCACCAGAAAACCGGAAGTGGCACTGTGGCTTAAGTGGTAGAGCACTAGCCTTGATCTGAAGAGCTCAGGGACAGGCCCAGAGTTCAAGCCCCACCACAACTGACAAAAAAAAAAAAATAATAATAATCAAAATCCAAATGGATCTCCCAGTTTGAAGGAACACAGCCAGGTATACATAACCAACAAAGAGAAAGGCGAGAAGATAGGCTTTCTCATGCTCCTGGCTTCTTAGAGCTACCTACCCAACCAATCCACACACATGTACCTGGAGTAGCAATGATGGAAGGGATCACAGCTATCAGTATGAGCATAAAAGATGGGGAGGTGCCTCCAGCATCTAGGCGGCTCATCTGAGTCTGGCTTTTCCCCTGGAGTCAGACAGACTTAGGTTTTAGGCTGATCTTTGTCACCTGCTAACTGGCTGACCAAGTCACTACGCCTATTTACATTCTCCATTTTCTCTCTTAGGAGAGGAATGTTAATACTACCTGTTGGGGCTGGTGAGAAGGATAGAAAGCAGCAAAATAGAAAGCAAGTAGTCAGGGCCAAAACAGAAGAAGGGAGATATCCTGAATCCAAGCCCCAAGGAGCTGTTCTGTCTCCTGTTGCATGCCTTGGATTTCATTTGGGCATCTGTCCTACGTCCAGATGCCAGATGCTAATAGTCTACCACAGGGCCAGCCTGAGAAGGGAATCGCCTCCATGCTAATTGCTAAATACGTCTTGTTCCCACAGTGGGAATCCCTTCATTCCCATGACCCGTCACCTCTCCACTTCCACCTTGCTGTAACATCCCGCTCCGCAAGTCTGGTCCCCAAGCCAACAATGGAATCTCCCTGCTCAGATGTCTCTTCCCATGGGGAGCTGTGGCCAGCTAAGGCCTGGGTCAGCATTGGTTTCTCAACAGTGGGAAGGAGGCCCCCGTGCCCCGTTCCAAGTTGCATGGACCGTTGACAAGGAGGGAAGAGTTGCCGCTCTGCTGAGTCATAACTACTGAAGCTATTTGTGCGCAGGGCTCAGAAAACTCCCCAAGGACCTGGGAAAGACAGCTAAAATGGCTCTTTGATCAGAGCTCTTTCAGGTTTCTATTTCCAAAGTTGAGAAATGCAGATAATGCTGACTCCTGCCCAGGATGGAAATGAGCTCAGGTCTCTCTTGTGTACTGACCTCTTATGAAGGATTGTAGGCCAAGGTGGCTGGCCAGGCTCTCCCTGCTAGCCTAAGTCAGCTTTCTTCTGAGTCAGCTTTCTTCACTTCCCTATTAATAGCCACTGCTTTGGCTGATTCCACTCACAGTATGATTACAGTTTAATAATACACCTCAAGCAAGGAAGCAGTGCCCTTCCTGGGGCTGGGTTTCCAGGAGCACATGCTCCCACTGCCTCCCACAGCAGAGGCTGGGGCTTGCGTCTCCTCAGAAGAGGGAATTTGTGAAGAGGTAGACAGACTTAAGTAATTGGACTCAAAGACAAGCCACGGCTCTCTTTTACAGTTTCTGTCCTGCTGCTCTTCTGCTCTTCCCCTCCCCACTTTCCTCCTGTTTGAGAGTAGAAGATAAGTATGTAAGTTAACTTATTTGATGAGAGCCTTTATTCCTTAAAACAAAAAAATCCTGGGCTGGACTGAAAAGAAATCTGGCTGTATCCTTTACCCAGTAATGCAGGTCTCTCAGCTACTGTGGATGGCCAGTTCTGGACCCAGCTGAGATGAATTCTTAGCAAGGTCACCTTTTCTCAGCCTCTACCTTAACAAAGTGACCTACTTTTGGAACTCATTGTCTGGATGGGATGAGGTGCAATAAAAATTGGACTCCAGCTAAAAGAAAAGAAAAAAAAAACAACTTTTATACTAGGAGCTAGTGGCTCAGGCCTATAATCCTAGCAACTCAGGAAGCTGAGATCTGAGGATTGCAGTTTGGAGCCAGCTGGGGCAGGAAAATTTGTGAGATTCTTATCCCCAATGAACCACAAACAAAACCCCCAGAAGTGCAGCTATGACTCAGGTGGTAGAGTGCTAGCCTTGAGCAATGAAGCCAAGGGACATCACTCAGGTCAAGTTCAAACCCCAGTACTGATCCAACAACAAAAAAGGAAGTTAGGGCTGGGAAGGTGGCTCAGTGGTAGAGCGCTTGCCTTGCATGCATGAGGCCCTGGGTTCGATTCCTCAGCACCACATAAGCAGAAAAAGCCAGAAGTGGCGCTTTGGCTCAAGTGGTAGAGCGCTAGCCTTAAGCTGAAGAGCTGAAGGACAGCGCCCAGGCCCAGAGTTCAGGCCACATGACTGGCAAAAAAAAAAGTAAGTCATTTTTCCCTAGTAAAAGCAGACAAACTAAATATTATTTTTTTTTGCCAGTCCTGGGGCGGGCTTGAACTCTGGGTTTAGGCTCTGTCCCTGAGCCTCTCTGTGCTCAAGGCTAGCATTCTACCACTTGAGCCACAGCACCACTTCTAGCTTTTTCTGTTTATGTAGTACTGAGAAATTCAAACCAGAGCTTCATGTATGCAAGGCAAGCACTCTACCACTAAGCCACATTCCCAACCCCTAAATACACTTCAGAATTAGTTTCTTACTGAGAAGCAATATCTTAGATGCCCCTGTAATTTGTTCCATTTTTCTACTATGCCTGGTGGGTCCGTGAATGTGAAAAGCATGCAGCTTTACAGCTGTGGATTCAAATTCTGACTCAGGCTTTTTTTTTTTCTTTTGCTGGTCCTGGGGTTCGAACTCTGGGCTTAGATACTGTCCCTGAGCAACATTTTGCTCAAGGCTAGAGCCCTACCACTTGAACCACAGTGCCATTTCCGGCTATGATTAATTGCAGATAAGAATCTCATTGATTTTCCTGCCTGGGCTGCCTTCAAGCCATAATCCTCAGATCTCAGAGCCACCAGCGCCAGGCTCAGGCTCTTTTTTTTTTTTTGAGCAGTCTTAGGAAATTTAATCCACTTTTAGGACCTTCATCTTCTCATGTATATAAAAGAATAACATCCCGAAGTGGTTTTCACTAATTTCTTTTAATGCAAATGAAATAACTGTAGGGAATAGGCTTAGAATATAAGATACAAGCAATAGACTGTCTTACTTTAAAAAAAATTTTTTTTTTGCTCCAGAAAATTAAAATGTGACAGCAAAACAAAGCCACCCAAGTCACTCACACTAGTCTTTCTCTTGAGTCCTACCACTTAGAAATCCCAAAGGAAACCAGGCGCTGGTGGCTTACGCCTATAATCCTAGCTACTCAGGAGGCTGAGATCTGAGGATTCAGTTCAAAGCCAGCCCAGGCGGGAAAGTCCCTGAGACTCTTGTCTCCAATTAACTACCAGAAAACAGGAAGTGATGCTGTGGCTCACGTGGTAGAGTGCTAGCCTTGAGCTGAAGAGCTGAGGGACAGCGCCCAGGCCCAGAGTTCCAGCCCCACAGCCGACAAAGAAAGAAAGGAAGAAAGAAAGAAAGAAGGAAGGAAAGAAAGAAAGAAAGCCCAAAAGAAGGCCCAGTCTGGACTCTAGGTGTCCTGCTGAGGCCAAGGGAGGAGGGTCCTGTTGACATTTATCTGAAGCCTCACTGGTGGGTAAGCAAAGGGCAGTGGAGGACTTTCCTTGGTTCTACCATTATGAGTTTATCTCCCTTTTAAGGTGTCCCTCAATGAACCAGGTCAACCAGGCCTCAAGGCAGCCCTGCTATTAGGAAAGCCAAAGGGAAAAACAATATATAACACATGCCCTGTTTTTCACCCAACAGAGAAATAATTGGCCCCTAAAGACTTGATTATTAGGTACCAAATAATGGCCTTTTAATCCAGTACCAGTTGGCCTTCCTCAGGAAAGTACTTTGTATCTGAGAGGGTTGGAGGTAGGAGGCTGACTTTGTTCTTACTACAATTCAGATAGCTTCTTCTTGCTGATAGTCAGTGGGTGCCAACCACAGCTCTTGGCAACACAAAGAGGGGCCAGCCCCAGCATGACCTACCCCCTGTGTTTTGTCCCTAACTGAACATTGACTATGGGAAAGTATGAGGGAGAAGAGCACTGGGCTCATATGATAGAGGGTCATTTCCATAAAGGAAAGCAGCTGGAATTTTCCTCACCCTAGTAGACAAATGAGCAAGACCTGATACTTCTTGGATAGTTCTAGAGCCATGTTAACCCTAACCTGACTTTATCTACGTGCAAATATCAAAAGGGAACTGTACTATATTTTATTTACATGCCACAAAGACCACCTAAAGGGAAAATCGGCCACCCTATCAGGATTCACTCCAGTTCTTATAAATTTATTAATTTTAAAATTTTTGTGCTGGTTCTGGGGCTTGAACTCAGGGCCTCGATACTGTCCCTGATCTCTTTTGCTCAAGGCTGATACTCTATGAACTTGAGCCACGGGTCCATTTCTGGCTTTGTTTGTTTGTTTGTTTGGTGTATAGACTTTTCTGCTTTGGCTTTTAAACCTTGATCCTCAGATCTCAGTGACCTGGGGTAGCTAGGATTACAGGTATAAGCCACTGGCACCTGGCTTAATTTTTATTATCTTTAAGTAGTTGTTCAATCAGTTCAACATGTCAGTTATGAATCACTTCTTGGATCACGCCAAGAAATAATGTTTGAATATTTACCTATTCTAGGTTCTTTTTGTTGTTGTTGTTGTTGTGGGGCTTGAACTCTGGACCTGGGCACTGTCCCTCAGTTCTTCAGTTCAAGGTGAGTGCTCTACCATTTGAGCTACAGTGCCACTTCTGGTTTTCTGGTGGTTTATTGGAGATAAAAGTTTCATGGACTTTCCTGCAGGGCTGGCTTTGAACTGCAGTCCTCAGATCTCAGCCTCCTGAGTAGCTAGGATTACAGGCGTGATCCATAGTGCCTGGCTTTATTCTAGTTTCTTGATATCCTTTGAGGAAGAAAATAAAGATGGCCCCTACCCTAGGGGCAGATCCAGACAGTGTGTGTATATAAAACATATGTATACATATATGTTTGTATATATATGTGTGTGTGTATATATATATATATATATGTAGCAAATACTAATGAGTAGTAAGAGTGTAATTAGAGTAATAGAGCGTAATGGTGATGATGAAATCAGGATTTGGATGAGAAGGGAAGGGAAAGCTTCTCTGAGAACTTGCAGAATTTCAGTGGCATTTGCACGTGAGGGTCTTTTCTTATTTATCATTTAAATATCCACTTCAGGGCTGGGAAAGTGGCTCAGTAGTAGAGCGCTTGCCTCACATGCATGAGGCCCTGGGTTCGATTCTTCAGCACCACATAAGCAAAAAGAAAAAAAAGCCGAAAGTGGCGCTGTGGGTCAAAGTGGTAGAGTGCTGGGGCTGGGAAGGTGGCTCAGTGGTAGAGCACTTGCCTTGCAGGCCTGAGGCCCTGGGTTCGATTCCTCAGCACCACATAAGCAAAAAGAAAAAAGCCGGAAGTGGCACTGTGGCTCAAGTGGTAGAGCGCTAGCCTTGAGCTGAAGAGCTGAGGGACAGCGCCCAGGCCCAGAGTTCAGCCCCCATGACTGGGCCAAAATTAAAAAAAAAAAAAAAAACAAAGTGGTAGAGTGCTAGCCTTGAGCAAAAAAAGCTGAGGGAGGCTGGGTGCTGGTGGCTCAAGCCTGTTATCCTAGCTACTCAGAAAGCTGAGATCTGAGCAGTGACCTTTAAAGCCAGCCCAGGCAGGAAAGTCCTCGAGAATCTTATCTCCAATTAACCACCAGCAAATTGGAAGTGGCACTGTGGGTCAAAGTGGTAGAGTGCTAGCCTTGAGCAAAAGAGCACAGTGCCTAGGTCCTGAGTTTAAGCCCCACAACCCAGAACACCCCTCCCCCCAAAAAAACCTAAACAAAGGCCAGGCATGGTAGCACATACCTGTAAGTCCAGCACTGACTCCTAGAGGCAGAAGGATCTGAAGTACAAGACCAATCTGGAATACATAATGAGACCCTGTCTCATCAATCAATCAATCAATCAATCAATGAATAAGATTTCTTTTGGCTCACAGTTTCAAGATTTCAATCTCTGATCATTTGGCTCTGTTTGTCTCAGCCCTGTAGTGAGGCAGCGTGAAGGGAAAGAAGGCATGGTGGAGCAGACCCATCTCAAGCCTAGTAATTGGAAAGAAGAGAGAGCAAGACTTAAGTTTGCTCACTTAAGTGTGGTGCTTAAGGGCTGGGAAGGTGGCTCAGTGGTAGAGCGTTTGCCTTGCATGCATGAGGCCCTAGGTTCAGCACTACATAAGCAGAAAGAAAAAAAAGCCGGAAGTGGCCCTGTGGCTCAAGTGGTAGAGTGCTAGCCTTGAGCTGAAGAGCTGAGGGACAGTGCCCAGGCCCAGAGTTCAGGTCCCACAACTGCCCCCCCCCCAAAAAAAGTTACTATCTCACTAGGTTCTGCTTTCTCTATTGTAAATCTTAGGGCCTACCTTCTAGAGTTAATAATAATGTTATTAAGGGAAAGTTAATAATAAAATGCATGTGAAGCATTTGGGGGCTGGCATCAAGTTAGTGCTCAATATATAGGAGTTATTTTTAGGAGCTATTTTCCTGACAGCTTCATTTTGACCCCATTGTGTCACTATCAGTTTCTTGAACCAAATGTCTAGAGTCTAGCTCTCAAATGTGGGTGCTTAATATCAGTAGGCTTTACATTTGGCATGGTACTGGATCACTCTGGATAAAGGGCTTTGGGGGAAAAATGCATCCAGATGGTATCAGAAACTTGGAGTCACCTTTTGCTTGTAAGTCTTGATTTATTGCCTAGGAAACCAAAACTAATCATTACCAGCCAGTCAGCTGATTACCTGAATTCTTCAGAATTCTCCACCTTTTGAGCCAATGCTGACTCTTACCATCCATTGGACTTAGTAAACAAGAGATGATTGGAGTAACAATTCCAGATATGAGCAGACATTTTTTCTTGGAGGAAAGGAAATGGGACTTTCAAGGTAGGCTGTGAGATGTTTTTTTTGTTGTTGTTGTTTTGTTTTGTTTTTCTGGGTCCAGTCGTGGGGCCTGAACTCTGGGCCTGGGCACTGTTCCTCAGCTCTTCAGCTCAAGGCTAGCACTCTACCACTTGAGCCACAGCGCCACTTCTGGCTTTTTTCTTTTTGCTTATATGGTGCTGAGGAATCGAACCCAGGGCCTCAGGCATGCAAGGCAAGTGCTCTACCACTGAGCCACCTTCCCAGCCCTGTAAGATGTTTTATATCTTCTTCTTCTTCTTCCTCCTCCTCCTCCTCTTCCTCCTCCTCCTCTGTTCTTCTTCTTTTCCAAACCTTGGTGATGCTAGGCAAGCAGCATACCACTGAGCAATATCTTCAGCACTGTTTTTTGTTTCTTTTGTTGGCTGTACAAAAATACATAGAAACCTGGGTATACACACAGGTTTGCAAATGTTGTTCTTTAGATTTTTCTTCTCTAAGAATCTTAAAGAGCGTAATTGTCTCACCAGGGCCTTGAACTAGATGGCCCAGGTTATACATTGCAGGAGTATGCTGCAAAATTTATGCCAAAGAAGTGAAGAGGAATGACTAGAAAAAGAATAGATGACTCCTTAAAAAGAATAAAAAAAAAATCCGGGGCTGGGAAGGTGGCTCAGTGGTAGAGTGCTTGCCTCACATGCAAGAGGCCTGGCTTTGATTCCTCAGCACCACATAAGCAGAAAAAGTCAGAAGTGGCGCTGTGGCTCAAGTGGTAGAGTGCTAGCCTTGAGCTGAAGAGCTGAGGGACAGCGCCCAGGCCCAGAGTTCAGGCCCCACGACCAACAACAACAACAACAAAAAGAATTTAAAAAAAAAACCCTTCCTAGCCAGCGCTGGTGGCTCACATCTCTAATCCTAGCTACTCAGGAGGCTGAGATCTGAGGATCACAGTTCAAAGCCAGCCCAGGCAGGAAAATCTGTGAAACTCTTATGTCCAGTTATCTACCAGAAAACCGGAAGTGGGGCTGTAGTTTAAGTGGTAAAGCACTTGCCTTGAGCTGAAGAGCTGAGGGACAGTGCCCAGGCTCAGAGTTCAAACCCCACAATTGTCACCAAAAAAAAAAAAATCTCTTCCTGTCAAATGACTTTTAGAGCAACTAGGAAATAACAGAATTTTAGGTCAAAGAGGAAGTCTTCCTTTAGACATGCAATCCACATGGCTATCTTAGCAATGCTGGCCTCCCAGCCATCTTGAGGCTAGAGCTGGTCTTTCTGGTTTATAGACAAACTGGGGTGAGTAACAGGGTTAGCCAAAATGAGGTTGATCTTATCATCTATACTGAGAGCAGCAGAAGTAGATTTTTTCAAATCTACAAAAACTTCTATGTGCTTCCTGTATAGATGGGTGAGAAGGTACGATCATATTGGAAGAGTTAGAATGGCCTACATGTGCATGACCTCTGCCCAGTACCTACCTCTCTCATTTCATTGTTCATTCTCATCTTTATTATTTTTTTAATTTATTTTTTATCAGTCCTCGGGCTTGAACTCTGGGCTTGGGCTCTATTCCTGCGCACTTCAGCTCACTGCTAGCACTCTACCACTTCAGCCACAGAGCCACTTTCAGTTTTCTGGTGCTTTATTGGAGATGAGAGTCTCACTGACTTTCTTGCCCAGGCTGGCTTTGAACCGCGATCCTCAGATCTCAGCCTCCTGAGTAGCTAGGATTACAGGTGTGAGCCACCAGTGCCTGGCCCAGATCTCAGTCAGAAGACTAAGATCTGAGGATCATGGTTCAAAGCCAGCCCTGGCAGTAAAGTCCATGAGACTCTTACCTCCAATTAACCACCAGAAAACTGGAAGTGGAGCTGTGGCTCAAAGTGGTAGAGTGCTAGCCTTGAGCAACAGAGTTCAGGGATAGTATCTAGGCCATGAGTTCAAGCCCTACTACCAACCCCCCAAAAAATTCCACTTAGATCTTTACCTCCTTTAGTCAAACAGGATTTCCTGTACACTGTTCCCAAATGAGGGAAGTGAGTAGAAATGAGCTGGGAACAGACATGTATACTGGAATGAGTAAACTGATAAATGAATAATTCTAAGCACTGACAAGGAGGTAAGATAACTGGAACTCTCCCGTACTGCTGGTAGGAATGTAAAATGGCACATATTTGGAAAACAAGTTGTTAGTTACTTCTAAATTTAAACTTCCCCTCAACATAAATCAGACCAAGAAAACTCATTCCTAGAAATGTACCAAAGAGAATTGAAAATACTGGCTAGGCACCAGCAGCTCATATACCTATAATCCTAGCTACTCAAAAGGCTGAGATCTTGGAAGATCAAGGTTTGAAGCCAGCATGGACAGAAATAGTTGTAACCAGCAAAATATCAGACTGGAGGTATGGCTCAAGTGGTAGAGTGGTAGAGTGCCAACGCTGGGCAAGAAAGCCAATTAAGAGCCAGGCACTGGTGGCTCACACCTAATCCTAGCTACTCAGGAGGCTGAGATCTGAGGATCGTGGTTCAAAGCCAGCCCGGGCAGGAGAGACCGTGAGACTCCGATCTCCAATAAACTACCAGAAAACCAGAAGTGGCGCTGTAGCTCAAGTGGTAGAGCGCTTGCCTTGAGCTGAGGGACAGCACCCAGGCCCAGAGTTCAAACCCCATGACTGACCTTCCCTTCCCCCCGCCAAAAAAAGAAAGCCAATTAATATCACAAGAACCCGAGTTCAAGCTGTGCACTCACACCTGTAATCCTGGCTACTCAGGAAGCTGAGATCTGAGGACCATGGTTCAAAGCCAGCCTGGGCAGGAAAGTCAGCGAGACTCTTATCTCCAATAAACCACCAGAAAACCAGAAGTTACATTGTGGCTCAATTGGTTGATTGCTCATCTTGAGGTGAAGAGCTGAGGGGCAATGCCCAGTCCCAGAGTTCAAGCACTACAACTGTTAAAAAAAAAAAACAAAAAAAAAAACCTGATTGCAACCTCTGGTACTAGCTTACAGCGTATTTTTCATGACAGCCTCTAACAGGAAAACTCCACAATGCCCACCAACTGGTGGTACATCAAAAAAGTATAGGAAAATAAAAAGGAACAAGCTACTCAGCATGCAGCAACATGGATTAATCTCTTAAGCAAGCATATGTTAAGTGAAAGAAAGAAGAATTGACAGACTACCTACTGGGCCAAACACTTGTGAAGATGCCCAAGGCCCTTGGTTTGACAATCCCAGTACTCTCCACCCCCACCTCCAAAAAAGACTGCCAATCTAATGGAACTTGGAAAAAAAGTAAAAGTATCTATAGGAACAGAAAATAAGGAAAGTGGTACTATGGCTCAAGTGGTAGAGCACTAGCCTTGAGCAAAAGAGCTCAGGGACAAGTGCCCAGTCCTTCCTTGAGTTCAAGCCCCATGACCAAATATATATATATATATATGAGAAAGTACCATAGAAAAAAGAAATGTCACTGGGCGCCGGTGGCTCATGCCTGTAATCCTAGCTACTCAGGAGGCTGAGATCTGAGGATCGCGGTTCAAAGCTAGCCAGGGCAGGAAAGTCCATGAGACTCTTATCTCCAATAAACCACTAGAAAATCGGAAGTGGTGCTGTGGCTCAAGCGGTAGAGCGCTCGCCTTGAGCTGAAGAGCGCAGGGACAGTGCCCAAGCCCAGAGTTCAAGCCCTACAACCAACAACAACAACAAAAAAATGTCTTTCATCCTCTGAATTTTATTTTATTTTGTCAGTTGTGGAGCTAAAACTCTGGGCCTGTGCACTGTCCCTCAGCTTTTCCACTCGAAGCTAGTGCTCTACCACTTAGCCACAGCGCCACTTCTGGTTTTCTGGTGGTTAATTGAAGATTCTCATGGACTTTCCTGCCTGGGCTGGCTTTGAACTGCTGGTAGTTAGGATTACAGGTATGAGCCACCAGTGCCTGGCCCACCCCTGAAATTTAAATGAGATTCATTAAACCAAATAGATTAGGGGAGAAGGAAGAAAAGGAAATGATGAGAAATTAGTGGGCATGAAGATGGAGAAGTTGAATCTAAAGGAATGCCACAGAGAGGGTTCGAGTCTGTATTAACTGACCTCTCAGTCAATGGCTGAAGGTGCCCAGACGATGTCTATATCTAAGCCAAACTGCTCAGTATTTTTTTTTTGTGCCAGTGCTGGGGCTTGAACTCAGGGCCTGGGCACTGTCCCTGAGCTTCTTTTTGCTCAAGGGTAGCACTCTACAACTTGAGCCACAGTACCACTTTCAGCTTTTTCTGTTTATGTGGTGCTGAGGAATCAAACACAGGGCTTCATGCATGCTAGGCAAGCACTGTACCACTAAGCCACATTCCCAGCCCCTGCTGAGGATTTTTGCTGGGCAACAGATAACACCCTTCTGCCATCCAGCTGAGTGACTCATAAAAACAAGATTATTGTCTGGGCATCAATATTTCACACCTATAAACCCAGCTACTTGGGAATCTGAGACTGAAGCCTGGGCAGACAAATCTGTGAGACTCTTTATCTCAAGTTAATCTGCAAAACCCCCCACAACAAACTGGGATGGGAGGCATGGCTCAAGTGGTAGAGTACCAGCTGTAAATGGAAAGCTAAGCATAAGGCCCAGAGTTCTGAGACAGAGACAGAAACAGAGAAACAGAGACAGAGAGAAAAACAGAGAGAGATTGCTGTGTCACTGAGCTGCAATATCAAACTGACAAACCTTTTGCCTAAGGAGTCAACAGAGTAGAGCCTGGGAGGACACTGAAGATTCCCAAGCCATCAAGTTCACAAGTCGTAAGAAAAACCTGGCATGTCCCTGGCCCAGGAAGCATCTTTGCAGGCAGTCTGCCTGCCTTGACATTGTGCTTTTTCAGGCAACCCCCCCGCCCCTGCTCCTGCTATGGGAGGAAATATCTGATGCTCTGGACAAAACAGGTTTACACCAGTTACCTTTTCTTTCCAAGGTGACTGCTCATTTCCCCCTTGCTAAACAGTCCCTCAGGCTTCCCCCTACAGCAAAGGCGCTAGAAGTCAGCTGCTTTCCTTCCCTCCAGCCTGTCTCTCTGACGGCTGGCATAGTCCCTGGTAAACCATTTCTTTTATAATATCACTGAGATCTAAAATGAAATGAAATCTGAACCATGGTGTCTTGTCACCATGGAAACAACGTCAAGCCTGAATGCCTCTGGGAGATGTGGGTGCCATCTCCCAACTACCAGGGAAATAAGGGACTGGAAACTGGACAAAGCTAAAACCAGGTTTTCTGTTACATTCGTGGTAATTCTGGTGATGAACATATCATGTTTGACATAGGATGATGTCAATAGCACAAGCATAATTTGACCTTATATGCTTTTTTTTTCTTTTTTGCCAGTCCTGGGGCTTGAACTCAGGGCCTGAGCACTGTCTCTGAGCTTCTTTTGCTCAAGGCTAGTGCTCTATCACTTGAGCCACAGCACCACTTCTGGCTTTTTCTGTGCATGTGGTACTGGGAAATCAAACCCAGGGCTTCATGCATGCTAGGCAAGCACTCTACCACTGAGCCACCTTCCCAGCCCCCAGTGAAGGTATATTTTAAACCTTATCTTACGTGGCTCAAAGAATGTGGTCTGCAATGACATAGCCAGCAATAATTGCAAAAGCATTCTGGAGAGAAGCATTGTTGTTTCTGGGTCTAGGACACCAACATTTTCCCAAGGGGTTATATGATTAAAGGCAATAACTAAAGAAAACATGTCTGAGTCAGTGACACTGCTGCTTTGTTTGTGTGGCCTCACTCTGGAGACATGGCCCAGAATGTAAGGTAGGCAGTTGCAGGCAGCCTGACAAAGTAAGTCTGACGACATTCTGCCTCCTTTCTAACAAGGTATCAGCATACCACCACAGTTCAAGACAAATGAGCAACTAACTGGGAGAGAGCAAGGCAAGAGGCAACATTGCCCAGAAAAGAAATGTACTCTTTACTTGACTTATGTAACTATAACCCCTCTGTATATCACCTTTATAATAACAATAAATTTTTAAAAAAGTAATGAGTAAGTTTTGCTTTGTTGAAGGAAACCAAAGATGGTTACCATAAAATTCAAAGGTGAATTTTCTAGCAACTGCCTTCCCTTCTTCTTCTTTTTCTTTTCTTTCTTTTTTTTTTTTTTAAATTTGTCAAGCATGGGACTTCTGTCAGTGCTTGGGCAGTGTCCCTGAGCTTCTGTGCTGAAGGTTAACAGGTTACTATTTGAGCCACAGCTCCATTTCCCATTTTCTTGTGGTTAATTGGAGATAAGAGTCTAACAGAGGACAGCCTGGGCTGGTGTTGCCAAACTGCGATCCCTGATCTCAGCCTCCTGAGTAGATAGGATTACAGGCATGAGCCACCAGCTCCTGCCTTTTCTAAACTTCTAAAAGCTGATAGTGTGAGACCAGTAGTCTGATTACATTGGTAAATTCCAGTCCCAGTGCTGGTACTTACCAGGCCTAAGATCTAAGGTTACTTAACATCTGGGTGTCAGTGTTCTTGCAGGGTTAGCTGCAGTGGATGAATTCTGGATCCTCTGCACTAAGCACTGGCCATCATAAAGAGTCCCAGTTTCACAAAGATACATTACACAGCAGCTGGGAAGGTGGCTCAATGGTAGAGTGCTTGCCTTGCATGCATGAGGCCCTGGGTTCAATTCCTCAGCACCAAATAAGCAGAAAAGAGTGTTAGCTTTGAGCTGAAGAGCTGAGGGATGGACAAAGCCCAGATCAAGTTCAAGCCAAAAAAAAAAAAAAGCAAGCAAGCAGCCCTACACAGGCCTCAGATAAAAGGCTAGCAATGGACACATAAGAACATCCTGGGGGCTGGGAAGGTGGCTCAGTGGTAGAGTGCTTGCCTTGCATGCATGAGGTCCTTGGTTCAATTCCTCAGCACCACATAAACAGAAAAATCCAGAGGTGGCACTGTGATTCAAATGGTAGAGCACTAGCCTTGAGCTGAAGAGCTCAGGGACAGTGCCCAGGCTCAGAATTCAAGCTCCATGACCAAGCACACACACACACACACACACACACACACACACACACACACACACAAAACACAAAAGAACATCCTGGTACATGAGCAGAGAGTACACATGCCTTGAGATGACAAGCTCAGGGACAGGCCCTAGGCCCAGAGTTCAAACTGAAACATAACACGAAGCCTTATTTATGCTGGATACTATTTTCTTGGACTTCACAATAACTTAGGTTCTTTTTTTTTGGGGGGGGGTACAGTTGTGGGGCCTGAACTCTGGGCCTGGGCGCTGTCCCTCAGCTCTTCAGCTCAAGGCTAGCACTCTACATCTTGAGCCACAGCACCACTTCCGGCTTTTTTCTTTTTGCTTATGTGGTGCTGAGGAATCAAACCCAGGGCCTCATGCATGCAAGGCAAGCGCTCTACCACTGAGCCACCTTCCCAGCCCCCACAATAACTTAGGTTCTTGCTGGAATCTCTGATTCACAGGTGAAAGAAACTGGTTCTGATGACTGCAGTGACTTTTGCAAAGAAATGGATGTATACACAGGCAGTCAGCCTTCAAATTGCCATCTGTCCAACTCCAAAGCCAATGTTCTTTCCATTTGATTGCTAATTTCTGGGCTCATGAACTTGGGATAAATCATGATTTTCATTCCAAGTAAATGTAACTCCAAAGTTCTCATACTGTTCAAATGATTTACCTTCAAAACGTCACCTCTAGTTACCCTGTCTCATTAAAATGATACCATATCACTGGAAATTTAAAGTTCTTTTTTCATATGACATAAACTTTTTTTTATACTGGTCCTGGAGCTTGAACTCAGGGCTCAGACACTGTCCCTGAGCCTCGTTGTTCTCAGGGATAACACTCTACCACTTGAGCCACAGCCACAGCCACTTCCTATTTTCTGGTGGTTCATTGGAGATAAAAGTCTCATGGACTTTCCTGCCCAGGCTGGCTTTGAACCATGATCCTCAGATCTCAGCCTCCTTAGTAGCTAGGATTACAGGTGTGAGCCACTGGTACCAGGCTTTTTAAAAATTATTTTTATTTTTTTTGACAGAGTCTCACTAAGTATTGTAGGCTAACCCAGCTTCAAAGTCTCTATCTTCCTTTCTCAGCCTCGCAGATATTGGGATTACAAATATATGCATCCATGACCAGCAACATGATTTGTGTGTGTGTACATGTGTGTACTGGTAAGGGCCTGGGTACTGGTACTGGGCCTTAAACTCATGGCCTGGAAACTGTTACTTAGCTTTATTTGCTCAAACCTGGCACTCTACCACTTGAACTACAGTTCCACTTCCAGTTTTTTGGTGGATAATTGGAGCTAGGAGTCTCTTAGATTTAGCCCAGCACAGGTGGCTAACATCTGTAATCCTAGCTACTCAGGAGGCTGAGATCTAGGTATTTCTGTTCAAAGCCAGCCTGGGCAGGAAAATCCATGAGACTCTTGTCTCCAATTAACCACCAGAAAATGGAAGTGGCACTGTGGCTCAAATAGTAGAGCGCCTGCCTTGAGTTGAAGAGCTCAAGGACAGTGCCAGGCCCGGAGTTCAAACCCCACAACCAACAATAAGAACAACAAAAAGTCTCTTAGATTTGATTTTGGGGCTGGCTTTGAGCCATGATTTCTAGATCTCAGCTTCCTAAATAGCTAGGATTAGAGACCTGAGTCACTGGCACCTGGTCAGTAACTTGAATTTTAATCCTTGGCTTGTTCCAAGCTAGCCTGGAGACATAACCTTGAATGGTCCCAAGGAGGTGTTATCACTTTAGGAAACTTTAATCAAGGAGAAGTTTGAGATATTTATCTTTATAGCAATTTTAAACATTTGAAAATAACATTTTAATCCCTCCCCAACAAACAAACTACATGGAGCTGAGAATGTGGCTTATTGTCTAGCATGCATGAAGCCCTGGGTTTGATTCCTCAGTACCACATAAACAGAAAAAGCCAGAAGTAGTGCTGTGGCTCAAGTGGTAGAGTACTAGCTTGAACAAAAGAAGCTTGGGGACCAAGAATTCAAGTCTCAGAACTGGCAAAAAAACAAAAAAAAAATACCAAAACCAAAAACTAGCCATACTTGTTACAGCTATAACCCTGGCCTCCAGTAGCTAAGGTAGGACTGAGTTTGACACCAGTCTTAGCTGTCTCAAAAGGCCAAGCAAACAAATAAAATCAAAATGTTGCATCAACAAGGCCTAAAACACTTTAAAATAAAGGTATAAAGGGCTAGGCATGTGCCTCAAGTGATAAAAACACTCTCCTAGCAAACCTGAGGCCCTAAGTTCGAACCTAGTACAAAAATCACCATTGAGGGCTGGGAATGGGGCTTAGTGGTAGAGTGCCTAGCATGTATGAAGCCCTGAGTTTGATTCCTCAATCCCACACAAACAGAAAAAACCAAAAGTGGCACTGTGGCTCAAGCAGTAGAGCACTTGCCTTGAGCACAAAGAGGCTCAGAGACAGTGCCCAGGCTCTGAGTTCAAGCCCCATAACTGACAAAACAAGAAACAAAAATAACAAAAAACCCACAATTGGGGCTGGAGGTTTAGCTCAGTGGAGGAATGCCTGCCTGGCCAGCACAAGGCCCTGAGTTTGGTCCTCTCAGCCCAGGGAAAACAAAACAAAACAAAACTACAATCTACAAAATACATAGCTGGAGACATGGTTTGGTGGTAAAAGCACCTACAGCACTAAGCCCTGCATCTTATTAAAAAGGCATTGGTACCCTAATATATTTTTATTTTTATTTTATTTTTTTGTCCAGTCATGGGGCCTGAACTCTGGGCCTGGGCGCTGTCCTTCAGCTCTTCAGCTCAGGGCTAGTGCTCTACCACTTGAGCCACAGCGCCACTCCCTGCTCTTTTCTTTTTTCTTATGTGGTGCTGAGGAATCGAACCCAGGGCCTCAGGCATGCAAGGCAAGCGCTCTACCACTGAGCCACCTTCCCAGCCCCCTAATATATTTTTAAACACAGGTATAATACAACTCACACCTTCCTCGGTTCTAAGCTCTGTGGATCCAGGCTTGAAAGGAAAGGATTTCCAATTGATTAAAATATATACAGAATATATAGTATATTTATCTATTTAATATATATTATATATATATATATATACTTATATTTATATGAGATGCCAGGAGCCAGTGGCTCAAACCTGTAATCCTAGTTACTAAGGAGTCTGAGATCTGAGGATCGAGGTTCAAAGCCAGCCCCGGCAGGAAAGTCTGTGTGACTTTTTTTTAAAATTTTTTTTTTTGGGGGGGGTCTGGTTGTGAGGCCTGAACTCTGTCTTGGGCACTGTCCCTCAGCTCTTCAGCTCAAAGCTAGCGCTCTACCAATTATGAACCACATTGCCACTTCCGGCTTTTTTTTCCTGCTTATGTGGTGCTGAGGAATCGAACCCAGGGCCTCATGCATGCAAGGCAAGCACTCTACCACTGAGCCACCTTCCCAGCCCGTCTGTGAGACTCATCGCCAATAAACCACCAGAAAACAAGAAGTGGCACTGTCGCTCAAGTGCTAGAACTGAAGAGCTGAGGGACAGCACCCAGGCTCAGAGTTGAAGCCCATGACCAACCAAACAAAAAAGAAGAAAAAAGAAAAGAAAGAAGAGAATGAAAGAACAAAATATCCACGACATGTTGGATTGTGTGCTTAGATTTATCAAAAAGATTCATATATGGTAGATATATTTCATCACAGGCTAGGGCATGGATAGGCATGGCCTTTAGAATCAGAACCAGGGGCTGGGAAGTTGGCTCAGTGGTAGAGCGCTTGCCTTGCATGCCTGAGGCCCTGGGTTCGATTCCTCAGCACCACATAAGCAAAAAGAAAAAAGCCGGTAGTGATGCTGTGGCTCAAGTGGTAGAGTGCTAGCCTTGAGCTGAAGAGCTGAGGGACAGCGCCCAGGCCCAGAGTTCAGGCCCCACGACCGGACAACCCCCCTCCCCCCAAAAAAATAGAATCAGAACCAAAGCAGTCCTCAAACTGTACAATGCCTGCCTAACAAAATCAAGACCCTGGTTCAAAATGCCAAAATCACATGCATTGCATGTGTGTGTGTGTGCACGCACACACACACACACACACGGTCATCCCACTGTCCACTTCAAATACTTGATCAATCTACAATAATAATTTTATTGATTCTTTTCTATATGTCAGGTGGTATGTTATCTTCTTAAAGGATAATTGGTACTTGAATGACCCCAGTTGTTGTACCTGCCCTGTGCCCTGCTGCAGGACAAAGTGTTTATTGGGTAAAGATCAAAAGACTTACAAGCAATTGCTTCTGCAGAAAGCAGTGGCCTGTGGAGTTCAGTATGAGGATCTTGGCTAATGGAACTAGAGTTTGTTCCACTGATGGTGAGCCACCCATCCATAGCCCTTCCTCCTTCTCTTCTCCATAATTTTCTGCTCTCTGGTGTTAGTTTCCCCACTAGACTACACACAGAATAAATAAAAGGGTTGTTGAATAAGTGAATACAAATAATACTAATCACAAATACTGTAAGCATTAAATCGTATATATGAAACATTCTAACTTTTTCCATTTTTAAGCATACTGCAAAAGACATTTTTCTAAAGTTGTCAATTCTTTGCTATTCCCATGAATTCAATGTTATCAAGTATTTATTCAACACCTATTAGTAGACAGTGTGCCAAGGACTTCATATGTAATCCTTTAGTATTAAAAGGACAACAAAGGGCTGGGCAGGTGGCTCAGTGGTAGAGCGCTTGCCTTACATGCATGAGGCCCTGAGTTCGATTCCTCAGCACCACATAAGCAGAAAGAAAAAAAAGAGCCAGAAGTGGTGCTATAGCTCAAGTGGTAGCGTGCTAGCCTTGAGCTGAAGAGCTGAGGGACAGCACCCAGGCCCAGAGTTCAGGCCCCACGACTGGAACCCCCCCCCAAAAAAAGTAAAAGAACAACAAAGCAGGGCACAGTGGGCCACACTTATACTCCTAGCACTCAGGAGATGGAGGTAGGAGAATCATGAGTTTCATGCCAACCTGGGCAACTTCGAGACCCTGTCTTTATTTATTTATTTTTAGGTGTTGGTCCTGGGGCTTGAACTAAGAATCTGAGCCATGTTATTGATACCTTTTGCTCAAGGCTAGTGCTCTACCACTTGAGTTATAGCTCCACCTGGCCTTATTGGTGGTTAATTGGAGAAAAAGAGTGTTTTGGACTTTCTATCTGGGCTAGCTTCCAACTGTGATCCTCAGATTCTAGCCTCCTGAGTAGCTAGGATTACAGGCAAAAGCCACCAGTACCCTGACATCAGTTAAAACTTGAAAAGCAGGGAACTCAGTGAACATTGGTAGTATCCTCTCTTCCCCCTATCCCTCATCTCCTAGAAGCCACAGCTTCTAGGAGTGAGAATCCAAGGATCACTGGCTTGAGAATGGTTGTCTCTAGCATAGGTTGAGTTTTTTCCCTTCCTTGTCTGCAAAAAGCAAACAAGACTGCAGTAACAGGTATACCCACTGAAGCCGAGGCACCGTCCCTACTTTCTGTTGTTGATATAGAGATGATCTACAGAGAGGTTACAGTTACATAAATCAGGTAATGAGTCTATGCCTTTTTGGACAATGTTGCTCTCTTCCAGTTTTTTCCCTCCCATCCCTACCCACAAATTGTATAGTTCATTTTCAGCATGTCTAGTGAGCACCGCTACTACATTTGTTCCTGAGCTTTTTTTGCTCAAGGCCAGCGCTGTACCACTTGAGCCACAATTCTACTTCCAGCTTTTTGGTAGTTTATTAGGTAAGAGTCTCACAAGCGTTCCTGCCTGGGCTGGCTTTGAACCACTAACCTCAGATCTCAGCCTCCTGAGTACCTAGGATAATAGGCGTGAGCCACTGAAGCCCAGTGGCTTATCCTTGTTTATACAATAGACTTTCAAAATATCGTCACATTTCCTTAGTTTTTTTTTTTTCTCCCTCAGTCCTGGGGCTTGAACTCTGGGCCTGGATACTGTCCTTCAGCTCTTCAGCTCAAGGCTAGTGCTCTACCGCTTGAGCCACATTGCCACTTCCACTTTTCTAGTGGTTTATTGGAAGTAAGGGTCTCACGGACTTCCCTGACTGGGCTGGCTTTGAACCATGATCCTCAGATCTCAGCCTCCTGAGTAGCTAAATCACAGGCATGAGCCTGCTATTTCCTTATTTTATTTACTTATTTATTTTTTATTTTTTTGGGGTCCGGTCGTGGGGCCTGAACTCTGGGCCTGGGCGCTGTCCCTCAGCTCTTCAGCTCAAGGCTAGCACTCTACCACTTGAGCCACAGCGCCACTTC
>NW_012267235.1:3996439-4023585 GCF_000151885.1 Dipodomys ordii
GGGGGGGGGGGGGGGGGGGGGAGGGTCATAGGGAGCTCCAGAGTCTGGTGTGTTCAAGGCACAGGACTGACAGGTCCAGTAACCTATTGCCTAAGTCTCCACCCCTGCATCTAGGAATTCAGGCAGGCCTATCACTTGGGGGTGGGACTTCACCTTGATTCACCAAGAAGACATGATTATGCCAGTTAATCACAGTATCCTTATTTCAGAAACCTGGCAATTAATTTTAAATATAGTGTGAGGACTGGGGTGTGTGTCTCGGTAGAGCACTTGCCTAGCATGTACGAATACTTGAGTTTAATCCTCAACACTGAGATGGGGGGAAGCCATTAAATAAAATACTGTGCAAAATGAATTTAAAAAAATGCTTAGCCTTGTTAAGGACCCAGAACATAAAGTGATGCCTTCAAAGATTGGGTACTTAAAATCATTTATGGATAAGACTGAAACATGGGTATAAAAACAGCTGATTTAGGGGCTGGGAAGGTGGCTCAGTGGTAGAGTGCTTGCCTTGCATGCCTAAGGCCCTGGGTTCGATTCCTCAGCACCACATAAGCAGAAGAAGCCCAAAGTGGTAGTGTGGCTCAAGTAGTAGAGCACTAGCCTTGAGGTAAGAGCTGAGGGACAGCACCCAGGCCCAGAGTTCAGGCCCCATGACCAACAACAACAAAAAAGCTAGAAGTGGATGTGTGGCTCAAGTTGTAGCCAGATGTTTTAAAATGAGTCTCTCAGCCCTTCCTACCCATACTGGCTTCAAACTATAACCCTCAGATCTCAGACTGGCTTGTTCTCCATTTCTTTATGGCTTTTTTGGGGGGGATGGGTAGGGAGGGCCAGGTAATAGGGCTTGAACTCCAGGCCTGGGTATTGTCCCTGAGCTTCTTTGGCTGAAGGCTAGCACTCTACCACGTGAGCCACAACACCACTCTTGCTTTTCCTAAGTAGTTTTTTTTTTGTCGGTCGTGGGGTTTGAACTCTGGGCCTGGGCGCTGTCCCTCAGCTCTTCAGCTCAAGGCAAGTGCTCTACCACTTGAGCTACAGCGCCATTTCCGGTTTTCTGGTGGTTTATTGGAGATAGGAGTCTCAGGGTCTCTCCTGCCTGGTCGGGCTTTGAACCGCGATCCTCAGATCTTAGCCTCCTGAGTAGCTAGGATTACAGGTGTGAGCCACCAGCCCCTGGCTCCTAAGTAGTTTTATTGGAGGTAAGAGTCTCCCAGACTTTTCTGCCTGGGCTGGCTTTGAACCACAATCCTCAGATATCAGTCCCCTGAGTAGCTAGGATTACAGGTTGTAAGCCTTCAGAACCAGGCTTCCATTTCTTTTTTTTTTTTTTTTTGGGTCCGGTCGTGGGGCCTGAACTCTGGGCCTGGGCGCTGTCCCTCAGCTCTTCAGCTCAAGGCTAGCACTCTACCACTTGAGCCACAGTGCCACTTCCGGCTTTTTTCTTTTTGCTTATGTGGTGCTGAGGAATAGAACCCAGGGCCTCAGGCATGCAAGGCAAGCGCTCTACCACGGAGCCATCTTCCCAGCCCCACCGGGCCTCCATTTCTTAATACACTCATATGTCTGCTAAAGGAAATGGTGGCCCCAGAAAAGCTTAAAGAGTGCAAGGCGAAGCTTGGTATATATAACTGGAGAAAGGTTACTTATGTATTTTGGATATTTAAGCCAGCAGAAACATCTACAAATGAGCAGAAGACCAGCCTTTTCTTCCTTAATCAGTTGATCATCTTCAGGAAAAATAGTCCCCTATGGTTTCAGTTGACAGATCTATGCCTTTCAGCACTTTTAAATGTTAAAAGTCCAAATAAAACACACTGGCCCAATGAAGACAGATGATCCAAAAACAATTAATACTTGAAAACTTTATTTTCTCAAATGAGCACCAACACAGATTGGAAATATGACAGAAACAATGTACTTTTCTCTAATACTGAATCACTATGTACAAATAGAGGAAAGGGTGAAGACAATTTATCTGAAAACAATTACTTTCATTGTTGAAGCAAAAGTGACTTGAAAAAATGCCACCAAAGAAAATTGAAAAACAAAAGCCCAAACCCAACAAGTACAGTTTTGTAAACACAAGCATAAATAGACAGATTCTGTATCGTAGGATAGTCTTTGCAGGTTGGGAAAAGGAAGCCGACTCCTGCTTTTTTTTTTTTTTTTCCTTCTTCTTCTTTTAAAATACAAGACAGATGGGCAGAAATAACTGGGTAATGAAAGCCTAGCTTGTTTCTTTCTTGGCTTTATCTGATACTGCTAGATTTCATGAGTGTTTAAATTTTTTAAATTAATCATCTCTTTACCTATATAGGACTAGCATGTTTTCTCATTTGAGGCAGATCTCTTAAAATATGAAAGTCGATTGTATTCAAAAATTGATTTACTATAGTCTTCCTGAACCTGAGACAATCTAACGTCAAGGAAAAAAAATCAGTTCATCTATAAAGTATGTGTGTTATTAATGTTCTTTTAACCCAAATCAGCAAGCCAGTTAATGTTTCACACGATCTAGCTTCTATAGTGACTGGAGTCCTAGGATCTGCAATTAATACACTCACATCTCAATTAGAAGCACACGTTTAACTCTGCTTGATTTTTACCAACAGATTTCCCTTACAGTCTATAAAAGTTGAACACACAAAGAATGAAAAAGGGAACAAACTCGCAACAGCTCCATGCTCAAGAAAACAAAATCCTCATGCTTTGTGCTGTTGGTCCACTCAGAAACAAAAAAGCAGAGAGAAAGCTGGGCGCTGGTGGCTCACGCCTGTAATCCTAGCTACTCAGGAGGCTGAGATCTGAGGATCATGATTGGAAACTAGCCTGAGCAGGAAAGTCTGGAAAACTCTTCTCTTCAATTAACCACCAATAAGGCCAAGTGGAGCTGTGACTCAAGTGGTAGAGGACTAGACTTGAGCAAAAGAGCTCATGGATAGCGCCTAGGCCCTGAGTTTAAGCCCCACAACTGACCAAAAAAAAAAAAAAAAAGCAGAGAGGAAAAGCAAAACCTTGTGCACCAGGAGGTGTAAACTGTGGTTAATAGTGTCCCAATTAAAAAACAGGAGGCACAAATAAGTGTGTGCATGCATGTACACATGCTCACATACTTCCAATTTGTAAGAACTTCTTCCAAAAAGAGTAATTACTCTAAGTGGCTACTACTAAATTTACTTGGTTTTAGTTATTTTCTTAGTATACTCAATACCGGTGCAAGAAAATATTTTAGCTCAAAACCTGGTAATTTATTAGAGGTCTGTGCCATTGGGAAAAACGCAAAGAGGCATCGCTTTAAAGCTTCAAACCAGATTAAAGTGATAGAGATCTTGGGAAAAAAAAAAAGTATACTGGTGATTACTGTTTCCCTTAAAACATAGTTCAAGAAATGCAGAGGAAACCACAGTATTTAAAATGAAAATAAAAAGTGCTCCCAGCGGATCTGAGAAAACAGCACCAAATATATTATTTAAAAAAATTAAATATTATTTACAAAAGTATATTTCACAAGCAACTGTTTTTACATATCAACTTGAAAATCTTATTACAAAGGGGCCACCTGTTTTGTACATACTGATCACCAGTAAGATTTCTTTTCTCCTACCTCTGTGATTTTGCTATCACAGGAGCTGGGCAGAATGCAGGCAGGCCTAGCTGAGAACTTGTGGCATGAAGTTTGGCTGTATTCGATTCATGTCAATCAACCTATCAGCAGCCTGAGACTAATAACCTGGGGGCCTGGGTGCACTCCCGGATGGTCATGACCATGACCAGAGTGACACAGGGGAGATGGAACTTGAGAGTCGGCCAGCTGGACTTGAGTTCAAAACCAAGGTAGTTGCTGGCTGAGGTATAGAACTTCATGCCTTTCCCTTTCTCCCTTCTCTCCCTCTTCCTTATTCCCCCACAAGCTGCCCAAGTTTAACCAACAAAATCCAATTCCCTGAACCTATGAGGGGTGAATGGATGAAGTCTTTGGTTATGCTCTGAGTCAATAATTTGGTGAGGAAATTAAAGAATAAACTGAGATCATGAGTTGATGTGTCTCATTGCTCCAATACTGCTAAATGTTAGCTAGACAAGTGATGAATGGACTAAGGTTATAAGAAGCACTTTTGGTTTCAATGAACAAAAGGGAAGCCTAATGAGTTTGTTTTTCTTTTCCCCTTGTATTTATAGAAAAACCAATACTGTGTCCTCAGATCTCTCCCACCAAGTATAGTACCAGGCACCCATTAGACATTCAGTGGATAGTAATAACCAACACACAACACACACACACACACACACACACACACACACACACACACACACACACACACACACACACACACACACACACACACACACACACACACACACACACACACACACACACACACGGAGAACCAGGGTCTGACTGGAGCCTGCTCTGATCCATGCAAAGTCAAAGGCTCAATTCCCAAGGAAGAACAGTGGCACATTGGTCTCTTCTGCCCCTTTATAATTCTAGGGCTCTCTATACGCCATGTCACCACATCTCTAACGCCTTCCTAGGTTCACCCTTTGTTTTGTTTTTAAGAAAAGGACTCTTGAATAGCTGGACATTCCCTGAGCAAAGGGTCTAATCAAATCCATAAGTGAAGGCCATTTCCTTTGGGAAGACAGGGAAATCTATGATTACTGGCAAGCCAGTATAGGAATGTGAAAGTTGAAAGAGAAAAAAAAAAAAAGGCCTGGGGGTAAAACTAAAAACTTCTGAACCTCAGTTGGCCGGGCAATGAAGAACCACTGTCTCCAGGGCCACTAAAGCACAGCAAAGGGCCTGGACAAGAAGTCTTGGGGAACAAAATTCAATTTCTAGGAATCTTTCTGTGTTATAGAAGAGGCAGTCTCTGCTAAACTTGGAGCTATGCTGTTATCTCTCTCTGCCACAGTCAGGGCAAGCCCACTTGGGTCTCAAATCTCCTACTCTGCGATCTACACAAGATGATACCAAGAGGATTTCTACCCTGCAGCTCACTCACTCCCTGTGGGGATTTGTTTCTGCTGCAGGAAAGATGCTGAAAAGCATCCTGGGTGGGCTGCTTTAATCATGGCTAATCAACTTTACGGATTCTTAATTCTATGAATTAGATGCTTTGGGAGATTTTAAAGGTGGATTTTCCTGTAGGACCAAGCCTACTTTGGAAAATGAGAATTACTTCATGCACATATTTTCAGCTTAAGAAATGAAATTAACTCTTCAATGAGTTTCAGTCATGCACCTTGTATGGGCTGAATTGCTGTAGAACAGATTCACAGTGTTGGTTAAATGTAACAAATTCCTCTTTCTCTCATGAGCCTAAAGGGAATTTGTTCCCTATTTCTCTAACACCCTATAGCTTTGGGAAGGGTGAAGGTGAGTGAGGGAGGGGGAATATTAGAATCTATAGATCTCTCCTCATCACTAGACCACATTGACACATAGGACAAGAACTAGGAATCTACCAGATTGTCCCTAGGCTCAAAGTCTCCAGTCTTTGTTTTCTGGTCTACCAAGGTGGGACTGAAGAGAAAAACTACCCAAAACACCATGAACAAAGCCTTGCCTGTCCAAAGTGGAAAAGAAGGATTAACCTCACCTGTACTGGCTCAAACCTGAACTTACCCTATTCCTACCCAACCCCCTTTCGCTCCCAGATTACTCAGAGAGAATTGCTAATTGATTCTACTTTTAATTTTTTTTTCTGACTCAATATCTGAACTGTTTCTTCGGGAGTTCATAAGCTGCAGCCCCTCTTTGTTCCCTGCTTTCAATTCTTGATTTTGCTTGGTTGCTGGCCAAAGCCTTTTGGGACAGTTGTATGTGTTCTTTGCAGATGGTAGTCCCCTCTCCCTTCTGTCCAAGGGCTAAGGAGGTAAAGAAGGTGATTGCTCAGGGGCTGAGTGAGGCACTCCTCAAAACCAATCCAGACTCTATTCACCTCAGTCATTGCTACCAGAATATTCCCCACTTCAGCCTGGTCCTTGACCAGCGAGAACTAGGGTCACTTCTTAAGGGCTCATCTGCTATCCTGGCACATTTGGGGTCAGGAACAGAAGTTTCCCCGTCAGAGAGACTGCGGTCATGAGGTATTTTTTTTTTTCCTCTTTGTCCTTTTTAGACAAGTCAATTATTTCAAGCCTAAGTTATCAGGTCTCCAGAAGCAACCCAAGTTTGTTCCTACCTCTACCCTCCCACCCTGCCCACCCCAGGACCCTCTTCCTTACTCCACATGCCACTGCTCTTCTGACGAGAGGCCATCAGGCAGCTCTTGCATGGGCCATGGGGCCCTTTCTAAGGTGGGCTGCCGCCATGTGGTCTAAGATCTGTTCCTTTTGTGGTTTTTGTTTTCAGCCAACACTAGAACAGAGAGAGAAGCCAGGATCAACTCACAAACAGAGACAAAGCAAAGAGACAGAGAGACAGCGATTTAGAGGCCGGTCACCAGAAAGATGGCGTCAGGGTGGTTGGATGCCCCAGATGGCAAGGCCCCTAAATGGATGGAACCAAGTGTTCAGTCACTCTCTCACGCTTGGGTAGAATGTTCAGTTGGATGGCATTCACGTGGACACTGGGTTGGGTAGATGCTGTCCAATCAGTCCCAGCCATTGTCCTTGATCATGTGTGCTAGTTCAATGATGTATTTGCCTTCTTTATATTTCTGGCTGCTTTCAAAGGCGTGTTCCTATGAAACAGAGGAAGAGGAAGGCTGAATGAATGACCAAAGACAAATGGGTGATGTCTGTGTGTCACAAAAGCAGAAGTGTTACAAATGCCAGGCATCAGGACCATGGCAGCTTCATCCAGGCTTGCCCCAAATTCCCACTATCTCTCCTTTTCCCACCCTCACACTTTCTTCTTGTCCACAGTATTTCTCAACGACCAACATGCATCACAAATTTATAGTTCTACTTTTTATGATGTTGCTCTTGATTATGATAAAAACTTCATCGAAGGCAGAAGCTGTTCATGGCCTTCCCCCCAAGACTGCAAGCAAGGTACATAATGTAAGATGAATGAGCACACAGAGCTATCTTAGGAGATTTTCTGATGCTAACTGGAAATCTGCATATGGATATATCCATAAAGTCATTCCGGCTAGTTTCTAGGAACTCAGAAGAGCCTCATTACACATTTTTTTTTTGGAGGGTGCTGGTTCTGGGGCTTGAGCATTGGCCCTGAGCTTCTTTTGCTCATGGCTAGCACTCTATCACTTGAGCCACAGCTCCACTTCCAGCTTTTTCTATGAGATGAGTCTCACAGACTTTCTTGCCCTGACTGGCTCCGAGGCATGATCCTTAGATCTCAGCCTCCTGAGTAGCTAGGTGTGAGCTACTGGCACCTGGCACCTCATTTCACTTGAAGCTGTACTTGTGAGGCTTAGAGAAAAAAGACAACATAGAAACCAAGTATTATGAGGTCCAAAAGCTTCCATTTTTTACCTTGCTGTTTTCATGTCAGAAGAGTATATTTTCTTCTTTCACTATCTCTCCTCAGGGAGAAAGGACCTACGTAAACCTCAAGGTAGAAGACCTGGCATCCCTCAAGCCCCACCCAGCTGCCAGACCTTCAGAGAAAAAACTCAATAGGCAAATACTTACCTGGCAGGTTCTATACTTAAGGAGGGATCTTCCAATTAGATAAATAAACCCCACAGAAAGCAGCCCTAGCCAGGCGCCAGTGGCTCATGCTACTCAGCAGGCTGAGATCTGAGAATCATGGTTCAAAGGCAGCCTGGGCAGGAACATCTATGAGACTCTCATCTCCAATTAACCACCAGAAAACCAGAAGTGGCGCTGTGGCTCAAGTGGTAGAGCGCTAGCCTTGAGCTGAAGAGCTCAGGCCCAGAGTTCAAGAACCATGACCGAAGGAAGAAAGAAAAAAAGAGGAAGGAAGGAAGGAAAGCAGACATACATAGACCTGAGATAAAGGGCTAGCAATGGGCACATAAGAACATCCTGGTACATTAGCAGAGAGTACAGATCCCTGCAAGCACTATGCAGCTAAGACTGATGTGTGTATATATAGACAGAGCTCCTTCTCCCCCTCAGTCCCCAAACTACTAACTACAATTGGTAAGTTCTGGCATCAACTGTTTGAACTGTACCTTCTGGCCCAGAGCCCTGGAGCTTTTGGGTTTTCAGAACAAGGATTCAGATGTGGATCTCTTGTTGGGGGAGAAATCACTTTAAAAAATGGGGAAAGGAAGCTGGGCGCCAGTGGCTCACACCTATAATCCTAGCTACTCAGGAGGCTGAGATCTGAGGATCATGGTTCAAAGCCAGCCCAGGCAGGAAAGTCCATGAAACTCTTATCTCCAATAAACCACTAGAAAACCAGAAGTAGTGCTGTGGCTCAAGCAGTAGAGTGCTCACCTTGAGCTGAAGAGCTGAGGGACAGCGCCCAGGCCCAGAGTTCAAGCCCCACAACCGACAAAAAAAAAAAAAAAAAAAAGGGCGGGGGGAGAAAGGAATGAGGAGAACAAGCAAAGAATAGAAAATGTACACACACACACACACACACACACACACACACACGAGTTTGGGATCAGCAGCAATTTCCCTGACATTTCATAATTCCCTGGCTCCAAGCAAGAGAAGACAGAGACAGAAAGAAACAAAGTCGGAGTGTTTGTGCCTATGTATAAGCACACACCCAACAGAATAATGTGGTTTGAGAATAAGACATATTGCTCATAATAATGTATTTAGGGTAATGGGGGGCTGGGGAATGAAGAGTGGAAGTTTTCCTATTAAGCTGAAAAGAAAACCTAACTGCCAAGTGCCACACAGGCAAAAGACATCAGCATGACACTCCAGCGGAAACAGCAATAGATCCTGAGTTACAGAAACACCCCACTGATCCAATTTTACTTCTTGCCAATATCTGAACACTTTCCATTCTAGCACAAAATTGAGATGCTTACATAATTTTGAGGGTCAGAAAAAAATAATGAGACAAAAGAATGGAGCACCTGGTCTAGCATGGAAGGTTATCAATAAACCTTTGGGCTGGGGTTCACACCTTGCAAGCCCAGTACTCAGGAGGTTGGAATATTCAGGATGGCCAGTGAGATGCTAGCTTGGGGGGGGGGGGCCTGGGAAGGTGACTCAGTGGTAGAACGCTTGCCTTGCATGCATGAGGAGGTCCTAGGTTCCATTCCTCAGAGCCACATAAGCAGAAAAAGCTGCAAGTGGTGTTACGGCTCAAGTGGTAGAGCGCTAACCTTGAGCTGAAGAGCTGAGGGACAGCGCCCAGGCCTAGAGTTCAAGCCCCATGCCTTCTAGTCAAAGGCGTACTATAATGTTTTGTCAAAGGAGTGCTTCATTGTACAATGAACAAAAAAGTAATCAAACCATGTTTAGCGTTTGTGTCTAATCCAAGAGGTTGAAGCAGAGGAAAGGAAATAGTTTCCAGACAATCAAAACCAGAATTCCCCTGCTCCCCACTAACCACCAGGCACCCAGAGGAGTGTGAGTGTCCAGAGGGAATGAAGTGGCAAAGTTCCTCTCCCACAAAACAACCAAGCTAACCATTGCAGGGGGAGGACAGCTAAGCCATCTCAGAACCATAAAACATATAGTCAAGATTTTTTGGTTTGGTTTCTTGAGGTATGTCACCGGGGCTGATAGACTAGACTCCTGCTTGAGCCTCCCAAAGGGCTGGGATTACAGGTGTACACTACCATACCTGGTTTAGTCTTGTCCTTCAACATTTTTATATTTCCCACCCCCTCTGAACATTTCTACCATTAAGAAAGTCCTGAAGCTGTCAGATTGGCTGAGGACTCCACCGTGATAGTTTTTGCGTTTTTTTTATTAAATGGAATACCATTTATGTGTGTTGCTCACACTATTTGATATTCCCCCCCCATACACTTAATTTTTAAGTTCTTATTGCTTTCCCAACAAAACTAAATGAAATAGATTTCTGACAGGACCCCCTCCTTGCTTCTCAGACCCCCAACACTAGCCGATCCTTTTGTTTCCAGTGATGAAGCTACACTCACACACCATTATCACCCTGCAGCCATTCTGGCTATTCCTATTGGCTCCTTCCCCATCTACTAGCAGGTCATGAGCCATATGACAGGATGGGGAATTTGAGACATTTTTAAAGAGAATATCTTTCCCACCTAGAGGCAGAAAGACCCAATTTTTCATAGTACCAAAGAAGAAAAACACTCCACCACACATGTATGCACATATCCATGCTGAAAAAGACCTTTCAGTAAGTATAACAATGTAAGTTTATTTACAGTAAATGTATACTATATGGTAAGTGATGACCAAAGGTGTTTTTTTTTTAAAGGCATTGTCCTATTTAACATTCTAAAAACTCCAGGCCAGGTGTCTGTGGCTCGAACTTTCATCTGAAGGACTGTGGCTCAAAAATCAGGCTGAGAAGAAAGGTTCACTCATTTCCATCTCCAAAATAACCACCAAAAGCAGAGATGGAGGCATGACTCAAACAGGAGAGCTCGATAAAGCATGACACAAGGCCAGCGGACACAAGGGCTGAATTGAAGCCCTTGTTTACAGCCCCCTCAAAAATAAAATACAATGAAACTCCTAAAGATCTAAGGAATGTAATTACTACCACTAGTCAGAGAGACTGAGCAGGCTTTGTCTGCAATGGAGTGGTAACCCCAATGCTTGTTAGAAAACCAAAGTACTTTGAAAGCAGCAGACCTCCAACTCCCTCCTCTCACCCTGACAAAGCACTGCTCATTCTTCTTAGGACTTTAAAATGTATGGAATTGAACAATGAAAGAATAATTGTTCATTTGGGAAAATCTAGCCATGGCAGCCTCTACCAGTAGAAGTAAAGGCAGTCAGTGTCTGTGATCCTAGGATGTAGCCTGGCTCTGAGGTGATGTTCTAGGGGCATCAAAACATAGTTGGTTAAGGGCATTGTTTCTAGAGTCACACTGTTACATGGACTTCTCTCTTGGTTTGGCCACTAATGATGAGGTAGTCCATGGTGCAGGCTAACACACAGTAAGCTATCAGGAATGATATTCTAGTATTATTTTTTTATTTTATTTTGTCAGTCATGGGGCCTGAACTCTGGGGCTGGGCGCTGTCCCTCAGCTCTTCAGCTCAAGGCTAGCGCTCTCCCACTTGAGCCACAGCGCCTCTTCTGGCTTTTTCTGCTTATATGGTGCTGAGGAATCGAACCCAGGGCCTCACGCATGCAAGGCAAGCACTCTACCACTGAGCCACCTTCCCATATGTGTATGAAGGAGATACAGGTGTGTATAAATACGCATATCTGTCTCCAAGATAATAGGTATGAAGGAGTGTGAGGAGTAATAGAAAAGGGGAAGAATAAGGATAAGTGTAGACATGGTGACTGCTCAGTTTCCTGCCCTGGTCAAAGGTAAAACCCGCAGGATGCATGCAGAAAGAGCACGATGAAACCCTATGCACCCCTCTCTCTCCTAGCCTTCTCCCAACCAGGCTTCTCTATACTTACATATTTCCAGCCCAAAGTGGTTTTGCAGTTTTCACAGTAAATGTCTGCAACTGCATGCAGTCCTGTTAGCAACACCCGCTCTTCTGCAGGCCCACAGCCCACATTAACTCTATACCAAAAGACAGAGAAAGTGGGTGGTTAGTCACATGTACATACATTCCAGCAACAACTAACTGCCCCAGGGGAAGTCACTTCTGAGAGCCTGCTCTAAGACTAGCTGATCACATCCTCCAAAAGGTAACCACATGGAAATCCGTGAGGTGGAATGAATTCCAGATCTGAAAGATTTTAGATTCAATGGGTCTACCTGTGACTGAAGGGGACAAAATGACAGCATTGTGAGGTCACAGCCATGAGGACAGGTCCTCAAAGCTTACTGAGGACTTGCAAAGATGGTCAAACATGGGGGCAGGGCCTGGGAAGGTGGCTCAGTGGTAGAGTGCTTGCCTAGCACGCATGAAGCCCTGGGTTCGATTTCTCAGTACCACATACACAGAAAAAGCCAGAAGCAGTGCTGTGGCTCAAGGGGTAGAGTGCCATCTTTGAGCAAAAACCTGAGGGACAGGGTCCAGGCAGTGTTCAAGCCTCAAGACTGGCCCCCCCCAAAAAAAACAGAGAGAGGGTAGTGTTGTCCTTATCACATGGAGACTGAGCACTGAGCCTTAAATATCTAATGTCCTCCCCTCCTTCACTGAGCACCTGTCCCCAAGTTGAATGTGCTAGATTTCCAGTTTTATATTTCGCCAGGCTTATGTGAGTTTTACCTTCTTTTCCCTGGTGGGAGTTGGAAACCCCATGCCCAGGAATGGCTGCTGGCTGTATAAGGGCTGTCTGCAGGAAAGGCTCTACCTTGAGTCTTCCCTCCAGTCTTAGTTCAGTTATCTCAGTGGAATTCTTTTTTTTTTCCATCCTCACAAATCTCAGATCTAGTTATGAGAGTTCCAGGATGAAGCTTTCAGAAGCTCCTCAACTCCTTCCCAATGTGCCTAATAAAGGCACCATAGTGGATACGATTTTCAGAGATGCTACTCTTCCCCCCTCCCCAGAAAAAAAAAATGTTCCCCAAGGTAACTGAGGACCAGTTGTGGAGAAAACTGCTCCACAGTTCTTTATTAGGCAGAAAAGGCAGGCTCCATTGCCACAGCCAAGGTTGCTCTCCTCCAGCCCTCAAAATGTACACCAAATAATAGATACACTGTAGACACTCACACTGAGTTAAAGAGGTATGCACGTCCTTGACTTCCTTGGAATGACTGAAATGTAAGAAAACAAATGGATAGTTAGAGATCCCTTCCCCCTACCCATTTTAGAAATCAACCCCAAACTGGAACAAGCATGACCTTCAAGTACACAGAGTATACAACAGCAGTATGCCAGCAGCAGTCTAGCTGGCCGGTGGCATGGGGAGAGAAGGAAGAATAAGAAGAGCAACAGCCCAAACTTGGAACTATGTCCATCAGCTCAGGTGAGAACATGGGGGGGGGCGGGGCATGGGGGGGGTGGTAAACAAGAAACTAGCCAGGTGTGCTCACCTGTAATTCCATTACTGAGACGGTGAGTTCAAGGTAAACTGTGACTTGTCTTAAAAAGCAAATAAATAGGGCTGGGAAGGTGACTCAGCGGTAGAGTGCTTGCCTCACATGTATGAAGCCCTGAGTTCAATTCCTCAGCACCACATAAGCAGAAAAAGCTGGAAGTGGTGCTGTGGCTCAAGTGATAGGGTGCTAGCCTCGAGCTGAAGAGCTGAAGGACAGCACTCAGGCCCAGAGTTCAAGCCCCACAACTAACAAAAAGCAAATAAATAGGGCTGGGAATATGACTTAGTGGTAGAGCGTTTGCCTCGCATGCATGAAGCCCTTGGTTCAATTCCTCAGTACCACATAAACAGAAAAACTAGAAGTAGTGTCTGTAGCTCAAATGGTAGAGTGCTAGCCTTGAGCAAAAAGGACAGTGCCCAGGAACTGAGTTCAAGCCCCAGGACTGGCAAAAAAATAAAATAAAATAATAAAAAAGCAAATAAATAATAGGACTAGGCTTCAGTGGCTCACACCTGTAATACTTGCTACTCAGGAGGCTGGGATGTGAAGATCATAGTTCAAAGCCAGCCCAGGCAGAAGCATCTGTGAGATTCTTATCACCAATTAAGTGGAGGCATGGCTAAAACAATAGGGTGCCAGCCATGAGCACCTGAGTTCAAATACATAAAACTCCATTACGCCGTTAAGAACTTCTCCCTTTCTAACATTACCTGAGATCATTTTTCCCATTAGCTTTTCCTGGTCCCACTTGATCTGAACTATCTGTACTGGCCAGGACTTGCCGACATTGCTGCTACTCATTTTCCATATTCCAGCCACTCTTGCTTATCCTCTTGGTCCATCCCTATCAAAGGCAGGAAAGAGTGCCAGGCAAAAGAAATCACCCTTATCTAGATTCCTCATAGATCCTAAATGCCACAGAGGCAGTTAAAATCCTCCTCAATGGGGTCATGAGAGTTCAACTTGTTAGGCATAATAAGCAACTTGATCTCCACATCACAGAGAAACAAGCTCATTTAAACCACTAACTTACTTACTAGCTTCCCCCTGGCTGCAGGGAACAGGCCAACCAGAGCCAACACTTGCCAGACAATCTGGTATCTACTCCCATTAACACAGGCTCTCTTCATGTCGCCCTCCTCTGGTTACACCAGCCATGTTGCACACTGCTGTCTGCATTTTTAAAATGGTTTGACAATGCATTCTGAACTTAACAGCTTAATCTGCTTGGAAAAGCATGGTTAACAGACGGCTATACACAGGACAGTCAATTTGAGATGGATGCTACATGCTACACAGGCAGACAAAATTCTGCTGGGTTTTGCCTCCAAAATCCCAGTACTGACAATACATACATACATACATACGTACATATGAACACTAGAAGGGCACTTTTTTTTTGTAGAAAAACTCCCCTAGGAGCTGCTGCCTTTTGGCTGCCTCCAAATGCACCCCAGTGCCTTTGTACCCAAGTGCAGCTGCAAGAAAGAAGGAAGCAGACATTCCCTAGCTGCTGCCCAGAACTAAACAAACTCTCCTTTTCTGGGCCCTGAAGCATCCCAAAGAAAATGCCCTTGAAATCTTCCAGGCACCACAGAACAGCTCTGAGCATGTCTCAGAACTTGCCAACTGCTTAGATGAGGAAGTGCCCCAGTGACACAGGCCCAGATTTGACAGTTGCTCAACATTGGGCCATAAAGATACCTCAGGGCTTTTAGACAGCAAAAATTGCACCATGTGGCCATTCCCATTTTCTGCCAGCCTGCTCTCTTGCTGCTTCCCCATTGGGCCCTTTGCTCTAGTCAAAACAGACCAAGTGCAATACTGCTTTTCACCAACTCTGCCCTCCCATGCCTACTGCCAGGGAGGTGTTTCCAGGGGACCAATTCAGAACCTCAGATAATCTCCCCTTTGTAAGCCTTTCTCTAGCTTCCTTAGGAAGAAGTACCACTGACACCCATGTGGAGACTCCTCCTGTTCTTTGTTTTCCTTTTTTCTTAGCATCCTAGACTGAAATCATCCATTTATCTATTTCCCTTACTGTGAGCCCTCTGAAGCTCACAGGCCATGGGCCATGCCTTCGATCTTTCTCCGAACCCCCACAATCTGGCACACGGTTGGCATTTATTAAATGCTTATTCCATGCATGAACTATCTTTCCTTTCTTTTTTCTTTATTGAGACATACGTGACATAGCTATCTATCTGGTTGATCTAGCACACTTAAGTGTTTGCTCCTGCCCTCCTGAAACAACCTTCCTCCTACCCCATTCTCACCCTGCTTTCTATCCCTCATCTTAGTTCTAGGACTTTTTGCAAATGAAATCATATAATATGTGAGGTTTTCATCGAGCTTCTTCTATTCAATGTATTTCTTTTGGTACTCATCCATATTGGCCTATAATTCAATGGTTCGTTTTCTTTTATTGTGAAGTAGGATTCCATTCTATGGGCAAACCACATTTCAGTTATTTTCAGTGTGATCTGGACCCTTCCCGATAATCAGCTGTGTCACTCTCTAAGAAACATTTGCCAAGACCTTCAAGTTCAGAACTCAGGAACAGGTGAACATGGGAAAATCAATCCTAGAGCAATAAGCCAAACAGCTGTATGATTTACCACAGGAAAAAGCTTGGAAGGGTGAATTAACGTATTTCACACAATGATTGGGAATTCAAGGAGAGACAATGTTCTAAGACTTTCCAGTCTCTCTGAAAGGTTTGCTAAACCCCTCCAGGGTAGAGAAAATACTAGAAATTGTATCCATTTGTATCTAAAAAGTTAAGTTTCATCAAGGCAAAGTAGTTCATACATACAAATCCTAGCTATTCAGGAGCTGGGGCAAAAAAAAATGTTGAGGCTCCAGCTCAACAGAAGAAACTAGGTACTGTGGCATGTATCTACCAACTCAGCTACATTTGGAAGCTTAAAATGGGTTGGTTGTAAGATATGGATTCAAATTTTTTTTTCTTTCATGCGATTGTTTCTAACACATTTATAAGATTATTTCTTTGTTGCTTTGTATGTCCCTCCCACAGTATATAACCCCTGCTTTCACTGTATTTGATGTTGGTATAATTTGTGGAGGGGAAGGGGAAAAACAAATCTTTTATAATAGGGATACAGGTGAACCCATTGCAACAATGAGATGTACAAGTCGTTATGTCCAAAACGAACTTTACAACTTTGGGGGGGGGGAGGATTCGGTGGGGGGGGAGGATGGGAAGGGGAAACAAAGGGGGAGGCTTCAATGCTTGATAAGAAATGTACTCATTATCTTGCCCATGTAATTGTAACCCCTCTGTACAGTATTTTCACAATTTAAAAAAAATGGGTTGGTTGTAGTCTAGGTAGATGCCCAGGCAAAAAGTGAGACCTAATTTCAAAATAACCAGTAACATAGTGTGGCTTAACATCATCAGAGCACCTCCCTGGAGAAAAGTACCAAAGGTGAGCAGTCTATGGCTCATACTGCATGGGGTAACAATAGGAATCTGTCCTCTTTGCTAAAAGCACATCAAAAAATAAAAGTGCTATATGATGCCAATAATAGAGCTGATATGATGTAAAAAAGAAAAAAGCCAAGATCTTTTTGTTGCTTGTTTTGTGGCAGGATCTCAATAAGTAACTCAAGTTTGCCATCTTCCTGCCTTAATTGCCCTGAATTATGAGTATTACAGAATATGCCATCATGCCCAGCTACAAATAAACCCCCTCAACAGCAGGGCCATTCCCAACTTTTAAGACTGAACTAAGTGCCATAAAGAGCTTTAACTAAACCTGAAGCTCATTCTATGAAGCAAACTGGCATCTGGCAATATTTTTATTATTTATGCTTTAGTATCATTATGTCAAATAATTACTTACACAACAAAGAAGATCATCTATCCTCTTTTAGTAAATTAAGATTAAAGCCAGGTGTCTGTGACTCATAGCTATAAACCTAGCTACTCAGGAGCCTGAGATCTGAGGATCACTGTTCAAAGCCAGTCCAGGTAAGAAAGTCTGTGGGACTCATCTCCAATTAACCACCAGAAAGCCAGAAATGGAGCTGTGTGGTTCAAATGGTAGTAACCTTGAGCCAAAAAGCTCAGGGACAGTACCCAGGCCCTGAGTTCAAGCACCAGGCTCAGCACCAAAAAAAATTTTTTTTAATTATTTTTCTCACATCCTTCCTATGTCTAACATGTACACATTACATAGCAGTGCATGTATGTATTCTATTAGGAAATAACTGCTATTGGAGCCTACCGTTTGGGCTGGGAATGTGGCTTAGTGGTAGAGTGCTTGCCTAGCTTGCATGAAGCCCTGGGTTCAATTCCTCAGAAGTGGCACTGTGGTTTAAGTGCTAGCCTTGAGCAAAAAAGAAGCTCAGGGACAGTGCCCAGGCCCTGAGTTCAAGCTCCAGGACTGGCAGAAAAAAGCCAATTGGCTTAGAGCTTAGGGTTAAACATTTATTGATAGGCCTTTGCTCTGGATGTTCCAGTTTGCTTTGTTTATCTAGCCTGACATAGGTTAGAAGTCTTAGAGAGAGCCCAGAGTGAAGGAGAGGAGGGCATATGGCAGAGAAGAGAATCTGGCCAGGCCCAGAGGTGGTTCACAGACAGGCCAGTACAGTTCTTTCTTTCTCTGGATCTGGTCTGTGAGAATATCCTGGCAAAGGCCCACACTCTGCAATGGAGACTGGGCCCAAGCTGGGCTGTCTGGTGGCAGCACCTCCCCAGATACCCTGAGAGGCAGCCTCCAACCTCTCATTCTTTAGCCTGGGACTCACACCAACTGAAGCAGAACTTTCTGAGGCAGAACTCTGGAAGCTTTTCTACCAGGCTTCTACTCTTGGACCTCTGCCAAGTCTCACCATCCATGATGGAGAAAACAGCCACTGAGAACAACAGGCATCTTGCAAATAGACACAGACAAGAATAGCCCGGCTGGATGGCTGTATCCTGTGGGGCCTAGCCCAGCCTAGCACAACCTGGCACAGCCTGGTACTCCCTTGAGGGAGGGTGGTACCGAAGGTAGGGAGACTGAAAGGAAGTGAAGGAAGCAATTAAAATGAAGCAAACAGAATTGGAGGCCAGGAGATGCCAAACAGACTGTCAGACACATTTGTTTGCTGTCATTACTGCCAGGCAACAAGGCCGTTCTTTTCCATGTTGTGTATCAACCAAGGCTGGTGTGCAGGCCTCCAGGAAAGGTTTTTTGTTTTGTTGGTATTTTTTTAAAACCACATAAAAACTTTTCTTTAAAGGAAAGTAATAGTTCTAGGCCCAGCCCTTCCAGCCAGCTCAAGGAAGCGGAAAGGGCTTTGAGTTTCCTGTTTAGTGGCCAAAACCACTGGGTTCTGGCTCCTTTGAAAGTCTGAAAGGCAATAACTTTTTTTTTAAGTGGGAGAATCACAGAGAACTGAGTATTTCTGGTGAGCGGAAGCAACAGAGCCAAACACATGGGTTCCTTCCACCATGGTGATAGATGTAAGGCTCCGCCTTGGAGTCCTAATCACTTGAATAGACTCCACCCAGCACGAAGGGCCCAGGAGGCAAGTTGAGTCTCTCAAATGCAGGCCCCCTGCTTTCTCAGGGAAGGTTGATCCTGATCAGCTAGGCATGGGTGTTTGGAAGTATACGTAGGTGAGAAGATGTCTATCTGCCTAAGCAGTTATAACATTTGGGAGCTAAATGATCCCTGTTCATGTATGTAGGTATGAGGATCTAATCTTGGCATCCTAGGATTTCAGGTTCAAATCTTGCCTTTTCCCCTTCAACTTACTTGATCTTGGAAGAGATTATTCAACCTCTCTTAGCTCCCACAGCTTTTTCATCTATAAATGGCAATCGTGACTATTCAGTTAGGAACAGTAAGTTAAAGCAAGGTAAATGAAGTACAAGTCAAGATGTTCTTAACTTTCCCTTAGGCATTTCCAGGGGTCTAGGAACAGAGATCAAAAGGCTGTCTCTTACTCTGCTCTTCAAACTTTTGTTACTTCAGTGATCTGCTTTCTCTCCTGTTAGGACAAAGCCTCCTGAGTAGTAGAATTATATTACAGGTATGGTCTGTTGGCTCCTGGCAAACTTCTCTTTACAATTTGGTATCTTTGTAAAAATGAAGGAAAGAGGACCAAAGCCTGCCAGGATTCTTTCCCAGGAAAAGCACTTGGCGCTTACTCCTCCACTCTACCATTCCAAGGTACAGGACTAACGGCAAGGGCTTCAACATGCCTCACTGCCAGGGATCTGACTCCTGTCTTTGCCATATATTAGAAGATAATTGCTCATACTTGTGAGCTGAGCAAGCCCATTAAGCTTTTCTGGGCCTTAATTTCCAATCTTTAAATAGGCACACTGAAATAGTGCTCCCACACCAGTATTTTAGTTTAAAAAAAATTACATAACTGTGAATGGAAGTGCTTCATATACTTCATGACTATACGTTTTGTTGTTAGAACTTACGGGGCTAAGTGCACTTGGGAGACTGAGGTGGGATGGTGAATTAGCCTGCCTGGTTATCGAGTGAGATTTTATATTAAAACAAAACACCTTGGATTACCACAGATGTAAGAAGTTTCTGGGCCTAGCAGCTCAAATCTATGACCCCAGCTATTTGGAAGGTGTATAGATTGAAGCATCATAGTTTGAGATCAGCTCAGCTGAAAAGCACAAGACCCTATTTCAACCAATGGCTGGATACAGTAGCATATTCCTGCCTCTCCCAACCACACAGGGAAACACAGATAGGAGTATCACAGGTCAGGCTAGCCTAGTGTCTGGAGTGTGGTACAAGTATCTGCCTAGAAAGTGTGAGGCCCTGAGTTCAATCCCCTGTACCAACAAAAACTGTGGTAGTGGGGGTGGTACTGAACAGTTCAGCTCAGTGGAAAGTAGAAGTGTTCTCTGACTATGGTTAACCTCTGAGGTTTTCTAGGGGCAAAGTAAGTCACAGAATTCATTCCAAAAGGTGAAAACCCGAGCAAAACCACAGGGATCCTGGTTGGGTTTTGGCCTGGAGGAAGCATATGGAGAAAGTGAGAAAGTGATCATAAAGAACAGTGTTGGCTTCCAGAATTAGAACAGGAATGTAATTTAAAGAAACTGAATGTGTAGCTAAGAGGAAAGAAAATTAAAGGGGATTTCTTCCATTTTCTCTAAAATAAGAACAAGAGGAAATGGACTTAGCTGGAAATCAGAGACTTGGGTTAATTATACAAAGGAAGAATTTCTTGGCTGTGACTTCCACCCTGGGACATAGGTCACCAGGAAAACTGGGATAACACAAGGTCATTGCATGTGCTCGTGACTTAGCAAATGCTTCCACTTCTCTAGACCCTCAGAGGTGGGAGGAGCCAAAGGATGGTTTGTTCAAGGACCCTCCTTCCATATCTTTAGGAGATGGCAGATCACGGGTGATCTGAGGGGCAAGGAAGGGCCTGGCTTTGAACGGAAGAGATATCTGCTGTGGAGAGTCATAAAACTACAAGGGCATGGTAGCATTCATGACCCCTGAAACTGCAAAAACAAAAAAAGATAGTGAGAAGGCCTGGGAGCCATGTTTTATTGCTCTGAGATCTAAGCCACTTAAGGAACAGGCTTTTCTTTCCAGTTCCCTTTTCTGTCAGCCTTCATGACCTGCATGGTCTCAGGAATGGGTCCAGGGACAAAGGATGCTCCTTCCTGCAAAGCCTGCTTCCTTCTGATACCACGTCTGCATGTGTCAGTGCAAAGGATGCAAGCTGTGGAGACTTAGGCTTTGGACCTGGTCCTTACTAACTGTGTTGCCCTGGGCTTCAGGGTCCCACACACCCAAGGGGAAAACACTGCTTATTACATAAGGCCTTACCCTCTAGGGATGCTGTGATTATGTGTGTACATCAGGCACAATGCCTCACTCATCACAAGTGTTTCATAAATGTTTCCCTTCCCATCCACACTGTTTCCAGGATTTCAAATGGGAGCTGCATGGCTAATGCAAAATGACTGTCCCACTAGGGCTCCAGACTTCCAAGTCCCCCTCAAGTTCCAGACCCCACGGGCTCCTCTCCTAGCTCTCTTGAGGGCCACAGATGGAGAGACTGTGGTTGTTCTCTGTTGAGCCCAAAGCAGGATCAGCCTCTCTAGTGTGTGGCAGAGAGTTAGGATGGTAGATGCCAATGTAAACATGCAGCCAGTGGGAAAACAGATGCTGCCAGTTCAGCATCCTGCATTATCTCCTCCATCTTTAGAGCAAGGCTCGGAACACACACACACTCTTCAGATGGATAAAGAGTGGAGGATGCCTACAGCCAGATATCTCCTCATCCCTTACCGAAGGAAAGCTGTCATGTCACGCTCACTAGGTCGGTTGAGGGAGGCTTGGCTTCTGAGTTAGAAATTGGGCGCTGTGGAATCAGGATGTAATGGCAGCCAGCCGTTACTATCTGTAGTTCAGATATGCAACTAACACGTTAAGAGGCATTTATACTGGGCTCAAAACCACCAGTCCCTTGCAAACAATTCAGAGTTGCCATTGTTTTAAAGAGATCATGCAAACAACTATGTCCAGGAAGTACAAATACCAACTTTCTGATGATTTATAAGTTGGGTCTGTAGTGTTCTCCTGTTCCAGAAGCCAATGGGACATTTTGTAATACATACATTGGCTTCACTTTCAAACAATAGAGAAGTGAAGCACAGAGCTGTAAGAGTAACTTCCTCAAACTTATACAACTGCTAAGTTCAAGAACCCAAACCTAAGGCTTTGACTGCAGAGACTCCTTTTTTTTGGCCAGTCCTGGGGCTTGAATTCAGGGCATGGGCACTGTTCCTGAGCTTCTTTTCCTCAAGGCTAGCACTCTACCACTCTAGCAACAGTGCCAATTGCAACTTTTTCTGTGTATGTGGTACTGAGGAATTGAACTCAGGGCTTCATGCATGCTAGGCAAGCACTCTACCACTAAGCCATATTCCCAGCTCAGGCTTTGACTTGAAACATCAAGATTTTTCTAGAAGGTATTCCTTTGGAAGACCTGCCTTTCTAATTAAGAAGAATGGATCAATCTGTCAGAACTGATGAAAATATTGTAGGTTACTCAAATTCCCTATTTACTTAGCAACTGTCTAAATTTCATTCTCTTGCTCAAGTAGGTTTACTTTCAAAGACAATATTACACAGTTGTAGATTTGATGATGATATGCTTCACTGTAAATTAATGAATATAAATTCTGGTTTAACAAGTAAGTAGCTATCTATGTGTTCATCAGAGCTGGGTCACTACCAAATGAAAGAACGATTATTTCACAACCCTTGAAAAAATAATTCAAGGCTAAGACCTTTCAGCTAAAAAGCTCCTTAAATTGCTTCTTTTTTTTTTTGGCATCTGGCAAAGAATGATTAGAAGTCTGCTTGGAGAGCTGTAGAGAGAAATGTAATCACAGTATGCTGAAATCTCATTCAGTGAGTTGAGGTCTGGATGGCAATGATGACCTCAAAACATAACATGACCTCATCTTGTTTGAATTTCATAGACTCATGATCACTGAAGTGTGAAGGACCCTTGCATAGCCAACCATTTACCTGAAGCATGGCTTTTGCCAGGTTACTACATAACCTCTCTTTAGCATTTTCTAAGAGGGAAAACCTACTTCCTGGGGAAGCCCATTCTACTGTCAAACTCCTTATATAGCTGAGCTCTGTTTTTTTTTGGTCCGGTCGTGGGGCCTGAACTCTGGGCCTGGGCGCTGTCCCTCAGCTCTTCAGCTCAAGGCTAGCGCTCTACCACTTGAGCCACAGCGCCACTTCCGGCTTTTTTTTCTTTTTGCTTATGTGGTGCTGAGGAATCGAACCCAGGGCCTCAGGCATGCAAGGCAAGTGCTCTACCACTGAGCCACCTTCCCAGCCCCTAGCTGAGCTCTGTTACTGAGAGCATCTACCTTTAGATAATTTGATGCTAGAACTCTTTGGGTTACAGACTAACATCCTTGCCCATAACAAATTTCCTTTATAAAGGCCAAATACCTGCCAGTTAAGAAGTTTGGTACAATGCAAGAATCACATACAGGATGAGCCCATAAAATTCTATCATCTAGTAATATCACTCCATGGTGTTTGCACAATGAAGAAATCTCCTGGTGATGCATTACTGTGACTACATCACCATCATTAAGCAATAAACTGCAATTCCATGAACTGGATTCAACTGGTCCTAGAAAGGACCTGTCCTGTGCTTAGTGATGTCACACCTCTGATCGGCTTCCTCAGCAATGAAAAAGGGTGGCAATATTCCTTTTACTAGCCTCTTCCAATCTTCCACAGGAGGTATGTATGGCTTATATCTCCTCTGTCATGCTCTTGGCCTCAATTTTCGGGGGTCCAGTTGTGGGGCCTGAACTCTGGGCCTGAGTGCTGTCCCTCAGCTCTTCAGCTCAAGGCTAGCACTCTACCACTTGAGCCACAGCGCCACTTCCGGCTTTTTTTTTTCTTTTTGCTTATATGGTGCTGAGGAATCGAACCCAAGGCCTCAGGCATGCAAGGCAAGCGCTCTACCACTGAGCCAACTTCCCAGCCCCTTCTTGGCCTCAATTTTCATCGCAACATGCACTCAGCCTTTCATTCTCCTGGAGATACTCAAAGTGTATGACCTTACTTGGGATGACTAACTGGGCTTCAGGTTAGTTGTACAAACTAAAGGAGCTTGGTTAACATGTTCTCTTCCATTGTGGCAGTTGTCAAAGCTTGAGGCACATTAGCATATACCAACTAGCAACCTGTGTGTTCACATACCCTCGGGAACTGGATTTATAGAATATGTAGTAATGAAGTGTGATAGAAGAAATATTACTGAAGAGGATCATAGAGAAATCACAACCAAAGAGTCTTAGAGGAAAGAGAGGAGAGCATGTCACAAAAACTGGGCACATTGACAATACCTGGTATTTCCTCTAGAAATGGAACAGTACTGGGTCAGAATAACCAACCTGACTACTTCCACCCCTGCCAGGTAAGGCTGGAGTAACTTGCCTCTAACTAGGAGGATGTCCTTGGACAGAACCCTGATGCCCTGAGCTGTAATTGCATCATCTGTGAAATGAAGGGGTTGAGCAAGGTCTTTTCCGAAGGAAAGGGAACATTCTGGGCGTCCATGTTCCCAAGAGAACAGCCGCCTCATGCACTAAATGAACATTTGACTCAAGAGTTAGACTTCCTGTTTATGTATGGTTAAAAAAAATGGGTCTTCTCTGTTCATCAGCAGATCTATCTTATCTGATGATTCAAGATTCTCATGGTAAAGATGTAGAAGCTTCAAGCCCTTCCACGTGTTCTGCTTGTTCAACCTTCTTCCTCAGCTAACACAAAAGCATTGGCCTCATTGTGAAATTCTGAGAACTAGAGAACTAATTCCTGGGCCAAAAAAATGAAGTGTTTTGTCAACCTAACACAATCTATGACAGTAAAGAATGAGGCAGAGGGGCTGGGAAGGTGGCTCAGTGGTAGAGCGCTTGCCTTGCATGCAAGAGGCCCAGGGTTCAAAACCTCAGCACCACATAAGCAGAAAAAGCCAGAAATGGTGCTATGACTCAAATGGTAGAACGCTAGCCTTGAGCTGAAGAGCTGAGGGACCAACTGGCCCAGGCCCAGAATTCAGGCCCCATGACCTCCCCACCCCCCACACACAAAGAATGAGGCAGAAAATGTAAATGGCCAATGATATGAGAATGTCTCCGAATCTTATGGTATGGTTCGATGAACAAGTACTGTCCCTCCATAATTAGAAAACAACAAGTATTTAATGTACAGCTATGAAACTTGGTGGGCACCATTGAGGATATTGCTTGTTATCTCTGCCCAGAAGCAATGTCCATGATAACCAGAAGACAGGACTAAAAATATGCCAAGAACAGGACAATATGATCACAATAAGAAAATTAGAGTTTAAAGAAGATGGGTGGAGCTGGAAAGGCTAAGAGCACTGGGTATAGGCTGATTCTAGTAGAGTGCCTTCCTTGGAAAGGAAATTAAGATGGAAGACCAGCCCAGGGAACCTATCCCAGGGATGGAGCAACTAGAAGTGTCTATGTATCGTCAATATGAACTCCTGTGTTATCTCTAGTCCCACCTCATACTTATGTGAAAATCGTATTAATAAATCCAAATGGTCCCAAGACATTAATAATTATTCTTTTAAGACTTGCCCAATATGTAGCTTAGATCGGCCTCCATCTTCTTCCTGTCTTCAGCCCCCAAGAGAAGGGATTACAGAATCTTGTATTTTCTATAGCTTGACCACCTGGGATATTTATTTACGAACCATCTTTCCTCTTAATTTTATCAATAAGCCTGCGGAATAAGCAGGTAGTATTCTCTGCATTTTATAGGTGAGGAAGGGCAGGCGGCAGATGGGCCTATATAGTCACTCCTATAATCCAGATCTCACATCTCCCCGGCTCTGCCAGCCATCTGCATACTCTGTTCCCTGAGCATTGTCTACTGTGTGCACATCTGAACACGGGACAGTAGCCACTAATCTTGCCTTATATTGATGGGAGTGAGAGAGTCAGTCTGACAGTAATTCTGAAAGTAGAACTTGTTAGTTTTTAAACAAGGACCAGCCCAGTTGGACCAAGGAGTGGGTGTTTCCATGAAAATTCCAGCACTTTCATGTTGCTCCATGAGCTGAGCCCAGCCAGGATTGCAAGCCTTGGTATTTTGCAGCCAGCTAAAGAGTCTTTGATTAGGTCTAGAGAGGGACTCAATTAGCATCATGGAAATACAGAGCAGATTTCAGAAAGGAAAGGTCAGCCACAAGCCCCAGCATTTGCTATCAGCCATCTGCCAAGCAGGAAGCACTACTCAGATCTATTTTTAATCATCTTCCCTAGGCTAGGGCTCCTGGGAGAATGTAGAGGCCAGGGTTATTCCAACACAAACATTTAATTGCTACCTTTCTGTACACATTTTTAAACAGTCTCTGGATACTCAAGATCAACTTACATATATAGAGAGGTTCTGTCACGCTGGCAGAGACAAGGTCATCATTGAAAGAAAGCCATGGGTGGGGATCACTCCTTGGGGAAATGACCTGCGGCTGTCTGGGATATCAACTAACTCTACATACCTCGATAATCCCCAGAACTAAATTCTAGGTATTTACTTTGGTTGTAACTGCCAGGGAAGAGATAAGAGTCTGAGTCCAGGAGTATAAAGCCACTCCCCAAAGAAGGGAGACTGGCAAAGGGATCAGTACAAGCTTCCTGGTTGCTCCTGTCTTCATTTTATAAGTCTATCACTTTGGAGAAAGGCAAATTAAAACCAGTTCAGCTGGGCAGTAACCTCATTTATTACTCAGCTTATGGAATGGATAGAGAATGGGGAGAGGTTTCATCTCAATTCACAAGGGCCGAGGCCTGTATGTACTGGGGCTGGCCCATCCAAACACAGGAACATTTTGTCCACTTGGCTCCTTCCCTCTCCTGCTTCAGCAGCAGTCATGTCTCAGCTCAATCTAGCCCAGGGAATGAGACATCTCAGAAAGGTTTGGACCAGGCATCTGGCACCGCCAGGATAGCTTATTCAGAAACAGAGGCTGGCTCAAGCAGCCCCTACCTTCCCTTGGCCCACACATGGAACAGAGTTTCCTTGTCCCTTGACACTTTCAACCTTCAATTTCCACCTAGAGGTAAAAAGCCTAAGCATATGTATAACTGGAGCCCAGCCAAGCCAAGTTCCTTTTGCCAGTCAAGGCCTGGGGCTACCACCCAGGCCTGCCCCGCCCCACAAAACCCAGGGGATCTGCAGGGCCCACAATGCACAGGTTTACAAAAGGGTTTACTAAAGAGGTGGTCACTTCTCCACAACCCCTTGCCTTGCCTCTCTGCTCTTAGAGGCTTACGTGCCAATGAGCAAGCAGCCAGTGGGAAAGCTAAGCTGAAAGGGCACCTTGGCTGTGGGATCACTGCCTGAGGATGTGAAATAAGAGACTGGGTATTTCAGGCAACTTAACACTAGCTCCAGAGGAGCCAGAGGACAAGGGTAGGAACGAACTGAATAGATAGTCTTGGGCTTCACTGGAGCACAACCACCCCGCCCCCTCTTTTGGCTAGGGGCTAGAATCCTCCTTCTTCACTCTTCCTCAGTGATGGAAACTCTGCTCCCTAA